>NW_006776983.1:1138057-1163275 GCF_000442215.2 Lipotes vexillifer | reverse complement strand
TCTTTCCCTGAATTAGGTCATATAGATTCGCCTTATTTCTAGGAATTAGAATAAAATTGGAAGTCACCACAATGTGCTTTTCTACTTTCAGAATTTCCAAGCAAAAAGTATCAAATTATATTTCTAAAGAGAAAGCACTAAAACAAGCTTTGGACGCTTCTAAATGAAGCCAAAGGTTGATCACTCACGTGGTCCAGAATTGCCAAACCATTCTTACTGGACAGTAAGTGGGACATCTCTCAAAGCGTCTTCATTGACCAACACTCCAGCTATTTTGGTCCCTTATAAATATTGTAGCCATTTAGCAATCTATCGACTTGACCTTTTTTCCATAAACATGCTGCCTGTTAGATGCATAATTCAAATTCACACACAAACCCTGAGATGTTTGCTTGGCAAGAGCTATAATTTAAGTGTAACCTCTGTAGAACACCATTCAGCAGTGCCTGTGTGTAAAGTGTAATTTAGTCTGTAGAAGCAATCTTCCCTCTGCCGTTCTAATATGTGAGCTTGTTTGCTAAATAATCATTGTAGTGTTTTGCTCAAAGCGGTGGCTTTATGTATTTTTCCCCCACTACTCGTAAGTGTTGCCAAGGTAAATGAGAGTTCTTTGGAAATTGTTACTGTCACGTAGTTTTCATTTGAAAATGTCACAATAAAGGAATGTTCTTTGATGCCAAGAAGCATGAAACATTAGAACACGGTAAACATAGTACCTAAATACAGTAAAATAACAGCATAACGGCCTGATTCTCCCTTAAAATGAGAGGTTTTTTGTTGTTTTTATTCTAAAGGGTCTGGTTGGGGGACATAGCTGGGAGTAAGATGGAGTGCATAAAAGAGCCATCAAGGTGAGAGTCTGGAGGAAATTATTATTATTTGCAGCTTGGGCCGAATGGAAAGGAAGAGAAATTTGGGAGAAACATCTACTCCAAATAAGTGAGATGGAGATTACAGTCCAAAATATGCCATTAACACCAAATTACAAAAGTCTTTCCAAGAGCCAGGCAAGCACACAAAGTAAAAGCAAAGTTTTAAAAGGTGTAATTTGAAGAGTCAGGAGAATATACAAACAGGGGGGAAAAAAAAAGGAAGAAAGTTAAGGAGTCAGCCAGATAGGAAAGAAAGGACACTATTTTTCGAAGTGCATTTTGGGTACTTTTTCTTGTCCTGCCTACTACAAGGTTAGTGAATACCAACTATACATTTTTGTGTTTGAGTCCTAAAAAAGTTGGTGATTGTTATATTATCCCTTGTACTTTTTGTATTTTAAAATTTTGATAATTTCTAAATTAAAAGATGAGGCTGGGAATTTGAGTTCATTAAAGAGACTTCAGGAATGGTAAACAAATGACATCATGATATAGTAATATATGAAATGCTGTCTGCATTGCTTTTATATATTTGGAGGCATAATTATTGTCTTCCAGCAAGATAATGGAACCAATTTGCACTTGTTTCATCCTCCAAACATTTTTTGGGTGATTACTATACGCTATTCTCTATGTTGGGCACTAGCCATCCGAAAATGAAAGATTTTGCTTTTCTTCTCTGGAAAACTCAGTATCCTGTAGCTTCTTAATGCTAAATTCTAGGGGAGCCCATGGTGGCTTATTTTCCCTCCTGCAGAGTTCTGTGTATAATGTTTCTCAACTTATTAAGACACTATTTTTTTCCCCTATCACTTCTCATCATTTCATGAACTACAGAAAATTAATCTTTTCCTATTACAGCCACACCTTGATTCTGATTATTCCTCTTAACCATCTTTTTCATTATTCTTCTTCATGCCTTATGGTTGCTTACAGAAAACAATCACCGACGTATGATGTTTTCAACCATGGAAGATTTTTTTTAAAAATAAATTTATTTATTTATTTTTGGCTGCACTGGGTCTTCCTTGCTGTGCACGGGCTTTCTCTAGTTACGGAGAGCCAGGGCTACACTTCATTGCAGTGCGCAGGCTTCTCATTGTGCTGGCTTCTCTTGTTGTGGAGCATGGGCTCTAGGAGCACGGGCTTCAGTAGTTGTGGCACGTGGGCTCAGTAGTTGTGGCTCGTGGGCTCTGGAGCACAGGCTCAGTAGTTGTGGCGCACGGGCTTAGTTGCTCCGCGGCATGTGGGATCTTCCCAGGCCAGGGCTTGAACCCATGTCCCCTGCATTGGCAGGCAGACTCTTAACCACTGCACCACCAGGGAAGTCCCCCAAAGGCCCTTCTTGACATGGGCCAGAGATGTCTTGAATGCCTCTGAATCTGGTCAGTGATTTCAGCTTCTCTAGAAGAGTCCACAGCTTTAGCAAATCAAGGGTTGTTTTTCTCAAGCCAGGATACTTTTGTAAGTAAAAAGGGACACCATGAATAATTTTGCTGGGACAGCAATTGTAAACCAAGACAGTCCCAGGCCAAGGAGGATGAAAGGTAACCCTACCTAAAGGGATTCAGCTGTTTCTGAGAACACAGAGCTGTCTAAAGGCCCTGACTGGCATGCTTATTTGGTGGCATTCCTTCTGGGTTTTCCCAGAGCAGGCTTGCTCATCACCCTCCACTTTGATCTTCCTCTACCCTAGTAATCTGGGCCCATCTTGCTCTAGGCCCCATGCCAGTCCTTTCTCCTGGCTGTCCTGTCACTGCTCATCTTTCTTGTTTGCATACAAGCTGATTTCCCTGGCTGAGGACTCAGCCTGACTTAAACGTTGCTGCCCTGGACTTCCGAAGCTGCACCTCTAACCTGGACTTGTTCCTAGAAATTCACTCAGCCTAGGATACTGGCGCTTCTCAAGAATGGAAATGGAATTCTGCCACAGAACTTGGGGAAAGGTTTCCCATGGGCAGTCTGTGCTTCTCTTGCATGGGTGGAGGTGCCAGGGCCTCACACTGCTCTCAGCCCATTTCTATTGCGTCTCCTCTGTGGCGAGCTCCTCGTAATTCTCAGACCATCCCAGGAACAGCGTTTTGTCTCAGCATCTTATAATCTCTCTGGGGGTGGTTAAGTCAGAAGATTACTTTGGATCACAAAGTATACAGGAAAACTCCAGTTTGTTAAAACATTCTTGGAATGGGGTTTTCTCATTAGTAGATATTTCTAATTAATTGGAGTAAAATAAATTTTTGTCTTTTTTTTTTTACACCTTTATTGGAGTATAATTGCTTTACAATGGTGTGTTAGTTTCTGCTTTATAACAAAGTGAATCAGTTATACATATACATATGTTCCCATATCTCTTCCCTCTGGCTGTCTCCCTCCCTCCCTATCCCACCCCTCCAGGCGGTCACAAAGCACCGAGGGGAAATTTTTGTCTTTTAGTATCCAAAGATAAAGCAGTCTTCAGTAGTAATGTAGTTAACAATAGCAAACATTTACTACGTGCCTATTTTTTAAAAAAATTTATCTTACTGAAGTATTATTGTGTTACAATGTTGTGATAGTTTCTGGTGAATTTGTGAGAGTGGCTCACAGACCTCAGAGAAACATTTTACTTACTAGATAACTGGTTTATTATAAAAGAATAATTCAGGAACAGCCAGATGGAAGAGGTGCATAGGGCAAGGTATGTGGGAAGAGGTGTGGAGTTTCCAGGCCCTCTCTGAGTGGGCCTGAGTCTCCACCTGTTCACCAATCTGGAAGCTCTCCAAACCCTATCCTTCTGGGTTTTATGGAGGCTTCATTCCATAGGCAGAGTTGATTAAATCATTGGCCATTTGGGATGGAACTTAACCTCCAGCCTCTCTCCCCTCCCCAGAGTCAGAGGTGGGACTGAAGTTTCCAACCCTCTCTAATCAAGTGGTTGGCTCCCCAACCCCCCCCCCCCCAACCAGGCTTTCAGAAAGTCACCTCATTAAAATAACAAAAGATACCTTCATCACTGTTATCACAGGAAATTCCAAGGGTTTTGGAAGCTCTGCACCAGGAATGGGATGAAGACTATATCCTATTTCTACTGTAAATCCCAATATCACACCTTTGTACTCAGCCCAGATAACTAAGTTCTGTTGCACGGCATGTGGACCATGATGGTGTGATACTGATTCCCTGTGTGGACTGTGAAACCTCCCACGCACTCCTCCACACTCGCTCTACCTTCCCCTTTATTGCCTGGTCTCATGTAATGGAGGGCATTGGTCCTTAGGGATGGCTCACCCAGATCCTTGCTCCATCCTCTGAGATGGCAACTTCTGTGTTTCTTCCTTAGGAACATCCTCCCTGTCCTAATTAGGTCACATTATCCGTATGTTCTCAGAGCACCAAGGGCATCTCCTTCTTTGCAGCTATAATAAGTAGCAATCCTTTAATTGTACATTTATACTTTAAGTGTCCTCAGGGCAGCGTTTACTTCTATTCTGTCCACCTCTGAATCTCAACAGTGCCTGACACAGAATAGGTTCTAAATTAAAATAGACTGAATAAATGAATGGATGAATGAGTGAATGAAATACAAAATTTTATTCTTATACTATTCTCCTATTTCCAGAAAAGAAGATATATACATTTTCCCCCTTAGTTGAAAAAAATGGAAAAGACAGAATTTTCTGAATGGCCTTTCTTGGAATCCTAGTTCTATATGAACTACCTTGGCAATGTTTACTCTTGATTTTCCCAAAAGAATTTTATTTTCCACTAAACTAGAATGTAAGTAGAAGTTTGGTCTCATAGGAATTTTAAATATAGCCGAGTTGTGTTTTTGAAACTGTAGGCAAATAAGCATCCCTGTGTTCCCTGATCACCCGTTATAATTTGCGCTATAATTTGTTTTGTTCTCTGCTACCTCTTTCAGTGTATCTTAGTTCCCTAGAGTCTGTAAATGGTTGAGAAAAAGAGAAGTTATTTCCTTTGGTTTATGGAAAATTGTTTTCTTACTTTTCCAGTGGAATAAACATTAGATTCTACAGTGCTTTCTACCTGGAGCTAGTCTGTCAAAGTGTGAAATTTCATGCTTTATGGCCCTTGCTGATGGTAATTAACATATACAAGTTCTTTCAAAATGACTTTTGTAATTGCAATATTTTTTAATCTGAGACTTCAGACATTCAGTTGTTTTGTTACAAATTTTTGAATTCTCTAAAAAGTATGTTTCCGCTCGTGATGTCAATTCCTTAAAAAAAAAAAAAAGAGGCTCTTTCTTTAGAATTGGTCTCTTGGTTAATGTTTATCCAAGATTTTACTGAGTTATTTAAAAATACACCTACCACTTTTAGATCACGCCTTAGGGTAATTATTATGCTTAAGAGTATAAATTGTGATATTTTAATTTGCTAAATTATGATGAAATCATTGAAGGCATCATCATGTGAAGAAACCCCCAGGGAGGTTATTAGAAATTTAGCGTTTACAGTTCATGAGAGAATGCTAATTTCACTTACTAGAGAAAAGTACAAAGACTGTACGCATTATAAATAAGACCCAATGATTGTAAAAGCCTGAAAATGTGAAGTTGATGATTATACAGATATACTTAGAATAAATGCATCTGATAGGGTAGAGGGAGTTGGGCATCTTGATTCAGTTAAATTTCCTTCCAGATTCTTTTTCTTCTGGAAACCCGAATTGCAGTGACCTGTCTGCCTTGAACGTGGATCCCAGTTCTGTGATTTTAACCTGGGCAGGTGAGTACTAGCTGTTGATTAGAGTATATGAGCAGATCATGGAGTCTTACACAGTAACTAAAAAAGCCGTCACCACGTCTCCCTCTGAGTGATTTCTATCACCCACCCTTTGCCTGGCCCTGTTATCAGGACCCACACCAGCACCTCATTGCTCACAGCCTCATCTTTTTTCCCCACCCCCTTTTCCCTACCCACTAGCTCTTCAGGCTCCTAACTTGATTGCAAGATATTAAATACATATATATTTTAATGATCTTTTTCAAGAAAAAGTCCACCATGTCATTCACAGGCAGGGAAATTGAGGTCCAAAGAGGTAACATAAATTGTTCAGTTAGAGAATTAGTTAGTGAAAGAACCAGGCTCTTAACTCTTAGCTTGAGATTTTGTGTCTAGTATGATACCTTAATTATTTCCATGGTGCAAACAGCTGTTCCATTCCCACCAGTAATGAGAACTGAATCAGTCCTACACAGTTGAATCACAACGTTACCTATCTTGCTTTAGAATTAAAATATCTCATTCAGAATTGTAGTAAATCACGAGTTAACTTATGTTTCTTATATAGATAAAAAGGACAAAGTTCAGGACCTTGGCAGGCCAATACACAATAGTATTGGGAAAAGAGAACAGGAATAAGGAATATAGAGGTGGCACAAATTGAGAGGAACAGGAAGGAAATGAGAAGGTGGAAATAGATAAATTAGTGACCCTGTGAAACTCATAGCCTTTCTAATGGGCTGCACACTGCAGACCTGTAAGCCTTAAGACCAAAGAAAGAGCCCGGAGATAGTGACAGAGACATCAATGGTTTGTTGGATAGGGGATCATACATATCTGAGACAAAAAGTCCTGGAGCAATACCCCACCCTGTGTGGCCAATGGCGGGCAGGATAAGGCAGGAGTCTTTGCTAAGGGGGCGGGGGTGGTGTGGGGTGGTGTGGGGGGGAGGGAGGCTACCGGGTTACCCGTTATAGAGGGAATTTGATGTCAGGTTGGCAATCAGTTACCAGGGAAACCAGCAGAGGAGCATGCCCCCCTCACTACCCCTTTGCTAGATTATCATGGTGGAGACATTCTGATGTAAAGATTAGAATAATCACTAGCTGGGGCTGGGGGCAAGTAAGCATTTATTGATTAGACTGTGATTAAGAGGGAAGTCAGTTAAGTGAGTAGAGTGTAGGTGAGACAGGGACTGGTTGAACAGGGGATGCACAGAGAGCATGAGAACAGCCATCTTAAGTGGTTTGATCATACACTTTCAGACAAGAAATCATGTGAGATACCTTGGGTTTCCAGTGAATTATTTTCTTCTAAAAGGAACTTTTTCATGAATAATAAGTACTCAGTAAATGTTAGTTATGTGTAGGTAACAGCACTAAATCAACGGCAGAATTATCTTGCTTAATCCTCCCTACAATCATCTGAGGAGTAGGTGCCATTTAATCCCCACTTACGTAAGAGGAAACTCTAGGTAGAAATGTTTTAGAACCATATTTTAGGTCACATGATTAATCAATAGCAAAATAGAGATTTAAACTTGAGTCAGCTGAATTTCTTTCAAGGTTTTTAAAAATATGGTCAAACACAGGCAAAGATTACATCGACCTCTCAGCCTCAAAGATTGAATCTCTATAAGTTTTGTTACCTGAAAACTGGGTTCACCTCTTGGTGGGTGTCGAGCCAAAAGACACAACCAAGCCAAAGATCCAGAGAAGGAAGAATTTATTACCTGCGAGTCAGGTGAACACTGGAGATCTTTCCCAATGCAGTGTCTCCCCAAGAGCAAAATTGGGGAAGTTTTGAGCTAAGTGTACACGCATATTCATGAAGAGGCTTGAGCAGAGGACAGAATCCAAGCTCTAGTTGACTGAAGTCACGAGGGTCAGAAAAGGTCAACAACATCCTCCCTTAGGTTCCAGTTGATCTGGTGGATCATTGAAACAGAACTGGGAGTCTTCACAACTGATACGTTATCTTTGGTGTTGTTACTTCTCTTGCCTGATAACAGGCTTAACAGGCAATGTTTCTGCCTTCTTTTGTTCCCACAAGATCATTAATTACTGAGACCTGTTCAAGGACAACCACTGTGGCCAGGCTTAGATGACAAAATGGCTTAGGCCAAAAATGGCTTCTTTTATGTCAATAAAGCTATGCCTGGTTCTCTTTCTCTGGGCACCCCTTATTCTATCTGCTCACAGTTTTAATCTCATAGACAACCCTGTTGCATAAATGAGGAGACAGGGATAGATCATGAAGCCATACTTAGTAATTCTCCAAGCCATTATTATTCTTTCACGTGTTAACTGGTTGGTTAACAGCTAGGTAAGCTGAGCTAGGTATGCACGATGCACTGGGGAATCAAAGTGGATAAGACGTAGTCTTGTTGGCAAGAGAGGGCTGAATTGAAGCTATTGTCACAGGATATACTAAGCACAGTGACAGAAGATCTTAGAGAAGCCTCTGACAGCACCATGTTGAAATCCCTGCCAAGTTGGGCGGGAATTAGAAGAGGGCTGTATCAGTTTGCTAGGGCTGCCATAACAACACACCACAGACTGGGGGGTGTAAACAACAGAAATTTGTTTTCTCACAGTTCTGGAGGCTGGAAGTCCAATATCAAGGTTTTGGCAGATTTCTCCTTTGCTTGCAGGTGGCTGTCTTCCCCCTGTGTCCTTACACAGCCTTTTCTCTGTGTGCATGCCGGCCTGGCGTCTCTCCTGTGTCCTGATCTCTTTTTATAAGGACAGCAGTTAGATTGGATTAAAGCCCACCCTAATGATCTCATTTTAACATAATTATCTCTTTAAAGACCCTACCGCCAAATACAGTCATGCTCTGAGGTACCAGGGCTTAGGGCTTCATCGTATGAATTTTGGGGGACATGATTCTGTGCATAACAAAGGCAGAAATGCTGAGGGGCTAACATGCCTCTTGGAGTTACGTACGGGGTGAAGCAGGCCTCCCAACCCACCCTATTACTCAGAACAATGCAACCATTTCAACCTCGTGGATAAAATCACTTGGAGGCCTTGTTGAAACAGATTGCTGATTAGAGTTTCTGGCTTGGTAAGTCCAGGGTGGAGTCTGAGAAACTGCGTTTCAAAGACATTCCCTGGTGATGCTGCTGGCTGCTGGTCTGGGGACCACTTTTCCAGGGTCACCGCTCGGGGTACAGCCCCCAGCCCAGCGCCAATACCCCGGATGACCCCTAGAGGGCGCTGAGCAGGACTGCACTGCCCTGTCAGCCAGTGGCCTGGAGACAGGCTGTGGGCTTTTTCTCTTTTTCTGGCCGGTGGTAAAAGCTCTTTTTCTCTGACTGCCATGTTTAAGAAGCTCAATTTGCTCTGAGATAAACATTGTCACCGTTCCCTGCTCCTTTCTCTCTATTTTTCTGAGCTGTTTGCTTCAGATAGGCTCCTCATCTGTCTGTGCGATGGGGCCATTTATCCCCCCAACAGCGTGCTGATTTCCAGCCATGCAGAAGACAATGGCTCTGGGATTTGTCATTGTTAGCCATGGTTTTAGATTTCCTTAACACGCTTAGTTGTCTGTTTCCTGAACATTTTGTGTGTGTGTGTGTGTGTGTGTGTGTGTGTGTGTGTATAAGTTCATGGTCATGAGTAATGCAAACTTAGACTGTGCAAATGTACAGTGTAGGTGCAATAGCAAAAGAAAATGATGTAAAGGGAGTCATTTCTTTTGCTCATTAACAATTACTTGGTCTGGATTGTTAGGAAGCTGCTCTTCTAAAAATATAAGTCCCTTTTGAGATAGTTATGCCAATCACCTGTTCACTTAACAAATATTTACAAAGTGCCTTCTCTGCGCTCGGCATTTATATTAGCAGCTGTGAACAGAGCAGTAAATAGCACATAGTTCCTTTTCTTATGGAGCTTATAATATGCTGAAAGAGATAAGCAATAAAGAAGTAAATAAACAATTGAACAGTGGTAGAAATGCTACAAGAGAAACAGGGTGATGTGATAGAGGATGGAGGGAGGGTGCAACATCCTTAGAGGGGGTGGTCAGGGAAGGTTCAATGAGATGACATTTAGCTGAGACAAGATGGAGAGAGCAATGTGTGTAGAGAGGACCGCGCGCGGGAAAGCCTTAAATCACCAACATTCTAATCAGATGGTCTCCTAGGGGCTACGTGTTTGAAAGGATATATTTTCACTGATGGGTAAAAGTCAAAACTAATTTTGGATCTAAGATAGTGTCAGGGGAAAGCAGAGCTTGGTGGGCAGTCTGTGGTCATTGTGAAAGCCATGGCCAGAGGGAAGAATAAAGGAAGCGTGACAAAGGCATATTTTTCTATTTTGCAATTATGTCTAAAAACCTGTGATGCCACTAGCAGCCTGTGTGCTATAGGAAATTTGCCCCAGGACAGCATCTTCTGAGAAAGGGCAGAATTCCTTAACTCTTGGTCTCTTCACATTTTGCTGGTTCCATGTTGTGGCTGTAAGGTCGGATCTTAACAAACGGCACCGCGAAACAGAGGAAAGCTTCAAGGGAGCTTTATTAGGGAGCGCTCCCGGGCGAGCTTCACTGGTCCGAGAGAAAGGGGCCAGAGAAGTCGCACCCGGGCGGGGGTTGGGCAAGATTTTATAGGGGAAGAGGGGAAAGGGGTGTGGTGAATCTGGGAGGGCGCAGGGTATTCCTTATATGGTGGTCTTTTCGGGTATCCTGGGGGACCGTTAGTCCCGCCCCTCGAAAGGCGGGAAGACTGGGCCAGGTGCAAGCTCCCCAGGCGAGTTCCTGGAGCTGGGTGGTCCGGGGAATTTCCAGGTCAGATGCAACCTGTGAATCTGATTGTGTTCGCCTGCCTCGGGCCAGTTGGCCTTACCGTGGCCTAAACATGGAGAGAGGTGCACTGTGCTGTTTTTCCGTGTGGTCTCACCTGCTTGCCTGGGCTGTGGGCATGATGGGCTAGTCTACCTGTATAAATAATCCAGGCCTATTTGGAACTGCCCATTGATCTGAACTGTACCTCCTTTGGCCATTCAGCAAAGACAGAAGGCCAGTCTTGTATTCTATATTAGGCCATGGCTCTATCCTGCAAAACTACTCAGTTGAAGAGTGAAAAATCTATTCAATCAACCCATGTTTTGAATCAATGTATTCAAAACATTTAGACAGTTTGACTGGGCTTTTAACTGAATTGGCCATAATTTGAATGGACGTAAACAACTGTTCAAATTAACCAAAATGAAATGGGGAATCAAGACAATTAATCTAGTCTAATCATTCACTCAAACATTGAATGAAGAACAATCATGTGTCATTGAACCCATCTTATCCCACCTGGTGGAGGAGGGGTTTCAGAGTCGGGGCTGCTATTACACAGTTGAGTCTGCTTGACAATGGGAAACCCAGGCCAGACTCAATCACTTTCCCTTTTCGTTCCTAGGTTGTGCAATTTACTGAGGCATCGCCATGAGCTTGCAGCAAAGATCCAGTTAGAGCTTTTGGTACTGATTTCTCAATGTTTTTCAAAGGGTAATATGGTATCTACCATGTATTGAGATGAATGGAATGTTACGAGATGGTTAGGGATGAAGCTGTCTAGACAAAGGAAACAATATGTTTTGGGGTTGTGAGGCTGGGGAAAAGTTCACTATGTTCAGAATTGGTTATTCATCCGTATGCTAGAACATAGGACCAGTGGGAGAGAATGATGAGGGAATAAAGGTATTTGGGGCAAGTTTATGAAGGATTTGTAAGCACCATGCTGAGAAGAATGAGTTTATTTTTCAGGCTGTGGTTCTCAAACTTCTGTGTGATTAAGGACGGCAGGGTAGTGGGGAGAGAGGCAGCGTTTACAGCGCAAATTCCTGGCTTATCTACTGAGATGACAATTCAGTAGGTCATGAGTCAGGCCTGGCTGAGAATATGCCTTTCTAATGTTTCAGGTAATTTAGATGCAGGAGGTCCAAGAAGAATCACCATCTGAGAAGCATTTCTGTAGGTAATAGGAAGCTCTGGGCAGGTTTAAAGCTAGGGTGTGTCTTATAGGATTGCAAAACCCTTGTCTAGCTGAATTCTTCCAATAATTTGCTGCATTCTCAGCTTTACTGATGCTATGGTATATGACCTGGTCTTGTATATTTTCTCATTGGTCACTGTCAGCTGGTACCCACAGGAGACTGATATGAATGATAACAGGAAGTCAAAGATTCTCTGGTACTGCCATGTGATGTGGCCACCGTGAAAATCTTTCATGCTGAATTGAAATGTATAGTCATGATTCAATTTAAAAACTTCCCCAAACACAATTAAGTTTTATCTACATTTGCATGGTGCAATTGTGCCTAGCACTCTGGTGATTCATTGGCTAATCCAAATGTTTTCGTCAATCTAATTTCCTACAAGTAAAGCCATTCAGAGTTCTCTGGGAGGACCCTTCACTGTTCCTTAATGATATAACTTAGCTGGTCTCTGACGCCAATCTTCTGCTTCTGAAATCTATTGTATTTTTCATATTATTGCCAGAGTTGATTTTCTAAAACTCTGATAAAGATCATTCAACTTCTTAAAAAACAAACCCACAAAAACAAAGCAAACAAACAAACAAACAAAAAACACCTTTATTCCTAGGAAGGGAGCTAATTTTCATTGACTCCTTCCCTTGTACCTAGGGGTAAGTGTAACAAATTACATTAAATTACATTTAACCCTTATGAAGCTGGTCTCCTTATTTCCATTTGAGAAGGAAATCTCAAAACCCAACTTCCAGGAAGCAACCGTGCTGAAATCTGAATTCGGTTCCAGAACCTGTTCTCTTTCTAGTATATTATCGAATGGTTCAGATAAAACAGAGGTAGTAGAACCACCTCACAAAGGAAGTTTGGTTCAGTGGAGAGATCACTGGCCCAGGAGTGAGTCATGAGGGTCTTACTGGGTAAACTCTTGTTACCTTTTCTCTCTGTTCTCTGGCTTTTTATCTGTAAAATGGGGATGGAACCAAAGCTGATCTAGAATGTACTTTTTTATTTGATATTTTAATTGGCTTATTATCTTTCTCTCTCTCCTAGCTTATAAGCTCCATGATGATAAGGATTTTAAAATTGTGGTAAAAAATATATAACATGACATTTACCACTTTAACCATTAAAAAACATTTCGTTCCTCTGGGGGACCACTTGCCACTGTGAGAACAGCCACAGGATTCAAGGCAGGTTTGCCTAACTCGCAGGGTTTCCTCTTCCTTGAATACGCCCTTTCCTCTAATTGTGGGAATTCTACTTACCTTTTGTGCTTCCGCCGCGAAGACTTTCCAAATTCTCCCAGAGTCCTAAGCAGTTGTTCTCTGCTCTCTTCTTTTCACTGCACATTTGACCTTGACTATAGAGCTAATTTAATTTTGCCATATGACATACAGTAGCATATATTACCATATTTTACAGATGTTTCCCTCTTCTTCTGTCCCCACTTCATCGTCTCCAAATGATTATATGGCATATTTTCTCTCAGAGGCTGGGGATATAAAAGGGGTTTAAGGTTTGGCTTCCTTCAAGCTGATCACAGGGCAGGGCACCTAACACAGGTTTTTCTCCTGCCTGTCTGTATTCACCAGGGTAGCCTCTCTGCTATAACAAGCAACTGCCTAAATCTCACTGGATTAACTTAAGAAAGGTTCGTGTTTCTGCTCCTGTCCTGGTCTAGTGCAGGTTGATGGAGAAACTCTGTTCGCCTCAGTCACATCCATGGCCCCAAGCTTCCTTCTAGGGACTCAAGTATCTCCTGGGCTTTTGAAGTCCTTCTTGGGAATTTTTTTCTTTTTTTTTTGCCTCAGGCCAGCAGGCAAGGGAAGAAAGAAACAAGGAGGATCGAATGGGATCTTTCATGGGTCAGGCTTGGATGTGGAAAGAAGCATTTCTGCCCATATTCCTTTGGCCAGAGTTCTGTCTCACGGCCACTCCTGATTATGAGAGAGGCTTGGAGATGGAGTTTAGCTGTGAGCTGGGAAAAAAGAAGATGCAAGTTTGATGAGTATTTAATTGAGTTCTCTCACACAGACTAAAAGCAACTTGAAATCTCCTTAAGAGCTATGTTGTAGCACACCGTTCAGGGGGATAGACTTTCTTGGAAACAATAACAAGATAAGCCAAGTCGCTGAGTGGCGAGAGAGCATCACCTGCACAGGAGATTGGCAAACAGTATTTGGTGGTACGGCGTGTGCTGGTTACCCTGATGACACCCCCGTGGAGGTAAGCCCCAGTCCCACCAGGTCAGAGTCAGACCGGAGTCAGGGATCTGGTTTTTATAGTGAGGCTCCCAGAGCAGAGGGCATTCAGTTTGGAAGTGAATGCAAACGCTCCTCCCTGAAATCAAATGGACCAGGCTTCTGCCTTCATCAGGATGGGACTCAGTGGCCTGCCCGCTCTATGTGGAAGCTAGTTGCGCCAGGCAGCCTCGGCACCACTTTATCGGAGGTGGAGGAGGGCACGGGTTCTGTCTCTCATTTGACTGATCAAAACGGTTTCCTTCTGAGGCTCATCTGCCACGCCAGTCTCTCGTTCCTCAGTCAGTCCTGCGTTCTCCCTAAACCCTTTACACGGATGGGCATTTTTGAGTTTGACAAGTGGTACTGTCTGCGTGGAGATGAACGAGAGCAGTCTGATTCTTATTTAAACCCAGCATGTCTGCGGTAACCAGAGATGTGTTGCAGCAGACAGAAACACCTGGAGCCCAGCAGAAAACAGATAGGAAACGGGCAGGACTTGGAATGGGGTAAAGCCAGGGACAGCCCAGAGGCTTGTGCAAACCATTCCCCCAGCGTTAGGGGGAAAGCGACCAGATGAGTCTAATGTGCTAATTAACAAGCCTTTCCAATAGTGAGGGAGGTTCCCTTGGGCCAAGTCCAGTCCGATATTGCTGTGGAAATGAATCTTCTGTTCCTTTTCTCTTATAGAACCCAGGGCCCCTTGAACATTCTCCTTTGTCATATTTATTTGTTTCAAAGAAGGAGTTTGCTGACAGTACCCCCATCAAGATGACTCCCTTTATTTATCAATCCAGCCAAGCCCCCTGACAGAAAGGGGGTTTGGTGTTTTAAAAATAAGTTTTCTTCCCAGATGAAACAAAGAGTGGAGAAAGGGGAAAGAAAAGTGAAACGTGAAGCTTGTTGTGTGAAAGGCAGTTTCACTGTTTTCCTTAAGCTGCTTTTGTTCTCCCTGAGGGAGTGTTCGTGTCTCTCCCCAATTTGCTAGAGATGAAAGCCCAGTTGTTCAACCATAAAAGACAGGAAAGGATGTGGGGAGGAAAGGCTTTTTCAGTACAAATTCTTGGTCTTCAGATTGAAAGAGGACCTGGGGACCATTTATAGTTGCTCAGTATATGCGGGAATGTTCCAAATGTGAGTTTGCAAGGCTTTGTGTCCTGGAAAGTTCTGTTGGACAATTGAAGTTCCCAGGGGTGGAAAATAACATTATTGGTATAGACATTTTATTTTTTTCAAAGCTCCTTTTCATCTCTCTGAGCTCAATCTTCTTATTCCTTTTTACCATCAGAAGAATCAAAGGGAACTCCCTGCCTGCGCCACCATCACCCGAGACACGCTCATTCCAATGATTCCGGGAACACAGTCACCCCCGAGGGAATGGGACAGGGGCTACAGATGGAAGGATGAGCCAGTAACTGCTATATATCAATGGCGTGGTGTAATAGAAACAGCACTGGGTCAGGTAGTGATTGGAAATCCGAGGATGGAGCCTGCCTTACATCTTTCCAGCTCTCTGGCCATGTAGAAAGCATTCCAAAATTTGGGCCTCATCTCCTACACTGTAAAATGTGGCTGGAGTGGTATTGGGTTACTTAGCATCTATACCGATCTTCCTTATGTTGGGGTTATGTCCCGATAAACCATCGTATGTTGAAAATGTTGTAAGTCGAACATGCATTTAATACATATAACCTACAGAACATCAGAGCTTAACCCAGCCTGCCTTAAATGTGCTCAGAACACTTTCATTAGCTTACAGTTGGGCAAAATCATCTAACACAAAGCTTATTTTATAATAAAGTGTTGAATATCTCATGTCATTTATTGAAAACTGTACTGAAAGTGGAAAAGAGTGGTTGTCTGGGTACAGAATGGTGGTCAGTGTGTTCACCCTCTTGATCGCAGGGCTGCCTGGGAGCTGCAGCTGCCACTGCCCAGCATCACCAGAGAGCAGGTCACTAGCTCGGGAAAAGACCAGAATTCCAAGTATGGTTTCTAGTGAATGTGTATAGCTTTTCTCACTGCCATAAAATTGAAAAATCTAAATTTTATTAGGTTGTTGGTTAATCATTTAGTAAATTCCTGTGTTTTCAGAGGACTGAAGCAGACTCGTCAAGATACTTAATGTTCAGCGTTTTGAGAAAGCCTGGTTGTCTCACCATCCCTGTATTCTTTAAATATGCTTTCAAAGTGATCCAAAACCACAGATAAAAGATACCAATGAAAAAAATTAGCATATTTTTCTTCCTGTGTAGGTGGGTGCCTATGTAAATGTGTGTTCTGCACTCTCAATGTCTGTTAACACAGGAGTGTGTGAGTGAGTGAGGTATGAAGAACAATGAAAGCAATTTAATTAATTCTACTGATGTTGTTATGCCTTTCAATACAAGGAAGAATTAAGATTGGAGACGCCTAGAAATCTCCATGGCTGCTATTGATGTTCCTTTTCTGTTCAGTAAAAATGGAACTACAAATGAACAAAACCAACTAACCCCTGGCAACTGATAGCTGATTGATGGTGAAATCTCTGAGGAAGTTGGAGGAATGACCTCCTTGCCCAGAAAGGAAGGACTTCTCCATCCACATCCTCCCTGCACAAAGAGGAAGAGGGCATTTCAGCTCAAGGGAAAGGAGAGAGATTGGTATTGTGCAAATTACCTATGTGGCTCCATAGGCCTCTGTGTCATCCCTGCTAATTAGCAGAAATGCTTTCTTGATAACCATTATTAGAGGCAATTTTAGCCACAAAAGTTCTGAAGAGTGAAACCAACAAAAAAAACCATGGAAGGATAAGAAAACTGGATCAACTTGCAGGGCTTTATTTGAGTTGTCTGCATATGTGAATTAAGCTCTGGAAACTAACACTCATAAAAAATGTTTAGTTTTCAAATGGTCTATTCTATCACTCCAGGGAGATGGTGGATTTATATGTAGCCATTGCCACTAACTTGGGCAAGTCACATAACCTCTTTGAGAAGTCCTTTCTATTTTTAAAAGTTGGATTGCTTGATTGATGAATTTCTAAAGCCCTTGTCATTTCTATGTTGTATAATTCTCTGTCTGTAGGACAATGGTTCACAAGGACGGGAGGGGAGTAATTTGTCTCCCAGGGGGCATTTGACAATGCCTGGAGACATCCTTGATTGTCTGATTATTCTTATTCTTCTCATAACTGAGAGTTTGTACCAGTTTACCAGCTGCTTCTTTTTTTTTTTGCGGTACGCGGGCCTCTCACTGTTGCGGCCTCTCCCGTTGCGGAGCACAGGCTCCGGACGCGCAGGCTCAGTGGCCATGGTTCACGGGCCCAGCCGCTCCGCGGCATGTGGGATCTTCCCGGACCGGGGCACGAACCCGTGTCCCCTGCATCGGCAGGCGGACTCTCAACCACTGCACCACCAGGGAAGCCCTACCAGCTGCTTCTTATTTTCCCTCATCCCCTATTCCCTGGCAACCAGTGAAGTTATTTTTTCATACTTCATCAACTGTTTACCTAGAATATTCCTAAATAAAAAATGATTAACTCTTTACTAAGTTAATTTCTAAGAAAGATATTAAAAATCAAATATGAATCTTGGTGAATCTAGAATTATCTGGAAAAATAACCATCTTCTTTTATCAGCAGTTTACTCTTGTAGTAAGAAATGCAAAGACCTGGAAACATTTTCTAAGTATCGGTTACTCGAAGGACATATAGATGCACAGTTCCCAGGGAGAGCAGAATAGACAACGCTCATGGGTAATGAAACAGTGCATTCCCTGTGCTTCAATAAAAATCTTTCAAACAAGTACTTGAAGTTGTCTCCTGTGCTAAAGGATTCAGCCATTAACCTCAACTGTGCCAATGCGTTCTTACTTTCAAATCCCACTTAATTAGTATCCAAGACAATATTAAGAACAAACTTCATACAGAGGAATGTGAAAAAGCATTAGTTGCTCATAAACATGATGGTCTTTTGAGACACCATGAAGGAAAAAAATGGCAGGCAGAATCTAAACTGTTATCTATACAAACGGTAATGAAATCTGAGCCAAGAGGATACATTGCCAGAAGTCTTCGTAACACACTAGGGTGTAGCACCGTCTAAAAGAACTTTCTATGATGATAGAAATATTCTGTATCTATGCTGTCCAATAGGGCAGCCACTAGCCACACATGGCTGTTGAGGATGGAAATGTGGCTAGTGCAACTGAAGAACTAAATTTAAAATTTTATTTAAGTTTAAATTACATAGTCACATGTGGCTAGGGACCACCATATTGCACAGTGCAGCTATAATGATTTATCATGATTTTCCTTACTTGGTCTTACCCATTGCACTGATCCTTATGTCTCCCTTCTCCAAACAGCAACAACAAAAATGATAGCAATAACAGCCTTCCAGTCTACGTAATAAACATGCACACTTGTCCAGAAGGGACAGCCAGAGCCTGTGCCTGTGTTGGGGGTCCCCTGCAGATCTGGATAAGATGGGGCAGGACTGGCAGTTTGATACTGAATTATTAGGGTGGATGGCAAGAGAGGGTCCACATCCAGAACTTGTTTCAGAAAGTTAGTACTATGTGTGCCATGGTTCTGGTGGAAGGAGCAGAGATAGAATTAAAGTACTTGAATCTGTTAACCTTTCTGTGTGAAAAGACAGCATCACCTATACCTGTCGGAATAAGAACTTTTTAAGGCTCCTTGTCTGTTTCGTGAAGTCTTGCATTTCCAACACTTTAAACATTTCTTCTTCCAGAGTGGGATCCAATCTGTATTTTTACATTGTGGGACGTGGTGGTGTATGTGTCCCGTTCAGGTTGGGTGGACCTTCTATTACAGTAATAATTACTTCTGACACATGGTCTGACAAAAATTTCTGCTTTCTGATTTATAGTTTGTATCCATAAAGCATTACCAAGGTGGATAAACACAAAGCACACTTAGCTGTATGATTAATTTCTTGAGTATTTTGAAATGAATACAATTGCATGAAATACTGATCGTCTTTAGGTGAATGATCACCATAGTAATAGCTCTTTGTCACCCCCCTTGAATCTTCAAATGTAGTTTGCTTGATAGCATATTGGCTGTGTTGACAAGTCTCGTACTTAAGGAAAAGCAAGATACTGACGCCGAATCCAGCCTCTGTAGCCTGACACCGAATTAAATCTCAGAGACACAGTTTTGGGTGAAATAGAGTCCTGCTTGGTATCAATCTCAGGGCTGCTGTTTACCTCAGAGATTGTTTTGGCAGGGCCAAAGTGAAATGGAGGGCTTCCCTGGTGGTGCAGTGGTTAAGAATCTGCCTGCCGATGCAGGGGACACGGCCTGGTCCGGGAGACACAGTTTTGGGTGAAATAGAGTCCTGCTTGGTATCAATCTCAGGGCTGCTGTTTACCTCAGAGATTGTTTTGGCAGGGCCAAAGTGAAATGGAGGGCTTCCCTGGTGGTGCAGTGGTTAAGAATCTGCCTGCCGATGCAGGGGACACGGGTCCTGGTCCGGGAAGATCCCACATGCCGCGGAGCAACTAAGCCCGTGCGCCACAGCTACTGAGCCTGTGCTCCAGAGCCCATGAGCCACAACTACTGAGCCCACGTGCCACAACTACTGAAGGCCGTGTGCCTAGAGCCCGTGCTCTGCAACAAGAGAAGCCACCGCAATGAGAAGCCTGTGCACTGCAAAGAAGAGTAGCCTCCACTCGCCTCAATTAGAGAAAGCCCGCGCAGCAACAAAGACCCAACACAGCCCAAAATACATAAATAAATAAATAAAATGGAGAGATGAAGCTATGTTTTAATAAATATTGCTTTAAAAAATCTTCCTTAAGAAACAATTTTTTTCCCCTAAAATTTCCAGATTGTAAGTGTTAGATTGATTAATTTCAGTCTAACACATTTCTCCCCCTGTGTTTGCTGGGAAGAGCAGTGAGCTGATGTATTATTAGCTCTGTTATTCTGAGTCTGTAGCTAATTTGTCAGGAAGTTTTCTTTATTGCACAATCTCTCAAAGGTGTTTATAGAGGTATTTGAGATCTCTTTATGGCTCCTGGGAAGCACATATCTAAATCATGGCATCACCCACATCCAGTTGGCTTATTATACACAAAGATGTACAGAATCATCTATAAAAGGAGAACAAAGACCATATCTGAAATACCCAGAGGCCAATTATCTTCATAGCATCTAGGCGACACTATATGGATTCGGTTATGGATCAAGTTATTTTCCAGCCACTCTGCTTGCTTTGTATCTAACAACTGTCCATATGCCTAATGCAATGAGCATGTCTGTGATTAGGGAATAAACTAAACCGATCAAATCCATGACCATTGATGAACCCTTAACCATTTCCATAGTAGCATTATAAGTTAAATTTATTGCCATCTTAAGAATGATTCTTATAGGTTTAAGACAACTATTGTTAATCATGGAAATTTCCATTGAGACTGGAGAATAGCGCTATTCTCCCTACAAACTCCTGTGTATGGTATGTATTCAAACATCTATTAAGGTCTCAGTAAGTACTTCTCCCATGTAATAATTCCCCAGTAATTTGCAAGTTCTTGTTATCAGCATTTATAGAATAGTTTCTATGCACCTAGAACTCTGTAGGGAGAATAGCGCCAGGCAGGGTATGATTGTGATTTAGCTCTCAGAGAAGTTCTGGAGCTTAGAAATACTGAAATAGGAGATAAAGGAAAAGGCCTGCAGAAACTTTGGCTCCAGGGAACCTAAGCAGGATATCTTTGACAAGCCACTCTTGTCAACATTCTCTGTAGCTATGCCAGTATCACTTCCCACTTGTGCTTGCAAAAAGCACTGAATTCCACGCACTGCTCAATTAGCTAAAGCTCTAACAGCGCCATTTGCGTGTGAAAAATGCTGTTTGCTCGAGAAAATATAGTTTTGTGCACACAAATGATTTGCTTATACAAAATTGTATCTAAAATTTTTGGTTTTCAAAAACTTATTACTTAATGCTGATGGTCTTAGAGTAGTAATTACAAGACAGGAAAACAACCTAATGACGGTCTTTCTTTTTCCACGTCTAGTTTTAACCCTGGCCTTCAAATCCTATCTGCTTGTCTTTACTGCTTTCCCCCTGGATCAGCCCTGGAGATTCAAGGACTGTGAGGGTAGGCAGGGAAGGAGCAGCTGGCTGACATCCTGCTTCACTCCCCATTGACAGCTGAGCTCTCATCACAGGGTCTGGCCACCAACAATGATGTGCAAATCAAGATCTCATCCGGATTTGCAAGTCCCAGGTGGAACTCACAGCAGAAGCATTTAAAAAACAGAAGTGATTAAGTGTGATATGCCCTTCCCTCCGAGGATAAACTTGGAGAACTCTGAAGTAAGATCCACAGGATGGCTGCTCAGATACCAGTCACTCATTCTGAGGTGGTATTTGAACATCACAGAGGCAAACTTGGGGCTTTACTCTAGAACTTAGTGAAATTATGGCACTGAGAAACTTTGGGACTGTCCACAGCCTGCACAATTTTGTTTTAGCTGTAAAGTGATATTTCCTATTAAAGTAAGGAATGTCTAGCATTGCAACTGTTAACTTGCTTTGAAAGCTTTAAATTCCTTTAAATCAATCAACCTTCTCTATCAAGTATATATTTATTTCCTCCTGTGGGCTGGGTCCCATCTAGACTGCCAGAGAAATACATTAAGTCATGGTCCTTGACCTCAAGGGAATTATAATCTTATTGGAGTTAAATATATACAGAATGAAATAAGTAATGAAGATTATGGCAGAGTGTCATATTCATTTCAAAGTTTATTGAACCTATTAAATGTTAGCCATGGTAGTAGGGATAAAGTGATGTCTTTGCTTTGATTCTGAGGTGCTTACAATTTAGTTGGTGAGTGATGTGGACACAGGTTGTATTTGTTGTATAATTTAGAGAAGGAAGAGGGCATAGTATGTTGGGATAGTTTAGAAATGACACAGAATTTGAGTTGTCTTTTAAAAGATGTGTAGGATTTAGGTGGGTGAAAATGAGGAGTCAGCTGTAATCTAGGAGGGGGAATATAGGGCTGGAAGCTGGAATATACATGATAGGATGGGTTAGAAAAGGAGCTAACTGGCTTCTTTAAAAAAATTAATTATTTTATTGATGTGTAGTTGATTGACAGTGTTTCAGATGTACAGCAAAGTGATTCAATTATACATATATATAAATATACATATTTTTTCAGATTCTTTTCCACTATAAGTCATTACAAGATATTGAATATAGTTCCCTGTGCTATACAGTAGGTCCTTGTTGGTTATCTATTTTATATATAGTAGTACGTATCTGTTAATCCCAAATTCCTAATATCCCTCCCCTGCCCCTTCCCCTTTGGTAACCATAAGTTTGATTTCTATGTCTGTGAGTCTATTTCTGTTTTGTAAATAGGTTCATTTGTATATTTTAGATTCCACGTATAAGTGATATCATATGATATTTGTCTTTGTCTGACTTACTTCATTTAGTAAGGTAATCTCTAGGTCCATCCACATGGCTAAGAATGGCATTATTTCATTCTTTTTTATGGCCGAGTAATTTTCCATGGTATATATATACCACATCTTCTTTATCCATTCATCTCTCAGTGGACACTTAGGTTGTTTCCGTGTCTGGCTATTGAAAATGGTCCTGCTATGAACATTGGGGTGCATGGGTCTTTTCGAATTAGAGTTTTCATCTTTTTAACTGGTTTCTTTTTTTAAGACGGGAGTTTGTTTGGAGAGTAGTGGGGGATGTGTCCTTATGTCTTTGACTCTTGCCCTAGAAAGTTTAAAGACCGGGACCATCACGGTACAGCACGATGGGGAACATCAGGTAGGTGGCGTGTCATGCTGCCAGCAACTGCGTTCCCTTCCACTCTTTTCTCTTTAATTGCCAGGCATCTGTCTTTTACAATAGTGTGCCTTTTCTGCTGCAGATAAGAGCTAGGTGAGCTCTCATTTTATATGTGAGAACGTTTCAGCAGTGTCTTCAGCAAAAGCTGTGTCATCAATCATGCTTGACAAAGTCGGGGATGAGGGAGGAGGGGAGAAGTTTGCTTTTCATTTAGGGAGGCACGAAGGTCAGAGCCAGCTTTGCTCTCAATAGGGTTTTCAGTCCCAATAGTTTGGTCTACACCTTTTTTCTTTTTCTCCTTGTCAGACTTGTAGGGGTTTTTTTTTGCCCTTTTCAACTTCTTTCTTATATGAGATGTATTTTACAAGTCTGTCAAGTTCCCTATGAAACATCCTCGAAGCATGAAGTCTAGAGGGCTTTTAAAAAATTTCCTCATCTTGTACTATTCAGGGAACACTGATCAATCCTTTCTTGTCTTTAGGTCCCCCTTCTCGGCTCTGCTGTGAGGACAGAGCTGGGAGAGCCAGAGAGATGGAGGAGGGGAGAAAGGGGGATGGCAAATAGAAGGAAAGTACTTCTGTGTTGGGCCAGACACTGGCTCACTCACGGTGTGGGGCAGTTACAAGGGAGCCGAAGGGAATTGCAGAGAAGTCTTGGACTGGGTTGGTGGAATGGGAGTAGTTCAAGTTGAATGAAAGAGCAGACCTAGTGAGTAATTCAGATTGGACCTCAATCTAACCTGGATGATCAATGCAAGTTAGAGAATTAGAACCTGACTGCTGGCAAACCAGAGGCTTAGCATATCTCTGTGATGGTGAGTTAGGGCCAGGCATGAATCAGAAATCAGATCAAAAGACAAAACCAAGAAGACATCACGGCAGGAGGAAGAAGGAAGGGGGAGGCACAAGGTACAGGTGTAGAGATGGAAACCAGCTGCTTCTGGGACCAAGAACAGAGAGTAAGACGTGCCCTCCCCTGGGAACAGGACTTAACAACACGGGGGTGAAGTCAGCTGTCTACAGGGCCAGGCAGGTACCTAAAGAGTGAGAGAGTGCAGTGTCAGAAGGCATAAGGGAGTGACGAGGACTGTGGCCACCCAGAAGCTGCACATTGGGTCTGTCTGAAGGGAGAGTTTGCTCCTCAGCTTCAGCAGATAGCTAGTCACCCAGAGGAAAACAAGCCCGGTGCTGTTAGTTCTTCTGATTTTTTTTTAATGAAAAAGTAAAAAATTGGATATTTAAAATGAGCCTAGCTTTCAAAAAAATCTTGGAAATGAACCCATTTTTTTGAAAAACACCATGAGGCCAGGATCGTAACAGGCTAAACCAAACACATCTGCAGGCTGCCCACGTGCTGCTTCTGTAAGTAGAAAGAATGGGATCCCTGCAGGCTGGTCAGAGTTTGCATCTCCACTCCTTACTGTCTCGCTGTCCAACTCTTTGGACCTGCGTTACTTGCCCTTTCAAAGACTCTGGATCCTCATGAGCAAGAGATAGACAGTAATAATTTAGTCACAGAGTGCTGTAATGATTACTACTAATATACGTCAAGTAGCTTATCTATTTTATTATTTTAAGAAAGGACCTTAATATCTGAGGCAGCTTAGGTGCAGGGCTGTGAGGCTGGAATCACCAGCGTAGCCAGCCAGAGCTGAGCAGGTAACCGGAAGTCCTGAGAGGCTCTAGAAAGCGGTTGTCCTTAGCAGGCAGGCCTTGAGTGGGACATTTGATCCTGTACCTAATGGAAGAACAAGGAAGAAAAAAGAAAAGCAAAGAATAGAGAACTTGTGAGGGACAGTGCCTCTTACAGTAGAACCACGTGACCCTGATAATTTGGGTTCCAATGAGAAAACCCAAGTAGGAAGGAGGAAGTGTAGCTCCCATGCTAAGCAGATTCCATGCCTTATGCCTTTAGTCAGATTCCCCAGCACACATGTCTAGTGGTTATTTATCCAGGACAGAGCCAGGAGAGAGAGAGAAACCCTGCCCCCTTGACTCCAGTTCTGTGTTTTTTCCCAGCCCAACAGCATAGGGGGGATATTGGTTGGTCATCGCTCAGATAATAATAATTGTATTTTCTAGATAATGAAACTGAATCCGGCCTCTGTACCCTGACACCAAATTAAATCTCAGAGACAGAGTTTTGGGTGAAATAGAAGAGAACAGCTTTATTGC
The DNA here is from genome assembly GCF_000442215.2 of Lipotes vexillifer. NCBI lineage: Eukaryota > Metazoa > Chordata > Mammalia > Artiodactyla > Lipotidae > Lipotes > Lipotes vexillifer. The sequence goes on along the minus strand of NW_006776983.1, from coordinate 1,138,437 downwards.
TTTGCCAGGCCGAGGGGGCCACAACCTGCTAATGTCCTCAAAATTGTGTGTCCCAACCTGGATGAGGGTGTGAGGAGTTTTTTTTTTTAATTTAATTTAATTTAATTTTTTTATACAGCAGGTTCTTATTAGTTATCTATTTTATACATATTGGGATTGACATATATAGACTAATATGTATAAAATAGATAACTAGTGAGGAGTTTTATAGTAATGGTTCAAAGAGGGCGTGATCAGCTCGTGGACATTCTTCTGATTGGCTGGTGGTGAGGTAAGTGGGAGTTGGCATCATCAACCTTCTGGTTCCAACCGGTCTGGGGTCTCCGTGCTTGTGGGCAGCACACAGTTAACTTCTGCCACCCGGCGGGGTGCGGGGGGGG
>NW_006776983.1:1046999-1137989 GCF_000442215.2 Lipotes vexillifer | reverse complement strand
GGGGGGGGGCGTTCAGTATCTGCAAAACAGCTCAAAGATATTGTTGTGTGTATCCCTTGAGAGGGAACCAGGAACCTGCCCCAAGGCTGCACTATTGTTTCTTTCGACTCTTCCTCCCTTGTCTCTGCATCCCCTCCCTTCCCTAATTAGCAACTGTTTAAATCTGCCCGTTGGAACTGAGGGAAGGTCATGGAGGCTGAATGAAGCCTGCCTCTTGTAATCAAGAAATGGGAGACACAGAAAGGTTTTTGTGCTCAGGAGCCCCACATGGTCCTGCTTGGCATCAATAATAATAAGTATTAAAAAATAATAATAAGTATAGCTTTAAGTTCTTAGGTGCCTGCTGTACATCAGACATCGTGCTGGTACCTGATATCCACTAGGTACTCAACTCCGAAGGTAAAGGATATTATCTCCATGTTAACTATTAGAAAAATGAGGTTTGGGTTCACATAAACCTCATTGGTTGAACTGAGATTTGAATCTGAGCTTTTTGGAAGTTTTACACTATGTGTTACTGCCTCCCATCAATGGGGGGTAATTTAAGAGGGTTGCTACCAGGGTCTCTTTTTCTTTAAACTGTTGGAGAACATGTATAATGGAAGTTCAGAGGGAAGACTTAAGAGGGGAGAGTATGCTTTATTTCAGTGAGGATCGAATAAGGCATCAAATTGTCCCAAGTCCGATGCAACCTGGGGAATTAGCATTCAGAAAGCATTCAGATCATTCAGAACAGTCTATTCCGTGGCTGCCTTCCACCATGTTTTTACTCAGTCCTCCCCCAGCACCCACTTTGAAGCAGGGCAGACTATTGTTATGTATACTTGTCCCTAAACTTTGCAGCTCATTTTTCTTTTGTAGAGAGCAGAGGTTGGTGCTAAAGTAATGTTCTACTGTGGTCACAGAGCCTGTATGTTGGTTTGCAGAAGAAATGGGTGGGTCAGTTTGGAATGCCAGAAGTGTTTTCCTTGTTATTGTAGAAAGTATGACAATAGAACAATATTTTAAAACTGTAACAATAAGAAGAGCTGTGGCAAATAGACCCCCTCCCTGCGCCCCCCCCCCCAAAAAAAAAAGCAGTTTAGTTTGACACATATACTAATTTTGCTTGGCTCAGGGAAAAGCATCTAGGGATCAGGGAGAGGCTGATGGGATAGAGCATTTGTAGACATGGGAGGAGGGGGAGTGTCACAGGGAAGGTTATTCAACCATGTAATCAATGGAATAATGGTTGTTTTCAGAGCACCTGGCAGAAAGGAGGAACCATGCCCCTTTCTCTAGGGGATACAAAAAGGCAACGATGCCTATAGGCGTCTACTTCATAGGTGGGAGCAAACCCTAGACAAATAAAAAGTAAATAAGCACAGAACACAAAGGTACAGGTGATATCAGCAGGTAGTACAAGATTAGTTTCCAAATCCTCATTGCCACTAAAGGCTCCAGCACCAGAAACAAATTATTGTATTTATAGGCCTGGCTATGAATATGGCACAACTTACTATGTCAAAGACTGAAGGGATTATCTTTCCTCCTCAGTCTAAGAGTGGAGAATCTACCCTACTTAGGGACTGATGCTTCCCACCCCCACCCTCCAGAGCCCTCACCTCCCCAACCTCCAGTCTATCATCCCAGCTCCCATCCTCCACCCTGTCCCACATCAATACGTCATCATCCTCCGTTCTCTCTCAAACCTTTCTGTTTCTCTTCCTATCTTCCATCTGCTGTCTTACTCCCCTTTCTTCTCTCATCCAAGGGGCCATTGAGTCCTATATATTCTTCCTCCTATATATCTCCTTAAATCTGTTCCCTCTTTTGTATTCCTAGTGCCTCTAAATTTCTTTTTTAATTCCCCTTACTTGATCTAGAGTTATATGTCACCTTGATGTCATTCTTCTTCCCCCAAAGCTGTCTTTTGAATGAAGGTCAAACTCCTTGACATACTACTCAAGGCTCTTTATACACTTTTCTTTGCCTAGCCCACAGACTTATTTTTCTGCTGGTCCCTCATTCTGTAAAACCTAAGACCTTCACTTCAGAAACTCTTTGTTGGGAAAGACCTCAATAGATTGCATTTAATGTCGAAGGATATCTTTATTCTGTGATTTTTCACGGATCTTACGTTAAACTGGATTTGAAACTCATATTACTTTCTGCTTAAGAATATAATACCTTTGAGACTTTCCTGGTGGCGCAGTGGTTAAGACTCTGTGCTCTCAGTGTGGGGGGCCTGGGGTTCTATCCCTGGTCTGGAAACTAGATCCCACATGCATGCCACAACTAAGGAGCCAGCAAGCTGCAACTAAAGAGCCCACCTGCTGCAACTAAGACCCAACGCAGCCAAATAAATAAATATTTAAAAAAAAGAATATAATACATTCTTCCCTAAAACATTTTCCCCGTCCCCCATAATGTTAATCACTTAATCCATCATTAGCTAAAGCTTGTTTGGTAGTTTTTCCAAGAGCCATGCCTGTATGATATATTGTCCCCTACTTAGTCATGACAGTCCTGTGATGCATTATGTCACTCAATATTTTCACCCTAGAATAATAAGTTGGAGAAATGAGACATCTGCCTACAATTTATTCCTGTTATGTCTCTTCCTTCCTGAAAAGGAAATGGCAACACTTCTAAAATGAGAAACCCAAGTCAGCTTAACCCTTTAAAAAGCTACCCGCAGGGCTTCCCTGGTGGCGCGGTGGTTGAGAGTCCGCCTGCCGATGCAGGGGACACGGGTTCGTGCCCCTGTCCGGGAAGATCCCACATGCCGCGGAGCGGCTGGGCCCGTGAGCCATGGCCGCTGGGCCTGCGCGTCCGGAGGCTGTGCTCCGCAACGGGAGAGGCGGCAACAGTGAGAGGCCCGCGTACCGCAAAAAAAAAAAAAAATCTACCCACAGATCCATGGGACAGTCACATCATTTTTGTGTCTCTTAATATATATAGTTGAAACACAAAAATATTTATGCCTTTCCTTGGAAAGGTGTTGTATTAATGAATTAACAGTGAATGCAAACTTATGTGTCAGACACTGTACTAGCCACAGGGACCCACGGACACGGTAGGCTGGGCCCTCAGGGGAGGTGGCTGAGTGTGGTGAGTGGCTGAAAGCATGGGTTTTGGACTCAAGTCCTGCTTCTCTCATTTATTAAGTGAATGCCCTTGGGTATATGACTCTGCCTAAGTCTTACTTTCATCAGTTCAAAAAAATGAAAATGATTGTCTATATCACAAAAGTTCCAGAGTGGATGAAATGCTCTAATATAAGCAAAGTACATAGCAAACTCTTAGTAAATAGTATTATTTTTAATTTGGAAGACAAGTATGCAAGCTATTATAATAGAGCAAGTATTGCTATGCTAGAGATAAACAAGGTGTATGGTAGCTGTAGAGAAGAGTTATTTGATAGAGTTTTGGGGTAGATTCCATTGATATTGTAGGAGTGTCTAATGTTTATTGAGTGCTTATAATGTGCTAGGAAATGCTTAATTCCCAGAACAAGTTTTCGAGGTAGATGCTATCTCTATTTCACAGACTCTGAAGGCACAGAGAGGTTAAGTAATTTGTGTAAGGTCACCCAGCTTCTTGCAAGCCTCAGGAAAGACTTCCAAAAAGAAGGACACATATGGCCACATCCGTAAATCCCTATACACATAAAAATTAGTAACCGGATAAATTTGTGGATAGGAGGCAAGTGATCTCCTGTCAAGGGGTCAAAGTGGTGCGTGTAAGGAGTTGAAGGCCATGACAATGGAGGAGAGAGACAGAAATCTCTACAAGGTCTATAGGGGAAAAACCAGGGACCTGTTTCATTCTTCTTTCCTATGATTTATAGGGGCTATCAGAGTGCTTTGTATAAAATAGTTAACAATAAATTCATTAATTTAGAAAAATAATCAGTAGAATACTGTTTGTTACAACCAGTATATTCATAGGAAACAGTAATAAGCATCCCTATAAAAATTATATTTTAGAAACTTGAATTATAAAATCAGTAGTCTCCGTTGAGAGATGTTTACTGTCTCAGGGGACAGTTGTTTGCAGTCAAGAAGCCGGAAGGACCAACCTTGCATTATCTGTTGATGATTATTTTATAATGGAAGGATCCTGGAAGATGGGGAGAGAGGAGGAGACGATCCATAGCACAAAAGATTGAAAGCAGGCAAGAGAGAAATGTAGGCAGTGCAAGCTCTACGGTGTCTTACTTAGAGACAAATTCACTTGTTCACTGAGAGGGAACAAGCTGGCTTGCTGTATGATGTCAAAATAACCAATGGAACATGGAGAGCTCCTCAAAAATCATCCAACTCAATGAAAATTTAATCTCATCAGGTGTCTGACACTGAAGACAGAACAAATGGTTACCTTTCAGAGTCTTCAAACTTTTTAGCGGATTTTGTTGGGTGGTGCACAGACACTTTCTTGCAGACGGGCTGCCAGTGTGAATACAGCTTGCAAGGGGAGTGCCATCAATGAGGGGGGACCGTGATCCCAGGCACACTCTAGGCTCTGCTTCTAGAGGAAAGTGTGACTAAAACTTCCAGCTCACGTTAATAGCACCAAGCCTTTAGGTGAACTGTACGGTCTACCAAGTGCCTTCACACACTGTATCCCTTGTCATTGTCATAGAATCATGATGGAATAGATAATACCACCCCAATTTTATGATATTTGAAAGACTGAGTCTCAGAGTAGTCAGCTGAAGTGTCTTGGGCTGTACAGTTAGAGTGTAAAGCTAGGATGTCAACCTCCATTGTCAGACTGGAAGCTCATTTCTTCTTCCTTATGGTCAAATTTGCTTCTGCAGAGTGGTCATGGGGGTTATTTCAAGAGCTGAGATCTGCTCCCATGTCAGCATCCAGAGAACCCACAGAAATAAGGACGGCATGTACTCTACAATGATTAAATGAGCTTCATTAGTTATAGATTCTATAATTATTACTAATTAATTAGTCCAGTAGAGTTCATTCAGTGGAAGGATCTATGTATACTAATTGCAGAGGGTTTAAAAAAAAACGCTTTGAGAATGCCTGAATCCATTCTGTATAATGATTAATATATATGGCTTCCTACACACACATATATTTTAAGCTATAAGTGATGCATGGATATCAGTCTCTGGTTCCTTTTCACTAAGGAAATTCCAGAAAGTACTAACAAGTCTGTGCACCTAAGGGAGTAGTTACGGTTTCCTCTAGACCAGTGCTGTCCACAGATACATGATGTTAGCCGCAAATGTAGCTTTACATTTTCTGGTAGCCACATTAAAAATAAAATAAATAGGTAAAATTAATTTCAATAATATATTCTATTTAACCCAATATGCCCCAAATATTTTCATTTCAACATGTAATCAGAATAAAGATTTTTCATAAGATATTTTACATTTTGTGGGTACTAAATCTTCAAAATCTGGTCTGTGTTTATTTTGTGCTATGGCACATGTTTATTTGGACTAGTCACATTTCAAGGGCTTCATAGTCACATGTGGTGAGTGGCTACTGTTTTGCAGGCCTAGATGTCCATCTGTAGATGTCTCATGATTTCTTGCTTCAAGCTTTGACGACACAGTCATGTACTTGGTGAAAGCAACCTCTAATCTTGAATCTTTTACCAGTGGCTTTCAATGGAAGATGGAGCTTCTCTTAAATGTATGGTTGTCTGGTCGTCCCTCAGTATCTGTGGGCAATTGGTTCTTCTAGCACCCCCTGCAGATACCAAAATCTGCAGATGCTCAAGTCCCTTATAAAAAATGGTATAGTATTTGCACATAACCTACACACATCCTCCCATTTACTTTAAATCATCTCTAGATTACTTACAATACTTAACACAATGTAAATGCTGTATAAATAGTTGTAAATACAATGTAAATGCTATGTAAGTAGTTGCCTGGTGCAGCAAATTCAAGTTTTGTGTTTCGAAACTTTCTGGAATTTGTTTTTCTGAATATTTTTCCATGTGCGGTTGGTTGAATCCACAGATGCAGAATCTGCAAATATGGAGAGTCAGCTGTGCTCTAAAAGCTACCTAACTGTGGCCTGTCTCTCCCAGAGTCTCGAACTTCAGTTCTTAAAGGACGAGATAGGTAACAGAAATGCGTGGATCTAGCCAGGTGTAAGATAAAAGAAGTGGTTGAATTTACAGGGGATTTGGAAAACATGGGCCCAGCCTAAATTCAAAATCATTTTTATTTTTATTTTTATTTTATTGGAGTATAATTGCTTTACAATGGTGTGTTAGTTTCTGCTTTATAACAAAGTGAATCAGTTATACATATATGTATGTTCCCATATCTCTTCCCTCTTGCGTCTCCCTCCCTCCCACCCTCCCTATCCCACCCCTCTAGGTGGTCACAAAGCACCGAGCTGATCTCCCTGTGCTATGCGGCTGCTTCCCACTACCTATCTACCTTACGTTTGGTAGTGTATATATGTCCATGCCTCTCTCTCGCTTTGTCACAGCTTACCCTTCCCCCTCCCCATATCTTCAAGTCCATTCTCTAGTAGGTCTGTGTCTTTATTCCTGTCTTACCCCTAGGTTCTTCATGACATTTTTTTTTTCTTAAATTCCATATATATGTGTTAACATATGGTATTTGTCTTTCTCTTTCTGACTTACTTCACTCTGTATGACAGACTCTAGGTCTATCCACCTCATTACAAATAGCTCAATTTCATTTCTTTTTATGGTTGAGTAATGTTCCATTGTATGTATGTGCCACATCTTCTTTATCCATTCATCCGATGATGGGCATTTAGGTTGTTTCCATCTCCGGGCTATTGTAAATAGAGCTGCAATGAACATTTTGGTATGTGACTCTTTTTGAATTATGGTTTTCTCAGGGTATATGCCCAGTAGTGGGATTGCTGGGTCATATGGTAGTTCTATTTGTAGTTTTTTAAGGAACCTCCATACTGTTCTCCATAGTGGCTGTACCAATTCACATTCCCACCAGCAGTGCAAGAGTGTTCCCTTTTCTCCACACCCTCTCCAGCATTTATTGTTTCTAGATTTTTTGATGATGGCCATTCTGACTGGTGTGAGATGACATCTCATTGTAGTTTTGATTTGCATTTCTCTAATGATTAATAATGTTGAGCATTCGTTCATGTGTTTGTTGTCAGTCTGTATATCTTCTTTGGAGAAATGTCTATTTAGGTCTTCTGCCCATTTTTGGATTGGGTTGTTTGTTTTTTTGTTATTGAGCTGCATGAGTTGCTTATAAATTTTGGAGATTAATCCTTTGTCAGTTGCTTCATTTGCAAAATTAAAACCCAAAAGAAACAAATCAAAAACAACAACAACAACAACTCTATGCCGGTCCAAAATATTTATTGGGACAGCATTTATGTTCAAAATAACCCAAGCAACATGCTTGTGTTCTCTTTGACACCTAAATACATTGAAATAGTGTCTTAATGTTTTTGTGCTATGCCATTATGCTATCCCTACCTTCTGGTAAAAATAACTTGGGGCATTATTGCTTGAATTTATGATTAAGGTGTTACTGTTATACCATGTGTAGTAATACAGTCTGGAGATGATCCTGTGAGCGTTTCCTCCTATGATATTTTCTTCTTGATTACAATGAGGACTTTTAGCCTGGTGACAGGTGGATGTGGGAAAGGTCTTTTTCCCTGGCTGACAAGATTTCATCCACATGGCCTTGTGGAAGAGTCCTTTCCTAATCATTTAGGAAGATTAGCTGGGTGGATAGGCTGCACTGGTGTCCACATTTGCCTGCCCCAGCTATGCGCTTCCACTCAGGCTGTTGTGACTTACTATCAGCGTGACAGTAAAGTAGTGAGAAAAATCTATGTTTGGTCACAGCCAGAGGAGTGTGGCTGGTTATTGTATTTCCTCATCTGGGAAACAATTCAGTATAACCCTGGAGAAAGGGATCTATTTTTATCTCTCGTGTGCTTGCTTTTGCTGCAGTAACAAATTCACAACTCCTTAAGCTAGTTTCCATCTAAAATGCCACATTTTCAGGGAAGGCATCTAGAAAATTAAGAGGTTAAAAAAAAAATCCACCTCTCCTTTCCTATGTATTACATAAAGATTAGTAATGCCAAATTAGCTTTCCTGGCCCCTGTTAACAGTCTCCTCGTTATCCAAAGCACAGTCTCAATGGCTAATCAATAGTACACCAGGGAACATTCATGCAATGTACAGAAGGGAAAAATTCCAGTCAAACCGGGAAGTAAATTTAGCACTTTTAGGCAAACCCTTACCTGATTAAAAAATATATATATATGAGAGAGAGAGAGAGAGAGAGAGGGAGAGAGAGAGTGTGTGTGTGTGTGTGTGTGTGTATGGATGGGGGGAAAGATTTGGTCAAATGAGAACTTTGCTGAATCTATTTCCTTCAAATCCAAGCTTGGGCCATCTAGTTATTGGCATAGCTCATATAATATGGGACGGGGCAGGGGTCACAGGAGGGAGAAGAAAACAGCAAAGCTTCACATTATAAATCTGTTCCTTATTGCTGACAGCTCCAGGCAGCCTTAAGAATCAACTTTTATTAGCTCCCTATTAGGGGACCATTTCCCTTATAATTTGATTATTAGAATGGATATATTTGAAATCTACATTTCCATATAGATAGAACCACTCTGTTTTTATGACCCTGATGCACTCTTAAAAACTCATAGAGAGACTCCTCTAAATTTCCACAGTTGATTATTTTCAAGAATGAAACAGGAATAAAATCCACTGAGCTCAGAGAGAGAGGGTCGAGGCCAGGGAGCGGAGAATGGCAAGAGTTGGTGCTGTGAGCATCATTAGATACAAGAAGTGTTTTATTGATCCTTGGCCAAAGGATCACATCAATTAAGAGCAATTCACTCTTGGATTTTTCCCTCTTTGCTCTATCCAAGGATATGTTTATTTTCTCTTTCCTCTCTCTTTTTCTCTCCCCCTTCCACTTAATACATATACTGAGGATGCTCAAACACCTGCAGAAATCTTGCTGACCCACCATTTCCTGATTCTGTGCTGGCATTAATAATAGGTAACACTCATGGACATTTTACCTTAAGCTGGGCCCTGATGGCGTTACATCATCTTCCCAACTACCTATGTGATAGATGCAACTTTCATTCTCATTCAACAGATAAGGAGGAACCTGTGGATTAGGGCGTTCAAGCAAATCACCTAAGGTTATATACATAGTTTATATACTTATATATGTATATAACATGTGGCATGAGGAACTTCCCCAACCAGGGATTGAACCTGTGGCCCCTGCATTGGAAGCACAGAATGTTAACCACTGGACCATCAGGGAAGTCCTATACATAGTTTATAAAGGATGAGTTGGGAGTCAGATTTAGGAAGCTAGTCCATTGGCCAAATTCTGGACCATTCTGCCTTACTGCCTGCAAAGTACATCCATAAACGTTATCTCATTTCATTCCCATATCTGCCCTGAGATAGTTACTCTCATCACTCTCGTTATAAAGACATACACTTAGGTTCAGAGATATTATGTCATTTGGACAAGCCCATTTAAATTTTTATTTTATATTGGAGTATAGTTGATTAACAATGTGGTGTTAGTTTCAGGTGTACAACAAAGTGATTCAGTTATACATATACAAGTATCTATTCTTTTTCAAATTCTTTTCCATTTAGGTTATTTCAGAATATTGAGCTAAGTTCCCTGTACTATACAGTAGGTCCTTGTTGGTTATCTATTTTAAATATATCAGTGTGTACCTGTCAATCCCAAACTCCCAGTCTATCCCTCCCCCCCACCCTTCCCCTCTGGTACCCATAAGTTTGTTCTCTAAGTCTGTGAGTCTGTTTCTGTTTTGTAAATAAGTTCATTTATATCATTTTTTTAAGATTCTGCATATAAGTGATATCATATGATATTTGTCTTTCTCTTTCTGACTTATTTCACTTAGTATGATAATCTCCAGGTTCATCCATGTTGCTGGAAATGGCATTATTTCATTCTTTTTTATGGCTGAGTAATATTCCATTGTATATATATACCACATCTTCTTTATCCATTCCTCCTTTGATGGACATTTAGGTGGCTTCCATATCTTGACTATCATAAATAGTGCTGCTGTGAACATTGGGGTGCACATATCTTTTCGAATCATGGTTTTCTCCAGATATATGCCCAGGAGTGGGAGTGCTGGATCATATGGTAGCTCTATTTTTAGTTTTTTTAAGGAACCTCCATACTGTTCTCCATAGTGGCTGTATCAATTTAGATTCCCACCAACAGTGTAAGAGGGTTCCCTTTTCTCCACACCCTCTCAAACATTTATTGTTTTGTAGGCTTTTTGATGATGGCCATTCTGCCCTGTGTGAGGTGAGTCAGTGTCTCTAAAGTCACTACCTTTCTGCTCCTCATGTTGAGAGAGGTTTTGGAGAAGGTACAGATCCTGTCTCAGTCAACTGAGAGGAAGTTCCCAAGGGGACTCTAGATCTCTCAGATACCTTTTACAGATATGAAACTCCAGAACGCACTTGAAGTTTAGAGTAATGTGTAAGGTGGAGCTCTGTGGAGACAGAGGATGTCGTGCACCCTGTTATTTCCTCTATACCCCCAATAATTTCTACTTGATTATGTTTGAAAAATGCTACCTCACTTGAGACAGTAAAAATGACAAGTGGAAAATTGTTCTATTAGCAGAACAAGGGGAAATTAATCCCTTCTAGCATTTTCCCCCTTTTGGCTGAAACTTTGAATTGAATATGCAATGAGTAGAAAAAAATTGATTAAATACAATCATATAAAACCAGAATTGCTCCAAATTGATTCCCTTCTCCTTATTATTTTTCATTCAATTTTATGGTTCTGGGGAGCATTCATTGAGGGCAGGAGACATCCTCTTAAAGTATAACAATAGGGGCTATTTTTTAAATTTGGATGAAAAAGAAAAGATGATTTGGGTGGGTTAAAATGTAAGTCCTTTTTTTGAATTTCGTTTTCACTATGAACTTCAAAGGTACGTAGACAAATATGCAACTGCTGTCATCAGGTAAGACCTGGGAGTTAGGGCAGAAGTACATAATGCTTCTTTCCAGTGAAGGGAAGACTTCCCCAGTAAGAATTCTAGTTATCATTTTATTAATGATAATGTATAAGAGATCAAAAGTGCATTAGAGGTAACCTAGTCCAAATCCCTTATTCAGTAGGTAAGTTAACTGATACTTAGAGAAATTGACTTGCCCAGTTCTCTTCTCAGGATGAGATGTGCAGGAAACCAGGACTGGGTGGAAGTGGAGATAAAGGGTAAGTATCAGACTGGAAGAGAAACACGTCCAGTTGGTTCTTCAGGCAGAGGAAGTCTAAGAGGATATTCAGGACCTAAATGTGGAGCTAGAGAAGATGGGATCAGAGACATCAAGACTGAAACAGCAATCCGTGTGAATGCTGAAAGCAGTGGTATTCTCATGTGTTCCCCTAGCAGGATCCATTTGCAACACCCAGAACTGAATGGACAAGGCTTCATTCAAGGGACCACACAGAAAGTCTGAGCAGAACCAAGATAAAGTCCTAAGTTCCCTTGTTTCCCATTACCCTGTGGCCCTAATACTGTAAAGAGTGTGCTGTGGGTAAATCACATGGACTCTGAAGGCTCAAGTCAGAAATGGGGTCAACTTTCAGTTCATTCACTCTGACCTTGGCAAATTACTCGTCTTGGTTTTCTTAAGGTTAAGTTGAAATAATACCTCGTAGGGTTGTGTAGATAAAACATGAAAAACATTTAACACAGTGTCTAGCACAAAGTGAGTTAATAGTAACTAATAACTATTATAATCACCGTTGACTAAGAAGATATGACCTGTGCTTTCTGCTTTTTATTGGGAGCTGTGTTTCACTCTGACACTGATCTCCTTAATAACAGGGACCAACGTTTATGAGAGCAGTGGCTGGGGAGAGGATGCTTTCTGTGACTGTACAAAGGGATTTCTCTGGGTGAAACTGGTTCCTGCAAGAAATGGCCTTTGGCTTTATCATCAGCACATTCTAACCAACTGAACACATGGCCCAGGTAAGAATCTGATTGTCAGCTGAAGGCACAGCTCAGAGTTTGGAAACTTAGTCCCAAGTAGACAGTACTAGTTTGGTAGGAAATACCAGGATTCATAAACTATGATTAGAGAATAGGCAAAGCTAATGATGGGAAATTCTTACGACTTTTGTTTTGGATATAGCCTTTTGTTTTGCCGCTCCTGATATATCAGTAAAAAATAATCTCATGGACAAAAGGCAAATTATTTATGTGAAAGAGAATTGATAATCTGTTTAGAAATAGGTTGGAGAGGAAAAATTGATATCAAAATACTATTATGTAACAATTCATATGAAGAAATCATTCATAAAGTAATAAAATTTCCTAGTGAGGGGTCTGGAAAGAGAATTTACCTACTTTTTTTGTTTTCCTTTTTCATATTTATTAAAGTATAATTGAGAAATAAAATTGTAATATATTTAAAGTGTACAGCATGATGGTTTGATATATGTGTACATTATGAAAGGATTCACTACATTGAATCCAATGTTGAACACCCAATACTTCACATATTTACCTGTGTGTGTTTTTCATTTGTTTGTTTTGTTTTGTTTTTGAAGCTAGCACAAGTTTCTACTCTCTCAGCAAATTGAAATTATACAATAAGTATTATGAACTATAGTCACCTTGTTATACATTACATCTCAGATCTTATTCATCTTATAACTGAAAGTTTGCACTCTTTTACCAATTCTCTCTAAGTCCCCCACCCCTCCATCCCTGGCAACCACCATACTACTCTGTATTACTATGAGTTTGACTTTCTAAAAAATACATTCCACGTATAAGTGATACTACGCAGTATTTGTCTTTCCTGTCTGGCTTATTTCACTTAGCATAATGGCCTCCAGGTTCATCCGTGTTATCTCAAGTGGTAGGATTTCCTTCTTTTTTAGAGACTAATATTCCATTGTATACCACATTGTCTTCATTCATTCATCCTTTGATGGACACTTAGATTTTTTTCCATGTCTTGGCTATTGTTAATAACGGTGCAATGAATATGGCAATACATATAGCTCTTTGAGATAATGACTTAGTTTCCTTTAGATGTATTTGCAGAAGTGGGATTGCAGGATCATATTGTGTTCTAACATACGCTCTCTCCTGGAGAATGTTCCATGTGTGCTTGAGAAGAATGTGTATGTTGCTGCTGTTGGATGGAATGTTCTAAATATGTCTGTTAGTTCTGTCTGGCCTAATGTATAGTTTAAGTCCAATGTTTCCTTATTGATTTCTTGCCTGAATGATCTATCCATTGTTGAAAGTGTGGTATTGAAGTCCCCTACAATTATTCTATTCCTGTCTCTTTCTCCCTTCAGATCTGTTAACATTTTCTTCATATAGTTAGGTACTCTGAGGCTGGATACATAAATATTTATAATTGTTAAATCTCTTAAAATTGTTAATATTTATAATTGTTAAATATTTATTATAATTGAATCAACACCTTTATTATTATATAATGACCTTCTTTGTCTCTTGTTACAGTTTTTGGCTTAGATTCTATTTTGTCTTATATCAGTATAACTCCCCCTGCTTTCTTTCTGTTTCCTTTTGCTCAGAATATCTTTTCCTGTTCTTTCATTTTCAGTCTATGTGTGTCCTTACTTCTGAAGTGAATCTCTTATACGCAGCATATAGTTAGGTCTTCCTTTTTTATCCATTCAGCCATTCTATATATGAGATTGGAGAAATGAGTCCATTTACATTTAAAGTAATTATTAGTGATTGATAGTGATTATTCCTATTGTCATTTTGTTAATTGTTTTCTGGCTGTTTCGTAGTTCCTTTGTTCCTTTCTTCCTCTCTTGCTCTCTTCATTTGTTGTTTGATGATTTTCTCTGATGGTATGCTTGATTCATTTCTCTTTATCTTTTATTTATCTACTATACATTTTTGCTTTTTAGTTACCATGAGGCTTACATAAATCATCTTATAACAGTCTGTTTTAAGCTGATAACAGCTTAACTTTTAACAATACAAAACTCTACATTTTTACGCCCCCCATTTTATGTTTTTGATGTCACGATTTACATTTTTTATATTGTTTTTCTATTAACTAATTACTGTAGTTATAGTTTTTTTTAATACTTTGTCTTTTAGCCTTTATACTGGAGTTATAGGTGATTTACAAACCACCATGATATTATCAGAGAATTCTAAATTTAACTATATATTTACCTTTGCCAGTGAGGTTTATACTTTCCTATGTTTTCATGTTACTAATTAGCAGCCTTTCATTGCAGGTTAAAAACTCCTTTTAACATTTCTTCTAGTGCCAGGCTAGTGGTGATGACTCTTTCTGCTTTTGTTTATCTGGGGAACTCTTCAGTCCTCCTTCAATTCTGAAGGACTCATAGATTTGCTGGTAGATTATTTTTGTTTGTCAGTTTTATTGTTGTTTTTTTTTTCTTTCAGCCCCTTGAATATAACATCCCACTCACTTCTGGACTGCAAAGTTTCTACTGAAAATTCCGTTGCTAGTCTTATGGGCATTCCCTTATACTTAACAAGTTATTTTTCTCTTGCTGCTTTTAATATTCTCTCATTGTCTTTAACTTTTGACAATTTAACTGTAATGTATCTCACTGTGGGCCCTTATAGAGTCATCTTATTTGATCTTCTTTGGCTTCCTGGATCTGGATGTCTGTTTCTTTTCCCAGGGTAGAGAAATTTTCTGCCCTTATTTCTTTGACTAGCCTTTCTGCTGCTTTCTCTCTCTCTTTTCCTTCTGGGATCCCTATACCACATATATTAGTCCTTCTGGTGGTGTCCCATAAGTCCCTTAAACTACCTTCCCTCTTTTTCATTCTTTTTTCTTTTTGTTCCTCTGATTGGATAAATTCCACTTTTCTGTCTCCAAGTTTGCTGATCCTTTCTTCTACTTAAAATAGTCAACTGTTGAAGCCCTCTATGGAATTCTTTTTTAGCTCAATTATTGTATTCTTCAAATTTAATCTTTCTGTTGGTTATTTTTAAAAATATTTTCTATCTCTTTGTTGAAATGTTCACTTTGTTCATGCCTTGCTTGCCTAACCTCAGTGAGCATTTTTGTGACTGTTATTTTGAACTCTATTGGGTAAATCACTTATCTCCATTTCATTAAGATTGGTTTTAGAGATTTATCTTGTTCTATTATTTGGGACATATTCCTCTCTTCCTTCATTTTCCTTGATTTTCTATGTTGGTTTCTGCACATTTGATAAAACAGTCATCTATCCCAGTATTGAGAGACTGGTCTCATGTGGAGATGTACCTCCTCAGGCAGTCTGATCCAAGCACCTTTGTGATTGTCCAAGCTGCTGTCTTTCTTCTTAGTGGCCCCCAGTAGTTAAGGGTGTGCCAAGACCCATCAGTGTCCCAAAAGCCGGGAAATGCTCATATGGCTGTTTAGGCTCCTAGAGGGCTATTAATTGCCTGCCCCATCACCTCCCTAATTGGAGGCCCAGGTTTCAGGCTGCACCTGGGAGAGTCAGAATGTTAGATTTTCAGTCTAACTCCTATTAGGAACAAACTAGGAGCTGTTTTTTTTTTTTTTTGCTTACTCACTCTGTGCTGAGCCAGACTGAACAGTCATTAGAAGTGCTTGTGCACCCAAATAGAACTGTTTCTTTGTTTTGTGTGGTCCTGGGGGACTCATGATTGCCAAGCCCTGTCAGTTCCCAGAGCTAGGTGATTTGGGAAGCTGTCCCTTGGATGGCAGCAGTAACGGTTGGGGTACTAGATGTGTTGACAAGTTCCTTCCAGGAAAAACTAGAGGCTTAGTTTTACTGTTGGAGCTAAGGAGAAACAGCAGGGGATGTGACTACCAGCTTTATCAGGCTCCCAGAAGGACCCTAGTCAATTTCCACATGTAGGCTTATTAGATGAAACCTCAGGCTGCAGCTGGGAAAACATGCAGTCAAATCCCTTCTAGGAAGAAAGTGGGTGATGGGTGTTTTTGCTTTGATCTGTCTGTGTTGAACCTGCAGGAAGTACTTACACACCTATCTGAAAGTTGCTTTTTGTTTATTTGTTTTGTTTGCTTAATATGGCCTTTGGGACCCATAGATGCCAAGCCCTGTGGGCTATTAAAAATAGTTGATTTGAGGGACTATTACTTGGGTAGCAGCTGTATAAGTTGGGGCACTAGCTGTTTGGACAAACCTCTTTCTGGGAGATGCTGTTCACTTGATTTATTGTTGGACTGAGCTGGGGGGAGAATGTGGGAAAAATGCCAACAGACTTTTCTGGGCTTTAGGGAGGATTGCAGTCAGAACCTAGATTAGAGGCTCATTAGAAGCTGAACGCTCAGGTAGCAGTTGGGAAAGTACGTAGTCAAACCCCTTCCCAGGTTGCTTGCTCTCTCTGTTCTGAGCAGGTGTATAGCTGTGGGGAGTTCTTCCGTGCTGGTTTTAAAAACTGCTTTTTTCTTTGCTATAGTCCTGTGGGACTCACGAATGCAAGCTTTGCTGGCTTTCAGAGCTAGGTGACCTGGGAGCCCATCCCTCAGTGTCACACTTAAATTTGGGGTGCTCGATGTGTGGTCCAAACTCTTTGCTCCTCAGGGAGAAGCTGAGAGTTGGGGTTCCTTTCTGACTGCATGGTGCTGTGCTAGGGGTGTGGTTTATGGCAACACTGTCTCAGCCTTCTACCATTTTAATGTGGGTATTTTCACATTGGGTAGCGGTCACTCAACTAGTTTCTGGATTTCCCATAGGGGGAATTGCTCCATGTGTAGCTGTATATTTAGTGCACCTACAGGAGAAGGGAAACTCAAGAGTCTTCTATGTTGCCATTTTTGGTGAAATTCTCTCCTACTTATTTTTTTCAAATGCTGGGGTTATGAATAAATAATAGAATATGTTTTAAAGGCAACGGATGTATGGAAAGTACCTTCTAGGAAAGTATCGCATATTCAAAATGCTTTTTGAATTCAAACCTGTAATTAGAGCCTGAGTTCAGAGTTCATTTTTAATATTTTCTCTGTCTCAGTCTCTTTCTCATTTTTCTTTATGATTTTTATGCTTAGTAGAGTGCCTGTTATATAATATGTGCTCAATAAATATTTATTGAATAAATGGATGCAGATACTATAAAAAGCCTTTATGACATTAATCATATTTATTATTAGACAACTGCTATATGTCAGGTAGTGTTTTGAGTACTTTACATGTATTAACTCATTTAATGCTCTCAATAACCCTAGAAGACAAGTACTATTATTATCCCCATTTTTCAGATGAAATACTGGGAAATTAAATATATGGTCCAAAGTCACACAGTTGGATTCAGACTTCAACTTCCTGGCTCTGGAGCTTGCTGTCTTTGACACTAAGCTGCCTTGACACACAAGGGAGACACCAGGGATGTGAATGTGTAGAGAAAATTCTATGTGAGGACATAGTAAGAAGACGGCTGTCTGCAAGCCAAGGAGAGGGGCCTTAGAAGAAACCAGTCTGCCAATACCTTGATCTTGGACCTTTAGTCCCCAGAACCATGAGAAAATGATTTCTGTTGTCTAAGTCACCCAGTCTGTGTACTTAGTTATGGCAGCTCTGGCAGAATAACACAGCCGTTAAGGAGCATAGCTACAATTTAAGTATGGCTTATTGCTGCTGTGTTCAGAAACGTGGATCCAATACTGTCGGATTTAATAATTTTTCAAAGGAAGCCATAAATCCAGATTTTTAAATTTGAAATATTTTGATTAAAAATATATTCACTTTTAATTAATGAAATATTAAACCCTGTTAGGTCAAACAAAATACCTATATGTTAAATTTGGTCCACGAGCCCTTCGTTCAGAACCTCTGACATAACCTATGTCGGCATTTAGCACAGTGTCTGGCCCATAATAAGATGTCCATAAGTTATCATTAGAGAGTGACAAATACTATGAGGGAATAGGCATCACAGGAGTGCCAGATAATCCAGCTTTGCGGGTGAGGGAGTTAGGGAAAATTGGTGGTCCAGGACTGCCTTTTTAAGAGATAATGCTTGAGCTGATACCTAAGGGATGATTTGTAATTACCTAAATAAGGGAAAATGTAGAAAGAGGAAGTTTTCTAAGTAAAGGGAACAGTTGTCGTTAACCCTGAGGAAAGAGAACGTATGGCTATTTGGTGAACCACAAGTGGTACAATATGTTTAAGACATAGAGTTAAGGGTGAAGAGTGGTGATGCTTGAGGCAGGGAGGGAGAGCAGTCTGAATTGTTAAGGGACTTTATTCAGAGAGCAAGAGAAGGAACAGACGAACTCGAAGTAGAGAGGGTGAATTAGATGTCTTTTTTAGGGTGGTTGCCCTGCCTATACCGTGAAGACTGAATTGGAGGTGGTCAGCGTGAAGGAAGGTAAAACAATTAGCAGGCAGTGCAAGAGATGATGACGGTTTGAACTGACTGGCAATAGAAATAGGATCAATTTGAGAAATATCAAAGGGAGAATTGACAAGCCCTGTGATTGCTTGGGTGTGGGGTAAGGGAAAGATGACTCAAAAGTGACTCCTAGTTTTCTGCTTGGATAACTGAGGGGATGAATATGTCATTCACTGAGTTACTGAGCACAGCGAGTTTGGAAGCCAAAGAGGAGATGAATTTAGTTTTACATATGTTGACTCTGACGTGCCCATTGTTTATCCAGGTGGGATGGAGAAGCATGTACATAGAAACAAGAGATCTGAGCTTGAATATACATTTGGCATTTATCGGTATAGAGAGAATAATTGAGGTCCTGGAGAATATGTGAAGTTGAAAGAGAAGAGGACTGAATAAGAAAGCGAAGGTGGAGAAAGAGGCACTTAATATATTAGACTGAGCTCCTAATCTTACCCTATCTAAAACTTTGCTCTTTCTGACTATATCTATAGCTAAGATTTTAAATTCTATATTAAAGCAAAGATAGCCGTGTTCTAAAATAGAGGTTTCTGAAAGGCAAGGAGCTCATTACCTCGGTTACAAATAAATTGTTCAGGTGTTGAGTATCCATGATAAGATAATATTATCAATGTCATTTAGAGATGTTGGTAATATGAACTCTAATCTACTGAAATAATGCTTAGGATCTCTTTGGAAAAAATGAAATAATCTTGCTGAAGATAACAAGAAAATTATAATTACAACTATATATACGATATTGGGACATAAATAATAATAAAAACATGGAAATAAATAATCACTACTCTTCAGATCTCAAACCCTAGAACTAGGTTAGTAACTCCTTTCTCCCAGGTATTATAAAATGTAATTTCCTGAGCTTTGTAATTACCTAAAGTCCGAGCTTAAATCAGCCATGCTACTGAAGGCTCTTATATAATCTGTCACACACCAAGTACACATCTCAATGTATTTGTCCTCATTTGAGCAAGCATAACTGAACATCAGGGAAAGTCAACCAAGAAACCAAAAAAAGCACTGAAGATATAATGATACGTGCATGATGAATCCAAACAAGGAAAACTAACTTCTAATAGAACTCTGTATCTATCGTCCTATCTGGAGATAGGCATGTTTCACTTTATCTCTTGCTGAGGTGTTATGTTAATTAAAGTGTTAATTTCCTGCCATTGGCTCTAATGCCAGGTGGTTCCAAGGATTTTCAAATTCAAGAATATAAGAATGCATCCTGTACTAAATCATCATAGGTGGGGCTCTCCTTTCCACTAGAGGCAGCTTTAGAACCACAAGGATTATTATTAGAAGGATGGCAAATGTTTGAAAAAGGAGGTGTTTCAGAAATACTGACACCATGGACATTTCCAAGATCAATTTTACTCTGGACTGGTAATTGCAATGGCAATTAGTGAATTCTTCTCAGACATTTTCTAGAGTTCTGACTTACATGGCTTTGCCTCAGCTGGGCCATAAAGTTCATTGCAGGACTTGGACACAACCCAAGCGATTGTAAGTATTCTCATCCTGCCTTCATATGTTCATCATCACGAAACCATGTAGAGTCTGGAAGTCTCCTTTAGTTCCACATTTCTTTATGTTTTCTTCTTCCAGAAAGCACTTGGGCTTTTTTTTTTTTTTTAACGTTTATGATTTTAATCACAACAGCAACATAATAGTAACAATAGCAAGCATTATCAGAACGAGTGGGTTTAGCAAAGTTGCAGGATACAGGGTCCATATATAAAAATCTATTATATTTCTATATACTAACAACAAACAATTGGAACTTTTAAACAGCTTTGTGGCGGTACAGTTGACATATAATAAACTGTATATATTTAAAGTGTACAATTCGACAAGTTTTACATATACATACCCTCATAAAACCATAACCACAATCAAGAAAATGAACTTATGCATCAACCTCAAAAGTTTTCCTTGACCCTTTGTAATCCCCCTCTCTCACGTCTCCCTGCCCTTTCTCCACCCTCTTCTGTTTTCTGTCACTATAAATTGCTTTGCATTTTCTAGATTTTCATACCTATGAAATCATAGACTATGTACACTTTTTGGTCTGGCTTCTTTCACACAGCATTATTTTGATGTTCTTTCATGTTGCTTGGGGTGATTTAGCATTTGGGTTTCTATAGCCATCACTGTCCACCTTTTATTTTTCTCTCTCTCCCACAAAGGAAGGAGAGGAAATATATTTCCACGTCTCACTCAAGCACTCCAGGTAACAAAAACCCTCTCCCATTTCAAGGAGCTTGTGTAAGCAAAAATGAAAGAAAATCTCTATCTTTTTTGGTAG
Source organism: Lipotes vexillifer (assembly GCF_000442215.2). Lineage (NCBI taxonomy): Eukaryota > Metazoa > Chordata > Mammalia > Artiodactyla > Lipotidae > Lipotes > Lipotes vexillifer. The sequence goes on along the minus strand of NW_006776983.1, from coordinate 1,117,262 downwards.
CACACAGGAGAGGAAGCTTTTATACCAGAGGAGATGAAATAAAAGGGGTCACCGTTCAGTGGACCGATCTCTGGGTTAAGCACCTCTGTTCTCAGCACTTTATGAATGCTAAGGTTACCTCATCCCCATGGCTACCAGAATGTGAATTGCTTGGCTTTGAAAATGCCTAATGGTTCACTTCTCCATTTTAAGTTTAAAAATATATTTTTACTCTTACAGTTTGGCTTTGGTCTGCAGTGTTGGGTACTGGAAGGGTAGCAACTGAGCTGTTCTCACAGCTGGTAGTGATAAGTGAACTGCTCAAGGCAGACTATCATTGCTATGGATGTGAGGGTGGAAATCTCCAGTCTAATGGGCATTTTACAGCTTTGTTTAGATTGGTTTACTTTCTTCTGCCTGAGCATTCGTGTCTTGAGAAGCGTCGTATTCAATGCTTGCCTCTCACCTTCAGTGAGATGGAGTATTGTGGATCCTGGAGTAGTGTGCTTAAACTAGGATGTGCTGTTGGGGTGAAGAATTCAGAAGCAGATGGTTTGAAATGGGAATACTATATGGGACTTCCCTGGTGGCGCAGTGGTTAAGAATCTACCTGCCAGTGCAGCAGACACGGGTTCGATCCCTTGTCCGGTAAGATCCCACATGCCGTGGAGCAACTAAGCCCGTGCGCCGCAACTACTGAGCCTGTGCTCTAGAGCCCGCGAGCCACAACTACTGAGCCTGCATGCCACGACTACTGAAGCCCACGCACCTAGAGCCCGTGCTCCGCAACAAGAGAAGCCACCTCAATGAGAAGCCCATGCACTGCTACGAAGGGTAGCCCCAGCTCGCCACAACTAGAGAAAGCCCACACACAGCAATGAAGACCCGAAACAGGCACACACAAAAAAAGAGAGATATGGGAATACCATGAATAGTTTATCTGGTTACCACTGCAAAGTGATCAGCTCCAAAGCAGCTAAAGTTTTACCCAAGGCTTCAAATACATCTCAGAATTATCACAGAAAGAAATCTCAGCTACCTGTCAGGTTGGATTCAAAGAGACCTGCTAAAGGATTGTTTGTATACATTGGCCGGATGAAGTTTGTATGACAAGTTATCCCGTTTGTATGAACAGAGAAGCAAGAAGCTTTGCCAAGGTCAGTGGGACACTCAAGATGAGTTTCTTATGCATATACTGTATGTGGCAGACACAGAGCCACTTTAATCTGTTTGTGCTTCTGTTCTCTCAAATCAAAGAAATCGGTGATGGAGCTAATTGACCCCTAAAATCCATTTGCATTCTGTCTATGATTCCAAGAGCTCAGAATTCTCAGTTTCTTTGGCCCATGACTGCATGCTTTCTATCTTGGGATATCTTGGAGGTATATCTGAGGATGTAGAGCAGTACCATCCGAGGATCGTTTATTATTTGCCTATTCATTTATTTTCATTCATTGCAGATATTTATCAAGCGTCTATTATGGGATGGACAATGTCAAGGTACTGGGGTTACAACAGACGATAAAAAGGTAGTTTCTGCCAACAAGAAGGTTTTCAGTGGGAAGAATGGTCAAATAAGCTTCAATTCCAACAAAGCAGAGGAATGATGTTTATATAATACTATAGCAGTGGTTCTCAATGGAAATGATTTTGCCCCCAAGGGATATTTGGCAATGTCTGGAGATATTTTTGCTTGTTACACCTTGGGGGGGAGGGCGCTACTGGTATCTAGTGGATAGACGCCAAAGATGGTGCTAAATATTCTACAATGTACAGGACGGCCCCCACGGCAAAGACTTATCTGGCACAAAATGTCAACAGTCTGAGGCTGAGGAACAGCAAAAACTTGAAGTCAGCCTAAAACCACAGGTCCCTGGAGGCTCATCTATTAGCTTTTTCACACTAACTCTACAGGAGTGTAGCGGGAAAGTGGCAAAAGATCTCCGAATGATTTGATGGTTAATTTGAGTCGGGAAGGATGAGTAGAAGTGAACCTGCTGGATTGGTGGGAGAAGGCGAGGGAGGAAAAGCTTTCCAGGGAGAGGAACCACACAGACTTGGAGGGTGACAGATCCTGGCATCATGACTGATCTGCAGATATTTCTGTACAGCCCAGAGCACCTGTAGGATCTACGTGGGCAGAAGTGGTGCAGTGAAAGGTCTTGGGTAAATTGCCAAAAATCTTGTGTCTTTTCTTGGAGGTGATGGGATCCAGTGAATGATTTTAAGTAAGACGGTGAATTGGTCAAATCTCTGTTTTCTAATAGTCAGTCTTTGGGGAAGGCGGTTCTAAAGGAGTGAGAAGAAAGGGTGGTGAGGAGGCTTGTATTTAGCCCAGGTGTGAAGTGCTGAGGGTCCAAATGGGCAGTGACCATGCAAATGGAGATATAGTCACAGATTCAAGATCTTGAGAAGATGGCGCTGTCAGGAGAGGTAACCAGTTAATTTGTAGATGTTTCAGAACAGAGAATATTAGAGGATGACTCTTAGGTTCCAGCTCTACCAGGTAAATAGTGGTGGCTTTTTACCAAGATAGGGAATACAAAAGGAGGGGTGGGTATGGATGAGAGAGAGGGGTGGAGGAGACAGAATTCCTACCTTGTTGATAGAAAAAGGTGAAGCCAGCTTAATTAAAACCATTGCTCCCTGGGGGCTCATTGAGCTTTCAAACTCGGCTTTGAGTGGAACACATGGAATGATTTCCTGAAAAATAACCTGACTTGTTAGCTTGGTCTAAAGATGGAAATAGAAGGAGGCATCAGTTCTGACAGGTGTACAAGCAGCATAAACTCATAAGGACATCCCTGAGAATTGTGTGTTTGGCCTTTATTGGAAGCAATTATTCTGGACAACTGAAGCCTATTTATAAGGGCACCAGCTAGAAATGACTCAGGCTGTGTTATCTTGATGGCTGCTCTCCCTTTCTCCTCCTGCAGACCACGATGGCCATCACTGGTGGAGGAAGCCCTGCAATCACTTGGCTCTGTCCTCCCTTGACTGGTTACTACAGTGGGGATGAAGGCTTGGTCTCCAGTGCAAAAGAGGCCTCTGGGATGATTGGTTTGGTTTACTCTTCTCTCAGTGCTCTGGTAATTTCCTGGCCACTTAAAATTACAAGAGACTTTGGTCTTTCTGAGATTGCTTCTGATTTTTCTTACTGCAAGCATTGTCTTTGGGTATAAAGCGATCCAGCAGGAAATTGGTTTGTTCATAATTTCTAAGATGTGAATTTATAGGCTTAAGTGTGTTCTTTGGTGTTTCTGCATAACTTGGTTGCCGTTTGAGTGTGTCCTTTTTGGGGTTCCAGGAATTGGGTAGTATTTTATAGTTGGTGCAAGGAGATTTATTTCACCCCACTTTTTAAAACAGCATCCTATATAACAGCACTAAGATATGTGCCTTTACTCTTGCCTGAAAAATTCTAATAAAAGCAAGTGGCATTATCAAGCACTTATATTTCAGTATAATTATGTCACTTTAAGCCAATTCAAGGGGGTTTTCAAAACCCCCTTGAAATAGTCATTGTTCCTTTTATAGAAGAGGAAACTAAGATTTGGAAACATTAGTAGCACTAGCAAGTAGCAGGGTGTAACCCTTCCCCGTGGCTCCACCTGGCTCAATCATCTGTCTATTGTCACTTGACCTCTTAGCATCCCCTGTCCTGGAACAACGCAGATGGTGGAGCTGTGATCTTGATGCAAAACCTCATTGCACAGAAGGCAATGTTCTCCCATCCTAAGTGACATTCTGTACTTCTCTCAATTTGAAAGTTCCTCTGCTTTGAATTTTAGTTATGTCTGTACATGTCGCCCCCAACTAGACCGACAGTTCAAATACACAGAATCGTTGTTAGAGCTGTTTCTTCTGTTGTGGTTTTATTCATGCTTGTGCAGTCTTATTTTCCTGTGTGAACGATAATATGTGACTGCTTGTTACTTCTTATTCTTGAAAAGTTATTTGTGGGAGGAGAGAGGCTTTGTTTTGTTCCTCCCAGGTGCTGAGGAGCCTCCAGATTGAACTTCTGTGGACCAAGTTTAGGGTTGGGGCAGCTCTGCATCTCCATCCCATGTGTATGACACCCAGCATCATCGTATGCTTCCCAAGGGCCACTGGGCAGCCATTGGGATGTCTTCCTTTTCTTTTGCCTTTTACTTTCCTCTCCCCTTCAGGCCCACCCCCAAGGCAGTCCTCTCTGGATTTACATTGGTTGAGGGAAGAGAGGAACTGTTTAGGTTTACTTCACCCTTAACTGGTTAGGGTACAATCTGGGGCCCCAGCTGTGTATGAAAAGCATCTCCCCAAAGCCCCCCAAGCTCTACATCTCTAGCCCCCCATGACCAACACTACTCACTTAAGCACAAAGTTTGTGGCATAAGTAACTTCCCTCCGGACAAAGGCAGCTCTGGCATCCTGATATTCACCTTATCTCTCTGTTTACCCTCTTCCAAAAACTGTTTTTCAGGGCCTCCCTGGTGGCGCAGTGGTTGAGAATCCGCCTGCCGATGCAGGGGACACGGGTTTGTGCCCCGGTCCGGGAAGATCCCACATGCCGCGGAGCGGCTGGGCCCGTGAGCCACGGCCACTGAGCCTGCGCGTCCGGAGCCTGTGCTCCGCAGCGGGAGAGGCCGCAACAGTGAGAGGCCCGCGTACCGGAAAAAAAAAAAAAAACCCAAAACTGTTTTTCAGATCTTTGGTGTTTTTGTTTATTTATTTATTGGAATAGTTTCTATTCAGCACTTTATCTTAGGTGTGTGAAAATAAGTTAGAGAAATTGGAGTATTATTAACAATGATAAGAGTTATGTTGATAAAGCCAGAATCAAGAACAGGAGAGCTCTGCATTTTAAATTATGCTAAGAGCTTATAAAGAATGAATTTGAATATATATGTAGGTCATTGGGAAGAAGGACAACGGGCTTAAGTTACTGGAAATCAACTGAGACCAGTGGTTGGTTCAAACCCTGGGATATCATCAAGGGAACCAACTCGGTAGGACCCATCAAAGGCCATATTAATAAAATAAAGGGGTCAAGGCTTGGACAGAAAGCATAAGAGATAGACATCTTCTCAGGGAACATTAAAGACAAGGAAAAGATTAGAACCTGAGCAACCCAATGTCTACAATAATAATATAACTTATTTGTATTACATTGTGCTTTCGAATACTATACTCTGTGTTACATTTAATTTTAACAACAGCCTCATGAAGAGGGTTATTATTATCAACATTTTACGGGAAACGCCACGGAATGTTGGCCACTTGCCCAAGAGCACAGAGTAAGTGGTGGGGCTTTGATAAGAGAGCCCTGGTTTTTTGACAGGAAGTTCAATATCCTCCCCACTACATCTGTATTCCATCCAAACCCTGGAAGAAAGTGAGTTCTTGCGTTCTAAACTGTCTGTTGAATATGATGTTATTGATGAGCTCATACTTCAGAAGGGACATAGAATACAGTTAAGGACAAGGATTCTGCTGTTTGGGGATAGTTGTCACAGTAACTCAAGGGATTCTTTTTTTTTTTTTTTGCGGTACGCGGGCCTCTCACTGCTGTGGCCTCTCCCGTTGCAGAGCACAGGCCCCGGATGCGCAGGCCCAGCGGCCATGGCTCACGGGCCCAGCCGCTCCGCGGCATGTGGGATCTTCCCGGACAGGGGCACGAACCCGTGACCCCTGCATCGGCAGGCGGACTCTCAACCACCGCGCCACCAGGGAAGCCCAAGGGATTCTTATAGGTTATGAGAGTTTAATAGGAAAGTTATCCTAAAGCACAGCTCTGATTTCATAGCTTCTCTACTTTAAAACTTAGATCACCAAACTGGCCTAGGCCTTCCTCTCTCTGGCTGATGTCTACCATGCCAGCCTCTTTACTTCCCATCCTATATATGGGTCATACAGTCATACCAGACTACTGGACAGTCTTTGCCCTTTCTTATCTCTGTCATGTTACCGATGTGATTCAGTCCTTTAGGATGCCCTTTTCCTCTGTTTCTACCTGTACAATCCTGCCTGTCTGTCAATATCTGACTCATATGATGCCTTTTCCCATATGGCCCCTATTTCCTCCTGCCCACTAACTGCCTGTCCATTCTGTGTATTCCCACTGAATTCTGTTTGCATCTTTATAGCACAGGTTGCAAACTTATGTGCATGAACCAGCCCAGTATCCTAAATAAAGGAGGTTGCTGAGTATAAAATGATGGGAGCTATGAAAATTGTGACAAGCCCCTGAGCTCTACACCTAATAGGTAGCCATTACTCAGTTCTGGGCATAAAATGAGCCCAATCGTGTGTGTGTGTGTGTGTGTGTGTGTGAAATTACTTGGTTTTAAAAATATTGGCAAATAAATAATTCAAATATTTTTGAAAAACTGAGTGGGTTAAACAAAAATCTGCCTGAAGGCTGTGTTTGGCTGATAATCCTGCTTTACGACCTTACCCTGTAGACTCTGGGGATGAATAAATCAGGTCAGAATATAATATCTCGATTATTAATTATAAATATACTGAGAGTGAGAATGACATGTGATCATCTTTCCAACCGCAGAGTGCCTTTTCTGGAATAGGTGCTTAGTATGTTACTGTTGAATTGCAGGAAACTTTTGGAGGGTGATGATTGGAGAAAATGAGCTGGCTGGGTTGAGTGTTCTATTTTAGACCAGACAGGTTGAGACCACTTTTTGTAAACTGTTTCATTTGGATGTTTTATTAATCACTTCTGCTGGTGAATTTAAATATTTTAATGATGGGTATATTTTACTTTTTGCATGCTCTGGGGCTTTTTTTTTTTTTAAAGAAATGGAAGTTAAAAAAAAATGAAAATAGAATCCCTGTTCAATCAGCATTCAAACTGCCTGGTGACACTTAAACGCTTCCCCCACTCTGAATCTGGGTCAGCATGGCATTTGGTGACTGGGACACCTGAATTGCCTTCTCTAGCAGGTTATAACTATGCTGAAATCAGGCTCCTTAAGTAAATTTACCTTTCAGGTTACAGCCCTGAGAATTATCCCGTGAAACAATTCTCTCTTTGGAAAGTGAATCTTCATACTTCTAACAAAGCTTGGAGGAAAGGAAAAAAAACAAACATACACCTGTAACCACCACATTTCAACCTTCTTGTCTTTCTAACTACTGAAATATCTTTTCTAAATTATAGGTTGGATGTCTCTGGGGAGCCTCTGCTGAGTACAGGCAGACCTCATTTCCTTACGCTTTGCTGATACTGCATTTTTTACAAGTTGAAGGTGGGTGATAACCCTGTTCAGAGCAAGTCTCTCAGCGCCATTTTTCCAACAACATTTGCTTACTTTGCGTCTCCGTGTCACCTTCAGGTCATTCTTGCAATATTTCAAACCCTCCACCAGCAACAAGATTACTATTTCCTGAAGGCTCAGAAGATGCTTAGCATTTTTTAACAATAAAATGTTTTTCAATTAAGGTATGTACATAGTATTTTTTTTAGACAAATGCTATTGCACACTTAATAGACTACAGTAGGGTGTAAACACAACTTTTACATGTATCGGGTAACGAAAAAAATTCACGTGACTCGATTTATTGCAACATTTGCTTTATTGTGGAACCAAACCCACAATATCTCTGAGATCCACATGTATGAGTTCAGACCTCCTTAAGGATATTAAGCATTTATTAAAACAGAGGTTGGGGAAGGTGAGTTTATTTACCAAGCCTGAGAAGAATGTAACAGTGAAAGGATGGGGACTGGATTTTAATTATTTTATTTTTAGTGGCAAGGGTCCTTGTTCTGTGCCAGGATGTTAATGTAGTCACTCTTGAAAAGTGATTGTTCTCTTGTTTGCTGCCTCTCTTTTCCCCACTGAAGTGAAACCGTGTAACTCAGATTGGGACCTGAACCCACGGTCTTTTAATTAGAGTCACTCACCTGGTGTCTGGACTTATTGAGGCTCAGGTTCTTTGTGTCTCAGCACAGAAGGAATTCAGAGAGGCAAAGTGATAGGCAAGAAGTAGATTTATTAATATAGGGTGCTTGTGAGAGATGCAAGCGGGCAGGCGAGGGGGCTCTGCCCCGAGGATTAAGTGGGCTACATTTTTATAATCGAAGGAAAGTGGGGGACAGGAAAAGACTGCCTTCTTCGAGTAGACGTCAGGCTTACCTCACTAGCTTCTCCTTCATATCAAGCAGGTGAGTTTCTGACCCTATGAGGTCAAACTAGGACTGTCATAGCACTTATTCAAATCAGCAGAAGGGTAGTTACATATACTAAAATATGTTGAATCATCTCAACTTTCCTTATAATGAGGGTCTCCTACTTTGGAATGTCACCTTTCCCTTAAATTCCTGTCCTTGGTCTTAAGGATAATTATCTTGCTGAACTCGACCAGTGGAATACAGGCCTCGTTTTTTTCTTTCACTTAATGACCTGGGTCATATCTCGCGCTTTTATTTATGGCTTTATAGCTAAGCAAGCCTGCTTCATTCCACTACGTTCCGATAGCTTTCTCGAGCGATCATTAACTTGCAGTGCTCTCCCCAAGTTCCCTAGGTTTCCCTCTCTATCTGTAATCCCCTACTGGGACTTCTACAACCACCTGCATAACTATCCTATACCATCCCTATTAGAAGCATCTCTCTCACGTGGAAGTGAGGGCGCGGTCTTTGCTTGTTCTTGTGCCAGGAGTTCCTTCCGGTTGGCTCCCACCATGGAGGGTTCCAACTTGGCCTTTTTCTTCCCCTTTTCCTCCTGCAGCTCATCCAGTGACCCCACTTGTGGGATCGTGATCTAGAATTGCGAATCCCTCCACCTCACTGGTCCTGTTTGTCACTTCCCATCACGACTGCAGTCTTGCCTTTTTCAGTGCCAGGGTTTGCTAATTTCTCACGCTCTGTGCTGCTATCGAATTCGGTAAATCATTAACAGGCAGGGTGTGAAGCCCAAGTCATGTCACAGAATTGCGATTATTTTCATTTCCTCCCACTCAACCATTATGAATTGTCACTTTTCTGCCAGTTCTTACACATGGAGTTTAAAAAATACATAAATAGCTTTGTGACTCACCTGAGGGATTCTTTGACCTTTTCTTTTCTTTTTTCCCCACTCAGTTGGAAATCAACAGTCTGCATTTTAAAGCCAAACTCATTGCTTGACTCTAATAAAGGTAAAACAGGGCTTCCTTGGTGGCGCAGTGGTTAAGTATCTGCCTGCCAATGCAGGGGACACGGGTTCGATCCCTGGTCCGGGAAGGTCCCACATGCCGCGGAGCAACTAAGCCTGTGCGCCACAGCTACTGAGCCTGCGCTCTAGAGCTGGTGAACCACCACTACTGAGCCCACGTGCCACAACTCCTGAAGCGCGCGCACCTAAAGCCCGTGCTCCGCAACAAGAGAAGCCACCGCGATGAGAAGCCCGCGCACCACAACAAAGAGTAGCCCCCACTCGCCGCAGCTAGAGAAACCCCGAGCGCAGCAAAGAAGACCCAACACAGCCAAAAAAAATTTTTTAAAAAGGTGAAACAGAGTGAGGAAGGATTTTAAAAGACTCCACAGGGAAGAGTTTGGGAGGGATTATGAATAGGGAGAAAACAAAAATGTAGACCTTGATATTTTAAAGAACATAAAGATATTCCCTTGCAAGCAGGTCCCTGTACCACCTTCGGTCCCTTGACTGCACAGAAACACACACCCACATTATTCTGTCTTCATAAAAACATTGCCCTGAATTCTGACTTTGAGGAGGATATGCCACGGGGTTAGTAAAGCCAAAGCCCTGATAGAGGTCCCAGCAATGTGTTCACATGGTTATATGCACTGTAAAATTTGCAAAAGTAAGATATTTTAAACCGCAATTGGCATTTTTCCATTCCAGTTTTCCCAATGACCCACTGACTCCAATGACCTTTGGGCGTTTTAAGGAACTCTCTAAGGAAAGTTGAGTTGAGGACATATTTAGTTTGGGTTTAATGAGCTACATTTATGTGACTATCTGTCCCTTCCATATATAGTTAAGTTACTGCCAGCCTGGATTCAAGGAACACTCCCACCTTCTGTGCTGCCTACAGGGCAAGCTGGTTAATTAGAGGGTTGTCACTTAAAAGAGAATTTAAGTTAGCCGCTACAAAAGAAAATTTTAAATGTCCTGAAATCTTACAAATTCAATGTGAAAGAAGCTCTATAGAGTTTTTCCCACACTCGGCAATCCTAAAACTCTGCATGACATCACCAATATTGAGTTGTGACGCTGAAGCCTTTCTAAACAATTGATAATCAAAGGAAATTTTGTGCGACCAAAGCTAAATGAAAGATTCAGGTTTTTTTCTATTCTCTTTAGAGAAAATTATTTTTGTCACATTCTTATTATATGAAGAGGTGATCAAAAAGTAAGCAGTCAAAACCATGGGGAAATATTATAGATGTGTGTCACAGGGTTAATTAATAAAAATATTATATTATTTTCTGGATTTTTGTGATGTTTGTGGCATTTACCAGCTTTTAAAAATTTATCATTTGGGGCTTCCCTGGTGGCGCAGTGGTTGAGAGTCCGCCTGCTGATGCAGGGGACACGGGTTCATGCCCCGGTCCGGGAAGATCCCACATACCGCGGAGAGGCTGGGCCCGTGAGCCATGGACGCTGAGCCTGCGCGTCCGGAGGCTGTGCTCGGCAACGGGAGAGGCCCGTGTACCGCAGGAAAAAAAAAAAAAATTATCATTTGTTATGATTTCTTTTCCCATATATTTGTGTACCTTAATTTTTTGTTCTTTTTCTTAAAGGGGGCCTTCAAATTTGTAAAATCTTCAGGCCCCAGAAAACCAGGATCCATTCTTGATCTGGAATAACAACTGAGCTGAGAGACGTTACATGACTTGTCTCAATTACGTAGCCAGTACTTGGTACACTACAACTTGAAGATAATAAATCTGTGTCCAGAGCTTTTACCTATTTATCTATGAGGCTGTATACTGTCTTATTTTATTTTATTTTTTTGCGGGCCTCTCACTGTTGTGGCCTCTCCCGTTGCGGAGCACAGCCTCCGGACGCGCAGGCTCAGCGGCCATGGCTCACGGGCCCAGCCGCTCCGCGGCACGTGGGATCTTCCCGGACCGGGGCACGAACCCGTGTCCCCTGCATCGGCAGGTGTCGGACTCCCAACCACTGCGCCACCAGGGAAGCCCTGTATACTGTCTTTTAATGGAGGCTATTTGTGTTGGAGAGGTTCAGAGGGAAGACAGGCTCTTTCCAGATGTTCTGCTTTAGCGACAATGGTGGAGGAGGCCTGAAGTGTGACAGAGTTACGGGGAGATTGTATCCGAAGGACTTAGGTCTTCTCTTTCTCTCTCTGTTTCTCATATCTGAAAACAGACGCAAGAGATCTCTCTTTTCTCCTTGATGAGCTCCTTTTCTGAGTAGCGGCTTGGGGAGTAGGGACATTTGCTTGGCTTTACTATATATTAGGGACTGCACTGGAGATCAGTTGCTACCTGTTATGGACTGAACTGTTTCCCTGTCAAATTCGTGTATTGAAGTCTTAACTCCCAATGTGACTGCATTTGGAGATAAAGCCCTTAAGGAGGTTGTAAAGGTTAAATAAGGTCGTAATGGCGGGGCCTTAATCAGATAAGACTATTGACCTTTTTAGAAGAGGCAGAGACATGAAAGAGGTCTCTTTCTTGACCTTTGTCGCTCTCTCTGCACGTGCACAGAAGAAAGGCCATGTGAGGACATAGCAAGAAGGTGGCCACCTACAGGCCAGGATGAAAGGCCCCACCAGAAACTAACTTTGACAGCAACACCTTAACCTTGGACTTCCAGCCTTCAGAACTCTGAGAAAATACATTTCTACTGTTTAAGCCACCCAGTCTATGATATTATGTTAAGGCAACCCAAGCAACTAATGCCTTATCTGTTTCAGATAATCTACTGGAAAATGCAGGAATGATTTGCTAGCTCAAAGGTGACTGACACATCCTAGAATTGAAATGATTACTTTCTAAGAATTTGCATTGTGTTTGTTAGCTGCCTGCCTCCTTTTAAAAGAGTCCTTTGAAATAGCTAATATCCAAATATGGGTTAGGAAAAAATAAAAAAGGAACCACTTCTATAACCAAATGAAGAGAAAATCTAGTCTCCTCAAACTTTTCTTTTTATCACAATTATTTTTCCGATGAAGGCCAAAAGTTCTGCATTAATGCTAATCAAAGAGGCCCCAAAGAGAAAGAGGGGTGAAGTTTATACGTGAAGATTCATCAAGGTAGAATAAAACAAATGTGGTCAGTTATATATTACACAGACAGTTTGCAAAAAGCATGTGAAGGTGATGCTGAAAGCTCAGCCTCTCTGCATTGGTGCTGAATTGGATCTCGGTGACAGAGTTTTGGGTGGTGTAGAAAAGGAAAGCTTTATTGCTTTGCCAGGCAAAGGGGGACACAGTGGGCTCCTGCCCTCAAAACTGTGTGTCCCAATGCTGGAGGATCTGAGGAGGGCTTTATAACAGGTTCAAGGGTGGGGTCGCTGACAAGATGAGGGTGTGTGCAGGGTCTCAGGTGGCTGGTCTCCTAAACTTGATGAGCTTCTCTGGCCCCTTGAATCTCGCCTCAGGTGGTCTCTTGCCTGCTCCTCCCTGATTAGCAACTGTTCGAATCTGCCCTTTGGGACTCGGGGAAGGTCATGGAGGCTGGAGTCTTGCTTACAAGAAACGGGGACAAAAAAAGGCTTCGTGCCCAGAAGCCCTACAGGGTCCTCCTTGGTTTCAGTGGTGCCGACAAAAGAGTTGAGTGTTTTGGACAGAACCCAGGAGAGAGAGTAAGGTGCCCTGATGAGGAAGGGCAGCTCCAACGTTCACTAGTGCTATGGTCTTTGGTAAGTTTGTCTAAATCCTCTAGCTTTATTTTCCTTGGAGAAAATTGAACATAACAACACTGCCCTAACTACATCACAGTGTATTTGAGGGATTAAGTGAGACGGAGCCTGTGAAACGCTCTTGACCTCTTACATCACTGGAGAATGTGTACTGCCATGAGGATAAGACATAATGTAGGTGAAAGCTTCTAATACAGTGCTCAGCCCAAAGTAGGCAGCAGTTATTGAATCAATGATGACTTTTGAATAGCCTCAATTGAAACACTGATATTCTGGATTCTAAACTTCTATGGGCTTTAAAGAGATGGACCCAGGGCTTTTGCAAATGTACCTGGTACGGTGAATGTAGAACTCCCAGGATGTAATCAAAATCCAGTTCTATTTTTTACCAACACTGACCCATTAACATTTGTTTTCCCCATGGGCGAGTTATTTTTCTTTGTCCCTGGATGGAAAATTTGGCACATCCCATAATTTTTCTGCTCATTCTTTAGTCACACAGTCGCATGGTCATGAGTCAAAACACACAAACACTGCTTTTTCTTGGTAACTGGAAAGCATCCGATTCAAGATATTAACCAATCTCCTTCAGTCTTCCATTCAAAGCCCTTCTTTCCTTTCCTTGGGTGTGTAGTTGGTTGCAGTCTACCTTCAGGGTTGGTTCCTTTTCTCTCTCACTCACCTCCTTCACAATCTAGCAACTTATACTATTTTGGACCCCTGGTTGGGGGACTAGGGAACTCAGAGATGAAAGGATGAGGAAAGCCTTACGTGGCTGGGCTCTAGCAAGTTCTCTGTGCCTGGCCAACATTTAGAGTTGCCTCTCTCTTGGTTCTTCAGAGATTGCAGTTATTGGCAACTCCTCAAACATAGGTGATGTATTCTATTTCTCAGGCTGCCACACACTCCTCAGCACCTGATTCTCTGGTGTTTTACCCCAATTGCTTTCCTCTTGTGTTCCCACTGAGACCTTTTGGGCAGGATTTTAAAGGGTTATGGCCCAGATCTCTTTCTTGTGAATAGTCTGTATTTGGCTCAAGGACACATACTGTTACCTTTTTTCTTGAAAGACCACGATGGTATAGAGGGATCCTGATGAAGCCATTTTTTCCTGCTGCCATAAGAGTTACTTTAGCTTTATCATGATTGCGTAGAAAGATCTTTTAAAGCTCCATCTTACTTACAGTTCTTGGGTTAAATGTTAGCATCTCTCTCACACCAACTCCCCTCCTCCCCACTTTGTAGGGAAGGACTCAGCAGTTCAACAGCTCTCCCTAAAGCAAATGTCACAAATCCTTTTTCTTTCTCTTTCTGACTCTGCTTATATCCTTTGATCCTTTTGAAGGATCCACGATTTATGGAACCTTGTCTCAATCATCCCTCATAAAAAGTGATGCTCATAGTAATGCTTTTGTTGAAACTTCAGTATTAATATTCTATTTCACAAACAATGAATTGATATCCATCAGACCATAAAGATTTAATCTCGCAGAGGGAGCTGTCCATTATTTGTAACTTTTTATATAATGGGGATCAGCAGAGATTTTATTTGTAAAGAGCTTCACAGCTAAGAAGATTGGAAAAGAACTGCATTAGTGAAACCACTTTGTTCAGGAATTTCTCCATATTTCTAATTAAATGACTAATAAAATATGAATCTGTTATGTAAACTGAGCTGGTTTTCTGGCAGGTACCACTACCACCACGGCTGCTGTTGAAACCAACTTTAAGGCAGCCAAAGGGTCCTGTAGGAATCCCCTTGCTTTTCAGATCTGGACAAAGTATTCCATCACCTTGGACTCCACAGTCCCTGTCCCCAACATCTCACTTCCTATTTCATTTGTTTAGTAATTTTGTCAACAATATGAGGGCTGAGTACAAGGAGAGAGGGTCACAAGGAGAGATCCCATGAAGCAACGTGCAAGGAGCAACAGGTGGGTTTTCCCAACGAGGGCTTCCCTTGTCCATTTGGGTCCCTTCGTTTACTGCATCTCAAAGAAACCATGACAACTGTATTTGTCTCTATTGCCTCTCCGCTCTACGCTTCTGGCTCCATCTGTTCAATACTCACCAATGGAGTCAACATTTTGTCTCTTTTCTCATTATAAACAAAAGTACACTTATGTAAGTTGATTTTTTTTAAAAAAGTAAACAAAAAATGAAAGGTGAAAAACACCAAGAAACGTGCAGCTTTCTGACACCACACAAAACCACTCCCTCCTCCTTTCTAGTAACTAGAAATTGCTAGTTACTTCTCCAGAGTAACTAGCAATTTCTGCCCCCCACCATTTTGCTCAGACCAAGTCTAGCCAAAGGCCCTCTTGGAGTAATACCTTGCACACAATATTAATATAATATTTTATATTAATAATAATCTGATCCACATTTTTAGAACACTTTGCAGTTTATCAAACATACTTAAATCTACATACCCTCTTGATCCTTATTATTTTCTAGGGTATAGATATTATGGGCATTATTGCCTGCACTTTATAGGCCTAGAGGTGGTTAAGATATCCTACTTACACTACTAGAATTTATAATCTAGATAGGAAGGCTGACATACAAATGATAAACTATGAGAAAAAGACAAGTTTTAAAAATGTGCATATTTGAAAGCTTCTAAAAGAATAGATCTTTTTTTTTTTTTTTTTTTTTTTTTGCGGTCCGCGAGCCTCTCACTGTTGTGGCCCCTCCCATTGCGGAGCACAGGCTCCAGACGCGCAGGCTCAGTGGCCATGGCTCACGGGCCTCGCTGCTCCGCGGCATGTGGGATCTTCCCGGACCGGGGCACGAACCCATGTCCCCTGCATCGGCAGGCGGACTCTCAACCACTGCGCCACCAGGGAAGCCCAAGAGTAGATTTTAAAAGTTCTCAGCATAAGAAAAAAATCTTTTGTAACTATGTACGGCGATGGGTGTTAACTGGACATACTGTGGTGATCATTTTGGAATATATACAAAGACTGAATTATTATATTGCACACATGAAGCTAACATAATGTTATTTATCAATTATACCTCAATAAAATGCATAAAATAGTGCTGTGCAGCATAGATTAGATAGCAATTACTTTGGATTTGATAAACCACGCAACAAGACTTTAGGAAAGGGAAAATAATTGGGCTGACTACTAAAAGAAAAAGATAGAATTTGGTCCAACCAATCAAGAGAGAAAATTTTAGACAGATAGGTTGGCAAGAGTATATATGTACTTGGGAAAGCATGCAACTTGTTTAGAATAATATCTGGAAGCTGAACTTCAGAAGGAGGGTTTGTGGCCAGTGGAGGAGGGAGAAACTGGAGGAAAAGTGAAAAGAATTGTGGAAACTTTTGGCTTGTTTTATATTTTATTTTTAGTCAGATAAAACTGCTATTCAATGTATATAACCAGACTATGTGTGGATTTGAGTCGGCACAATCCATTATGCTGTCTCAGTCTAACAATCAAATCCATAATACCCAACAGAGCTATTTGGAATTATTTGTATGAAATTTTGATTCCTAGAGTGCATGGTGCTTCTGCTGTTGAAAACAGCATTTGGTATGAAAAGTCTACCTATGAAACTACTATTTGGACTTTTCTTACTAAAGGAGGGCGTTTCCTACCCCTTTAAATGAACACCTTCCCCAAACATCTGGATCAATCTGAGTGCAGGTTTTTTCCTGTTACAGAAAATACTTACAGGGTGTATTGTTGATGGTTTTAAAAGATATAAGACATCAAAAACAAACTTATGGTTATCAAAGGGGAAACATGGTGGGGGAGGGATAAATGAACATACACACGCTACTATACATAAGATGGATAACCAACAAGGACCTACTATATAGCACAGGGAACTCTACTCAGTATTCTGTGATAACCTGTATGAGAAAAGAATCTGAAAAAGAATGAATATATGTATATGTTTTTTTTTTTTTTTTTTTTTTTTTTTTTTTTTTTTTTTTTTTTTTCTGTCATACGCGGGCCTCTCGCTGCTGTGGCCTTTCCCATTGCAGAGGACAGGCTCCGGACGCGCAGGCTCAGCGGCCATGGTTCACGGGCCCAGCCGCTCCGCGGCATGTGGGATTTTCCCGGACCGGGGCACGAACCCGTGTCCCTTGCATTGGCAGGCAGACTCTCAACCACTGCGCCACCAGGGAAGCCCCAATATATGTATATGTAAACTGAAACACTTCGCTGTACACCTGAAACTAATACAACACTGTAACTCAACTATAATCCAATAAAATAAAAAAAAATTAAAAATAAAAGATATATTGAGGAATTCATAGTTTGTTTGCCTAAGGGAGCCATTATGGGTTTTGAATAGAGAAGGAAATTGTTTAACCCTATTAGGTATGAGGTAGTCCAGTAAATTCCTTAGTTTTATAGATGAGAAAACAGAATTTTTTTTCCTTTTTTTCTTTTTTTTTAATCCCACCACCAACCTCCCACCTCCCTGCTTCCCCCCTTTGGTGTCCATACATTTGAAAACATAATTTTTTTAATCTGACTGTAATTTAGTGTTGGGTGAGATGATGTCTATATAATATTCTTTCTCTGAACAAATATTACTTTTTAGTAAGTAACATTTGTACTTACTATGTGTCAGACACTCTTCTAGGGACTGGCCACAGGGATTTGAGTAAACTCCTTCCAGTAGAGGCTCTGAAGAAGTGTACACAGATCCCTGGCCACTTTCCCTTTCTCACTTGCAGGGATGTAAAGAATTACAGAAGTTTTCCAGGACCAGATTTGCAACTAAACCTAAAACGCTTACCTACAGCTGTACTGTCCAAAATGGTATCCACTAGCGAGATGTGACCATGAGTACTTGAAATGTGGTCAGTGCATCTTAGGAAATGAATTTTACATTTTGTTTAATTTTAACAAATTGAAACATTGATATTTGATTTAGGACTTGGAACTTTTAAAAAATGTTTGGAACAATTTGAGTGTATGATTCTACTTTTTCGACAGCAAATTTTATAAAATCTAAAATACAGGTTAAGTATTTCCAATGAAAGTGTAAAGCTCAAATTGAGATCGTCTGTACATGTAAAGAATTTCAACAATTTAGGGACTTCTCTGGTGGCACAGTGGTTAAGAATACGTCTGCCAATGCAGGGGACACGGGTTTGAGCTCTGGTCCGGGAAGATCCCACATGCCGCGGAAAAACTAAGCCCATGCGCCACAACTACTGAGCCTGCACTCTAGAGCCTGTGAGCCACAACTACTGAAGCCCACGTGCCTAGAGCCCATGTTCTGCAACAAGAGAAGCCACCGTGATGAGAAGCCCTTGCACCACAACCAAGAGTAGACCCTGCTCGCTGCAACTAGAGAAAACCTGTGCATAGCAATGAAGACCCAAGGCAGCCGAAATTAAACAAACAAAAAACAATAAAAAACCCCAAAACAAAACAAAAAAGAAGTTCAACAATTTAGTAAAAAAATGTAAAATGTCTAATTATAATTTTATCTTGAATACATATCGAAATAATATTTAGCTATAGTGCACCAGCTAAAGCAAACTATTAAAGTTAATGTAACTTTCATTACTTTTTAAAATGTGGTTATTAGAATATTTAAAATTACATATGTGGCTTGCATTTTATTTCTTTTGGGAGAGGTGCTTTAGACCATTACATGAGAAAAGAAAATGAATTCCAATCTTTTTAAATCCATTGCTTTTTTTCTTTATTTATTTTGAAGCCAACCTTATTTTAAAATAAATGCAGTGTTTTTACAATTTTTTCTTTGTGTTTGATGTTCTTCAAAGTTTCACTATAATTTGGCTATAGGTGTAGATATATTTTTATTTATTCTGTAGGGGACTTGGTGGGCTTACTGTGTCTTTCTTATATTCTGGAAATTCTTTTTAACTAGCTCTTTGCATAAAAATCCTCCCTTTATCTCTATTTTTTCCTATTTGGAATGCTTATTTGATGTGTACTGCATCTTTTTTCCCCCTCTAGCCTACAAGTCTCTTTGTTATCATTATAATTTTGTATCTCTCTTTCTGTGTGCTGAATTATGGATGATTTTCTCAGGTTTTCCTTTCAATTCATTAATTTTACCTTTGTCTGTACTGTTAAATCCTTCCATGATATTTTAATTTCACTGACTGTATTGTTTGTTTATGGGATTCCCTTGGATTCTTAAAACTCTGCCATTTTTTTCATACTGTCCTATACTTGCCTTTGGTTTCTATTATCTCTTTAAACATTTTAAACATAATACTTTCAATGTTACTTTCGTATTGTTTTTCTATTTTTAATTTTTTGGCTGCACTTTCTTCCATCTACTTGCATTCCTAATCATTTCTGATTATACTTCATTTCTTCATGCTACTTATAATATTTGGTTATGAACCCAGATTTAGCCATCGCCATTTTCCATGGAACTGATAACTGTAAATCTTGTCTATAGAAGCATCTTTACAACGTGGTTTTACACAGGTATCTGATAAAATCTGGATCAGATTTTAATGTGAATTCCTTGTTTTGGAATTCATGTATCCTTTCAGTGTGTGAATTCAAATGCCAGTCCTGAAAATGGCATTGGCTTGGATTCAGACTCTTTTTCTGAACATGGGCCTGAATGGATGGAAGTTTTCCTTGTCACGTCCCTCAGTGTCAAGTTCTCGTAGCCCCTATTTTACAGATAGGATCTGTCTTTGTGACTTAGCTTCATGCAAATAGCGCAGCTCTGAATCCCTATGCTCTTGAAGGTTATAGACTGGACTCCCCTCTCTGTAAGAGTCAGACAGTATCCCATTCCCTAGTTGTTACAGCCTGTTTTAGTTTCCAAAATACTGTGAGGTGTCTTGGTTTCAGTTCACACTCACTATTGTGACTTCCAGCTCCTTTTGTTTCTAGCACCAAAGGATTTTCCTTCCTTGGTGTCAGGATTGTTAATTTTTGTTAAAAAATGTTAATTGTTATATTTTGTTAAAATTTCTCAAGTTGTTTGAACCAATGGTACATGTATATCTCTACATTAGCCTAGTATACCATTCCAGAAGTATCCTGGTTGATGATACTTACTATCTTTCCAGTAACCACAATAAAGTCTTCCATGATATTTCTACGGGTTAATCATAAAAGTTGAAAACAAGTGAACAGAATTTACCTTATTATAGTTATGCAAATTAATATTTACTTCAAAACCACCTAGTGAACTCAGATAGTATTTATTTCTTTTTGGATGTAATATCATTGCCCCTGTGTCATCAAAGGATAATTATTCTATCATCAAGTTTAAATAAAGACAGATATAGCCATAGGTCCTGGTCTTGGCTTTTGAGACTTTGTTGAGAGATGATATTTCATGGGTTTCTCATGGTTCTGTATGTCTTAGGAAGAGAGATACTGATTGCCCTTTTTTTCTGGATTGTTTTTTCAAGAATGTATTGTGATTCTCCTTGGAAGGTAGAGATAGTGTCTCCTTCTGGAGCAAATGGCAGGCATGTCTACTGCCCATTAGAAAAGTTTGGGGTCCCCTAAGCTCTGGATTCCTCTCTTGTAATACAACCAACTTCCTGTATAGGCATATGGGCCTCCTGATGTCATCCCTGTGGGACTTGGGAACAACAGGGTCTGACACAAGTATGCTGATACTCATCCTGCTTGATATACCTTGGCTAATGAAGTCCTTTATCTCTGAACTGAGAGTTTCATGTTTTCTGCCAACATCCAGGAACATTGGCAGGTTAATATGTTAGTTTGTAAGAGGGGTAAATTCTCAGGCCTTTCCAGTTCTTGACAGATTTACAAGAAGTTATGCTAGGAGGTTTTTGGGGAAAAGTTATCTTAAAAAAAGGAACAGATTTAGGCACAACTTCTCACTTTTCTACCTCCCTCCTGCCTATCACAAGCCTGGATATGAAGTCTGGAGTAATGGTATCCACCTTGAGATCGTTAAGTAGAGATGAATTCTGATGTCACTGAATCATTTAACAAATGCCAGCGGCTTCTCAATACTTTGTGATAATGTTAAAAAAAGAAAAAAGAAAGAAAAGAAAATGAATGAAAACAAACCCTCAAGCCAACAAAAACCAAAACCAAACTAGCTACTGTTAGCTAGATCTTATATTTCTTTGACCAACACTTTCAATACTGTTGTCATTCATCATTTCCCTGAGAAATTGACATTGATTCTGTATAAAATATTGTGCTAGGTATTAAAAAGGATAAGAAATGTTCATTATTATCCTGCCCTTGAGGAGGATATGGCTTTTTGGAGAAAATGGTAATTAGCAAAATAAAGCAGTGCTATAAATTTCCAAGGGAGTGGAACAGGTAATAAACATAATGGGAACTGAGGGGAAGGGGTCTGGCTGAACTTTACATGCTTGGAGCGCTGCCCAAACTATGGAGTGTGGGGAAGCCATTTCCTCAAGTGTAAGATGAGAAAGTTGACTAGAATCAGATGTTATGGAACAGTAGTTTTAATAGCAGAACTGTTTTTATTAATGCACATTTACAAAGACCTTCAATCTATAAACCAGGCAAAAGCACAGATTCCTTGAAGCATAAACCTGGAGTCGGATCACCGGATGCTCTGTCCTCACACCCTTTCAAAGTCCAATATGCACCTCTCTGAAACCCTAAAGGTCACGAAACACAGTTTGAAAATTATCAGGTGTGATGACTGCAGAGTTATAGAGCTTAAAAGAATGCCTTCCTTAAAGATCAAGCTTGTCTGAGCTTCAGTGGGTAGCTGTGCCGGCCTTATTAACACAGTGAGAGCCCAGCCAGACCCCACCCCTGCTAAACTTGACTGCTTAGCCACAGACAGCAGCCTAAGCAGAATTCACCACCCTCTAGACACATGTCATTTGAGAGTATGAATGAATCAGCTCAAAATCCATCATCACTAACTAGAAAAACAGCTCACAGCTCATTCCTCACTGACTGTGGGTGGGTGACTTATTTCCATGTAGTAAGGGAGACAAGCTCTTAGTTGGAAATCAGCATTTTGAACATCATGAAAGGAAAAATGCTTTTTAGATTAGCTTCTCCCCCACTGTACCCAGAGCGGGAGGCTGTTGTGGTCATTAGCTTTTCTGGCACTAAATCTGCTTGGTCTGACTAGTCCATTTGATTTCAGGTTTATCCTATAGCCACAGAAATCGAATTGCTGGGTATTTACTTGGGATTAATGACCAGTTAGGCGAAGCTGTGCTTTATACCACTTACCCGAGCCAGGTGCTAATTTCTGGAACATGCCCTGCAAACAGAGGTCATTATTGCTCTCTGAAAGTGTGAATGCTGCCTTAGAGACCACAGGCTTTATTCTAAGACAAAGCCATTTTGATTAGTCAACATGGCATAATTCTGGAGAAAGGATGCCCTGTGTATAAGTCAATCTGATTGCCTGGAAACATCTCCCCGTGCTCTTGCTGTTCAGCTGATAACCCACTTCTAGACACAGGGCAGCCGGCTGGAAACTGTAGCAGGTTCTATTTTCAGCACATAAAATCAATGCCGCACTCCAGCAGCCTGGTCTGCTCCCTCATTATGTCCCCTGCCCCATGAGCTGAGCTCAGCTTCCCTTTGCCGGAGATTAAAGTGAGTCAGGGAGTGTGATAAATGCTTTCAGTCATATCTGCTGTCATTTGAATAATACTAGGTGTCAGGAAGAAATACGTCCCCAGCCAGTTTTAACCAACCAAACTCTTCTGATACTCTCGTTCCCCTTAGCTCGGTTTATATCTTCAGGCTGGGTTGAATAGTCTCTCTGGAAAATTCTGTTTTCATTTATCCAACAAAAGCCAGAAAGTTTCTACTAGGTTGGGGAGGCATTTCCTCTATTTACCAGAAGAGAAAGTGGATCCATTTTGCAAGAAACTTCAAAGTTTGGGGAATACCACATCACAGTTTTTGACTAAATCTTGATCTGTTTGTGTGGGTTTATTTTTTTTTAATTTTTATTGAAGTATAGTTGATATATAAATATATATATATGTGTGTGTGTGTGTGTGTGTGTGTGTGTGTATATATTCTTTTTCAGATCCTTTTCCATTATAGGTTATTACAAGATATTGAGGCTCGTTCCCTGTGCTATATAGTAAGTCCTGGTTGGTTATCTATTTTCAATCTGTGTATGTTTAAATTGACCTTGGTGAATATGCTTATTCATCCTTTGGTTTTTCTACTGATGAAATAGAAGGAAACAAAAATGCATGATGGAAGGCATAACTGGACGAAGGAATAGAGTGTAAGGCATAAGCCCTGGTCTTCCCTCTCAAGTCACATAGGCTGTGCCTACCTATGCTGACATTGTGCAGCCTGAGCCAGCCATGGGCAGCACTGAGGCAGGCTAAGTTGATCTGCAGTGGCCCCAGGGTCTGCCTTTAGAGGTTATTTGCCACCCAGGTGGGTCTCCCTTCATTCATCTTTCAGTAAGCCAGGGTCCTCAGTTCTGTACCCTCTCCCTGTTGAGACCAGATCTCAGGAAGGGATCTGAAGGATTTGCTCTTGGTGGTGTAATGTTGACAAGAATCTTCCCTGGGCAGTAGAAGACTGGCACACCTTGAACGTCGGTTGTGTGGCTCCGTCTGGGCATTTAAAATCTGTGAATGGCTCTCAGACATTGCTATCAGGCATTCTCAGATTCCAAGGATGAGTGCCCAAGGGCTCTGTCGTGGGTGCTGGTAAACTGGCTCTCTGAGAAAAGAAAGCCCTGATTTGTAACTTTTGCTGAGTTCAGTATTATAACTGTTCCCATGATGGCTGAGTTCAAGCTACCAACGTAAAGGCACTGAACTTGGACTTGGAAAGAGATTCATATAATCAGCTCCTGTGGGCCACTATGAGGCTTTTCCTGGCCCTCTTTAAGGGATCTGTCCAGTGTGGATTTTGCATTTTTCTTTATAGCTCTCTGATTTTCCTGGAAGTAAGATAGAGTAGTATTAAGAGTTAGTCTGAGAAACTTTACTTTGAATCCTGGATCTCTCCATTACTTACACACTTTATGGTTTTGGACAATTTAACATCACCGAGACTTTGTTTCCTTGACTATAAATATAAGGATAATATATATCTCTCAGAGGTGTTCTGAGAATGAAATCGTAGAAAAGATGTGAGAGGGGCTTCCCTGGTGGCGCAGTGGTTGAGAGTCCGCCTGCCGATGCAGGGGACACGGGTTCGTGCCCCGGTCCGGGAAGATCCCACATGTCACGGAGCGGCTGGGCCTGTGAGCCATGGCCGCTGAGCCTGCGCGTCTGGAGCCTGTGCTCCACAACGGGAGAGACCACAACGGTGAGAGGCCCGCGTACCACAAAAAAAAAAAAAGATGTGAGAGAAGCTAGCACATGTTAGTGGCTCAAAAAATGTTTTTAGAATCTGCCTTTTTTGGAAAGTAATGTCATGTCTATCATATTTATTTACTTCTGTTTAATCTTAATTTTAGAGAAAGAAGTAGGAAAGAGCAATCACTGAGGACACATACGAAAGTTGCCATTGCTTGTACATAGGGAGGCTGGATCCTTTCTTCCTCTGATTTTCCTTTTCTTGTTCCTATTCTAGACCATGGTGAATTTTTGATATGAAACTTAGTCATGAAACTTAGTCCTCCCATATTTGGATGGTGATGTATATGCGTGATGCATATGATTATTTCTCCCTCTTCTTGCCTAGAAGACAACTCATATCGTGGCTTTAGCAATTGTTCTATTTAGTTTTCAGAACTTTTCAGTACTTCTACGAGACAGTTTTGTTTTATAACGAGGATAAGGATTTTGAGTCAAGGGCATGTATGTCATAGCTAACATCCATTCATGCTTACTGCAAAGGGACTATACCGAGCCTTTTCATAAGGACTATCTCATTTCGTCCTCATAATGACCCTATGAGATGGGCACTATTATCCCGTTTTACAAATGAAAAGTCTGAGACTTAGAAATCTTAAATAATTTGCTCAAGGTCACAGAGCTTCAGAGTGATTGATTTAAATTATGAAATTTCAAGCATCAGTGAATTTATACATGGAGTAAGTTGGAGAAAAAGACATCTTTAACGTTCCAACAGTCATGACTCATGGGCAGTCTTTGCATGGTTAACTCTATTAATACTTGACTACAAGAAGCTCTTTGAGGGCAGAGATCTTGTTCTGTTCACCCCAGTATCTTCTCATCAGTGCCTGGCACGTGCTTTGCACAAAGTAAGTGCTCAGTAAAGGATCGTTGAACTGAATCTTTAATTTATTCAACATGTTTTCATAAAACACTTATTAAGTGATAGATTCTTTTCTAGGCACTGGAGACAGGATAGTAGAAAAACAAACAAAAATACAGAAAATATTCTTGTTCTCAGAGACCTCATATTCTATTAGAAAGAGACAAAGAATGTAATTAATGAGTAAATTATTTTATATATTAGAAGGTGATAATTGCTACAAGAAAATAAGGCAGGATAAAGGAGAAGGAAAATTAGAGGAGGGGGGTTCAATAGAACTCTGGTATTCGGTACAAGTCTCCTTTTGAATTTGTGGTTTTCTCAGGGTATATGCCCAGGAGTGGGATTGCAGGGTCATATGGTAGTTCTATTTTTAGTTTTTTAAGGACCCTCCATACTGTTCTCCATAGTGGTTGTATGGTGGGATAGGGAGGGTGGGAGGGAGGCTCAAGAGGAAGGGGATATGGGGACATATGTATGCATATGGCTGATTCACTTTGTTGTACAATAGAAACTTACACAGTATTATGAAGCAATTATACTCCAATAAAGATCTATTAAAAAAAACAAAAACAAAACTTTGGTATTTGGGTAGAGACTTGAAAGAGTAAAGGCGTGAGCTGTGTGGTCATGCAGGGAAGACTGTTGTGGACAATGGGAAGGCCCAGAGGTGGACGAACAAGGAGGCCACTGTGGCTGGAGCAGGATAAGCAAGTGGGAGGGTAGGAGGAGATGAGTCAGAGAGTTGGGAGATGTGCATCTTGTAGGGCTTTGTAAAGACTACGGCTCTTACTCTGATGCAATGAAAAGCCACTGGAGGGTTTGGAGCTGAGCATCTGTGATCTGACTTATACCCTAAAAGGATCACTGTGTTGAGTGCAGCCTCTAAAGAGGAAAGGCTTAGAAGTAGGAAGACCAGTCAGGAAGCCATGGTAATGATCCAGGCAGGTAATGATTGTGGCCGGGACCAGGGATGTAGAAATAGTCAATGGAGTTGGAAAGGCAGGAGTCAAAAATGATGCCAAGCAATGGAAGGTTGGGATTGCCATAACCTGAGCTGGGAAGACTGCTAACGGAGCAAGTTTTGGGGGAAGACCAAGATTTCAATTCTACGCATGTTAAGTTTGAGTCTTCCGGTACGCATTTATTCGGCCGCTGGATATAGGAATACGATGTTTAGAGGAGATGACTGGTTTAGAGGTTTTTTAAAGTAATTGGGAGTGACCAGCATCTGGATGGAACTTAAAGCCCAGAGACTGGAGGAAAACAAAGAGAGAAGGAACGCAAGGACTCAACCCTTAGGGCCCAAAGTCAGGGAAGAAAACAGAAATTTATAAAGAATATTAACAAAGTGTGGTCAGAGTCTGGAGAAAAATCAGAACTATATGGTGTCCTGTAAGAAAATTAAAAATAAAAGGGGAAGGGGGAGTAATGAACAACTGGGTTAAATGCTACTGGAAAGTCAATTAAGATGAGAACTAATCACTGACCCAGGGTCTAATGATACGGAGGTCGCTAGTGACCTTGACAAGAGTGGTATCAGTGGAGTTTTGGTGGCAAAAGCCTAAATGGAATGAGTTTAGGAAAGACTGGAGTGAGATAAATTGAAGATAGAACTAACTCTTTTTTAATAAATTTATTTATTTATTTTATTTATTTATTTTTGGTTGCATTGGGTCTTCATTGCTGCATGTGGGCTTTCTCTAATTGCGGCGAGTGAGGGTTACTCTTCAGTGCGGTGTGCGGGCTTCTCACTGTGGTGGCTTCTCTTGTTGTGGAGCACGGGCTCTAGGTGCGTGGGCCTCAGTAGTTGTGGCATGTGGGCTCAGTAGTTGTGGCACACGGGCTTAGTTGCTCTGCGGCATGTGGGATCTTCCTGGACCAGGGCTCGAACCCGTGTCTCCTGCATTGGCAGGCGGATTCTTAACCACTGTGCCACCAGGGAAGCCCAGAACTAATTCTTTCAAGGAGTTTTAATGTAAAGGGGAGCTGAGAAGTGTGACTGCAGCTACAGGGGAAAGAGGGACTAAGAAAATATTTATTATTATCATTATCTCTTAAGTTGGAGAAGCAATAAGGTGTTTATGCTGATAGGAAAAATACAATAGAGGTGAAAATGGACAATGTAAGAGACAGGTTGTATGTCCTTGTAGGAGAGGAGAGATAGGATCCTGTGCAAATGTGGAAGGACAGAAGCATTCTACCTTCTACCTCATTCATAGTAACAGGAGGGAAGACAAAATATATGTGTACTGATTTTTCTAGGATTCCTTTGTCAAAGATTGCTCAAAGACTATTTGTATTATTTGCTCAAAATTTGTTTATTTGTTTCCGTGAAGTGTGTTTGCGTATTACAAATAAACATGTATATGCCTATATAATACAATGCCAAGATTGTCCATTTGGAATATATTCAATATATATACATACATACATATACATACGTATACATATATAATGATATTCTCTCTAAGGTGGAAAACAACAACGGACAAATGAATTCTTCAGTGAGATTTCCAAACTCTTTAACAATATAGAATTACTTAAAAATTTCCAACCTTTCAAAGGCATACTGTTAAAGCTCAATTAGTTGTTTCTTTTTTTTTTCTGGAGCTCGGAGCTCCCAGTATTAAATTAAAATGAAAGAGCAGCTAAGTATATTTAGGACACTTTATTTAAAGTGTTTTTCAATCAGGAAACAATGAGGTTTTTTTTTTTTTTTAAAGGATGAATCTCTGAAGTGAGTCAGCTGCTGCTTCTGTTGTGTAATTGAAGTGAGAGAGAATTACATAGGAAGAGCCCAGGGTACTCTTTAGTCCAGACAAAGCTGTGATGATTAGGAGAATGAATTGCAAATGAGGAAGACAATAGGGAAGAAAGTTCTTTTATGGAGGGAGAGAGGACGGGTGT
Organism: Lipotes vexillifer; assembly: GCF_000442215.2. Lineage (NCBI taxonomy): Eukaryota > Metazoa > Chordata > Mammalia > Artiodactyla > Lipotidae > Lipotes > Lipotes vexillifer. The sequence goes on along the minus strand of NW_006776983.1, from coordinate 1,089,373 downwards.
TGCAGAAAGGACTTTTAATAATTACAATCCAGGCTCAGAAAGCACCTGGGAATATGAATAATTCAGCAGCCATTAGAGGAAAGGAAACCTCTGGAGAATGTCAGTCCATGGACACGAAATTGTACAGTATGGGTGCAACATCTGTGCCTTCCCAGAATGAGCCTCGCTGGTAACGGGTGGAAAACAACAAATGCAAACTGTTTGTTAAGCGCTCTCAATTAAGAAAGGGACAAACATGAAATAGTTTTAATTTTTCTATGATTACTGGTCCCAACTCTTCTATGTCAAATCTTCCTTCCGCCTGGGGAGTGCATCCCTTAATACATTTTGGTCAGATTCCACAATTTCCCAGCTACTTTCAGTTATTAAAAGATTGTCCATTTTGAACTTGACTCTCATATGTCATTCAAAGATTTCCTTGCTATCATTATATGTCAGGCTTACAACCAGGGAGATGGGAAGTGGGGAGGAAGAATATTCCAATACTATGTTAAGACGACTGCTTCTGGATGGTTCAATATGTGATACAGCCAGGGAATCCCATGGTCATGAGCACATCCCAGAACCTCCTTCACAGTGAAGTGGGTCCTTTGGTGAAGTGCTACCTTGTGTGTGATTCTATGTATGACTCTGAGATTCTATTGGCCTCTGGATGGTGGTGCTGGCTGAAGCTCTGCCAGCAGGAAAGGCAAACCCATATCCAGAATAAGTATCCGTTTTTGCAAGAATGTATCACGGACTCTTTGAGATTGAAAGGGACCCATTGTAGCCAACTTGCCACCCTGTGGCCAGTTGGTTTCCTCAAGGAATAGTGCCAATCCTGTTTTGGTCTCTGTTGCTTACAGGTTAGACATTCAGAGGTGACAGTGGCTAGATCAGCCTTGGTAAGTGGGAGTCTCTGCTGTTTGTCCCATGCCTGGTTCTACCTCTGCCACTTTGTTCAGGAGCCTATTTTCCAGCACTTGGGATGGCAACTGACAATCACTGGTTAATATCAACTGACTGGTTCAATTTATCTCATTGGTAATTTTCTGCCTCTTCCGTGGTGGATGCTTTCTGATGGTCATTAAAGGATAATGCTGCACTTGTGCCTGTATTGCCATCCACATACTTCTACCCCAGAGCTCCTTGTCTTCACTGAACTTTGACTCTCTTGGCCCTGACCAGTACCCAAGACATTTGCCATTGCCCATAATATATCTATCACCACCATCCAGAGGCCAGTAGAATCATAGAGTCAAACAATCACACACGGGCTTCCCTGGTGGCGCAGCGGTTGGGAGTCCGCCTGCCGATGCGGGGGACGCGGGTTCGTGCCCCGGTCCGGGAGGATCCCGCGTGCCGCGGGGCGGCTGGGCCCGTGAGCCATGGCCGCTGGGCCTGCGCGTCCGGAGCCTGTGCTCCGCAACGGGAGAGGCCACAACAGTGAGAGGCCCGCGTACTGCAAAAAAAAAAAAAAAAAAAAAGGAAAAAAAAAAAACAATCACACACAAGGTAACATTTAACCAAAGGACCCACTTCACTATGAAGGAGGTCTGGGGTGCTCCCGTGGGCATGGTATTCCCTGGTTGTATCACATATTGAACCTTCCTGAAGCAGCCGGCTGGCTTGATATAGTATTGTAATGTTCTTCCCCACTTTCTATCACCCTGGTTATAAGCCTGACGTATAATGATAGCAAGGAAAGCTTTGAATGAGATGTGAGTCAAGTTCAAAATGGATAGTCTTTTAATAACTAAAATTATCTGGGAAATAATGGAATCTGACCAAAACAGATACAGGAAGATGAATAGATAGATAGGTAGATAGATAGATGAATTAACCTCAAGCTTCTTTTTCTTTCATTCGAAGTAGACGATCAGTGTACTACCCAAACCAACCACCCATTGGAAGATATTTTCTCTCCACTGTAGTTCAAGGCTACCTTTGAGTGAGATTGTAAAGCAGCTCTCATCCATTTTTGGTGGGCACCCCCTTACCAGCCCAGCCGTCCATAAACCAGTCTTGAGTTTTTCCTTCCTTCTCCAGCTTGCCTTATGAGACTTCCCGTATGGCCTCTGTGTGAGCTGAGAGATGTGATGGTGAACCACGACGGGTGTCTTGGGAGTTTGTGCTCACATGCAGCTTGCCGGTGCTCTCTGTTCCCACTAGCGCTCAGTCCCTTTGGACTGCCTTTGTGTTAGCTTGACTTTATTACTTAGGGCCTCAGAGACCCAGCTTATGATGGGCAGTTCTGGCTACACATTTACTTGGTGTTTCATGGTTAAGTATTTCCTCTCCATCAGGGCCCAGGAGCATAACAAGAGCTTTTTTTGTTTGTTTGTTTTATTTTTTTCCAAAAGGCATATAATTCTCCACTGCAGAAGTCAAGTAATACCAGAACCACAGATTCTGCATTTTGATTCTCTCCCCCTGAGCTTGCCGTCAACACACATCTTTTGCCATCACTGGCACCTCAAATGCCATAGTGTTTGCCAGAACGTATTCCTCAAGGGATAGGGCTAGTTGCACTGCAGCCTGGACCTGTCGTAGAGCACTTCCTGCTTCCGGCTCCGCTCGCAGTTAGTCTTCCCCATCACCCGGTGTATGGGCCGGAGTGGTATTCATACGTGTGGGATATGTTGCCTCTAAAACTCACAAGACGCTTACTAGGTGTTGTGCTTCGTTCTATACAGTAGGGCAGAGGTCCCCAACCTTTTGGCACCAGGGACCGGTTTCGTGGAAGGCAATTTTTCCACGGACCGGGGTCAGGGAGGGGATGGTTTCGGGATGCTTTAGGCACATTACATTTATTGTGCACTTGATTTCTATTATCATTACATTGTAATATATAATGAAGTAATTATGCAACTCATCATAATGCAGAATCAGTGGGAGCCCTGAGCTTGTTTTCACTTGCCACTCACTGATAGGGTTTTGATATGCAACTGCAAGCAATTGATTTATTATGGTCTCTGTGCAAGCAAACCTCTCTGCTAATGATAATCTGTATTAGCAGCCGCTCCCCGGCACTAGCATCACCGCCTCAGATCCTCCGCAGATCATCAGGCATTAGATTCTCATAAGGAGCACGCAAGCTAGATCCCTTGCGTGTGCAGTTCATGGTAGCATTCGTGATCCTAAGAGAATCTAATGCCACCGCTGATCTGACAGGAGGCGGAGCTCAGGCGGTAACGGGAGTGATGGGGAGCAGCTGTAAATACAGATGGAGCTTCTCTCGCTCACCCTCCACTCACCTCCTGCTGTGCAGCCCAGTTCTTAGCAGGCCACGGACCAATATGGGTTGGGGGGCTGTTTGGGATCCCTGCAGTAGGGGATGCAAGCTGCAGAAATTTGTCTTTTTCTTTAGAGGGTCTGTCTCCGCACACTCCTGACCACTGGACCCCTAAAATCTTAGTGGAAGTGACAGGTCCATGAGACCTCTGGATTATTTGTCTTAACTAAGCCTCCAGTATACCAGCTACTCTTGCTCAGTCTGCTGGATTAGTACCATATCATGAACATAATGGCTCAATGAGACATGATAAGGGATATTTGGACAGAATAATAGATTATGAGGCCAGTGGAAGAGTTGTAGAGCCCTGGACAAAACTGTTAATGTATAATGTTATCGGTTCCATGTGAATTCTACGTGAACAATTCTAACTCCTCTTTCCTCTTTGGGAGAGAAAGAATGCCTTCACCAAGTCAATGGCTGCATACGTTTATTTGACTCCATGTAAGTCTGCTCTATTAACAACATAACCTCCTGTGTGCATTCATTCCCCAGCCAGCATCCGGTTGCCACATGGACTGACTGGTGAATTAAACAAAGATATAAGGATTGCCATTTCTGCATCTTTTAGATATATAAGGGTGTATCTAATCTCTGAATTTCCCCTGGGATGCAATATTGTTTATAATTTACTATCTGAGGCAGGAAGGTGGGACTCAGTTTCAGAGGCTCAAACTTGGCCTTCTACACTCAATGGCTTTTACTTCCAAGGTCAAGGACCCAAAGTGAGATTGACTCCAGTCCAACTAAATGGCCGTAGGTCTCTTTGAGAAAGGATTGAGAGAATCATTAGAGTATATACCTGCCATGGTGTTGCCAGTATATGGGCAATAGGTTCTAGTTTTGAAAACTGGCTTAGGGATGTGATCTGGGCAAGAGATGGTGACTTTATTGGGCTGACCACCCTCATCCTTCTACTCATCCATTTTTACTTTCTTCTGATTTTATGTACCAAGCTGTATCCTTGTTGGCTTCCCCACCCCTCCTTTTGCCTGTAGGATGCTTTATTGAAAATCTCCACAATTCTCTGAGATCAAGACCTTTAGCTGCTGCTCTGACCAGGCGGACTGCTGCAATAATTACAACCCCCTTGGCTTCTGGCAGTTAAATGCTGCCACCTGGTCTCTATTGCTTCCAGAGGAATATTCCATGACAACCTTTCCTACCTCCGTCTCTGGTCCACAGATGAGAGCTGCACTGAACGTGGTGATACTCATGCCTTCTCACCAGCATGCTCCTGATGGCTTTGGTGAGTGGTGTGTCCTCTGGGCTTTCCAAGGTACAAAATCACCATTTTGACCATACAAAGTATATCCTCTCCAGCACGCCCATTTCCCTGAACCTTTTAATTTCTTTCTCCAGTGTCTATCATAGCAACTCAGTGATTTCAGTGTTTCTCAGAACAAACCTTTGCCTTCTCCAGGCATCCTTGATAGGGTGTGAAATCCCTTATCCCAAGAGGGTGCCTACAGGTCGATCAACTCTTATTATCCAGCCATATACTTCAACTTTTTTGATCAAGCACCCTCAAAATCCACTCCTATGCGTACTCTGCTGATTCTTGTTGATACATGCTGGCTAATTCTGTAACTCCTTTGGACTACAGTCTTTTTCCTTTCTTAGGTGGATTGTGTAATTCTGGCTGGATTATGCTGAGATTTCACCCTAGTTATAGCCAAGAGAAAAAATGGGATCTTTTTTTAAAATTTATTTTTATTGAAGTATAGTTGAATTACAATGTTGTGTTAATTACTGCTTACAGCAAAGTGACTCAGTTATACATATATATATATATATATATATTATTTTTCATATTCTTTTCCATTATGGTTCATCACAGGATATTGAATATAATTCCCTGTGCTATACAGTAGGACCTTGTTGTTTATCCATTCTATACACACCAGTTTCCATCTGCTCATCCCAAACTTCCAATCCAACCCTCTCCCACCCCTCTCCCCCTTGGCAACCACCAGTCTGTTTTATGTCCCTGATCCTGTTTCTGTTTCATAGATAGGTTCATTTGTGCCATATTTTAGATTACAAATATAAGTGATATCATATGGTATTTGTCTTTCTCTTTCTGACTTACTTCACTTAGTATGATCATCTCTAGTTGCATCCATGTCGCTTCAAATGGCATTGTTTTGTTGTTTTTCATGGCTGAGTAGTATTCCATGGTATATATGTACCACATCTTCTTTATCCATTCATCTGTCGATGGACATTTAGGTTGTTTCCATGTCTTGGCTATTGTGATTAGTGCTGATATGAACATGGGGGTGCATGCATCTTTTTGAATTATAGTTTTGTCTGTACATATGCCCAGGTGTGGGGTTGCTGGATCATACAGTAATTCTATTTTTAGTTTTCTGAGGAACCTCCATATTGTTTTCCACAGTGGCTGCACCAATTTACATTCCCACCAATGGTGTAGGAGCATTCCCTTTTCTGAAAGTGGGATCTTATTTTGAGATGTGGTCCTGTTAACTTGCAGAGCAAAAGTCTCTGCAATGTTTTTCAGCACAGGACCACAGAGGAGTGGTAGTTCTTTTCTTTTTTTAATTTTAAAAAAGTTCTATTTTATTGTTACAAAATATACTTAACCCAAAATACACCATTTAAACAATTTTTAAGTGTAAAGTTCAATGGCATTAGTTCTATCCCAAACCATTACCACTATTTTCAAAACATTTTCATATAGAAACCCTGTATTCATTAAGCAATAACTCTCCCCTGGTATTTCTACTGTATTTTATGTCTCTATTTTTGCTTATTCTGGGTATCTCATGTAAGTGGAATCATAAAATATTTGTCCTTTTGCGTCTGCCTTATTTCATTTAGCACAGTGTTTAAAAGAGTCATTTATGCTATAGTGTGTATCAGAATGCCATTCCTTTTTATGGGTGAATAATATTATATTATATTTAAATACCATATTTTGTTAATCCATTTATCTCTTTGTGGATACTTGGGTTGTTTTCACTTTGAGTTTTGTGAATAATTCTATAATGAACATTGGTATACAAGTATCTGCTTGAGTCTCTCTTTTCAATTTTGGGGGATATATACCTTGGAATGGAATTGATGGATCATATGGTATATCTACATTTAACTTTTTGAGGAGCTGCCAAATGAATGCTGGTTGTCTGGTCCTTTTACCCCATATCGAGTCCTTAAGAACAATGTACCAGCTACTTGGCTCAAACCAGGCTACCCTGAGGACTTCCCTGGTGGTCCAGTGGCAAAGAATCATCCTTCCGACGCAGGGGATGCGGGTTTGATCCCTGCTCAGGGAACTAAGATCCCATATGCCACTGGGCAACTAAGCCTGCACGCACCACAACTACTGAGCTCGTGTGCCTCAACAGAGAGCCCACGCTGCAAACCACAGAGCCCACGTGCTGTGGAACCCGCGTGCTACAACTGGAGAGAAGTCCGTGCTGCAACGAAGATCCCGCGTGCCGCAACTAAGACCTGATGCAGCCAAAAACTAAAGAAAATAAATAAATATTAAAAACAACCAGGCTATCCTTTTAGTTTTCCATTTGACCCTCAGGAAATCCTCTCATACCTGCTGTGTCAAATGTGGGAATACAACTGATGTACATTTGTTCCTTCTCTATGTCCTGACGTCTCCCTCCATGAAGTTTCCCAGGTTTAACTTGGTAAAGAGCACAAGAACAAGTTCTATGTCTATAGTAAATGAGCAAGTGGGTATCAAGTGCCATTGATTGCAGTCATTCTTTACTAGGGCACTTGGCTCCGGAGAGTATGGAACCCTTCTTTCCTTTCCCCTACGAGGAACAGCCTGGCTCCACCACTGAGGAATCTTAGCACAATGTGGGACACTGCTTGACTCTTTGTCCTCAGCTTTCATCTCTAGTTACCTATTCTGGGAGAACAGAAATGCCACTAACAGGAACAGAGAACAAATAGGCAGCATGGCTTAAAGAGTCTGTTTTGTGCTCTAAATATACAGAAGTCTGTACAGCTTGACTTCCTGGGTGGTAGTCATAGAGAATAGAGGCCCATCCTGAGTGAGAGTTGCTTCTCTGGAAGAAGGGAAGGAATGCCTGGGTAGGGGTGTGGTATAGTGGCGGGAAGAGCCCACATGGTAGTCATCAGGAAACTTGGATTAAAATCCAACTCTGCCACGTACTTACTGCTTGGCGTTGAGAAAGTCATTTATCCTTTGTGAGCTGTTTGCCTCATTTTTGAAATGGGTAAGTCACATTTTCCCTCTATGTCGTAAAAGACTATTTGGAGGATTAAATTGGGTTATGAGTGTGCAAACACACTGCAAAATAATAAAATGTTTCCAAAGGTAATTTGATATTCTTATGAAAGTAAGTGGAACCCATTTTTGAGGGTTTTGGGTCTGAGGATGAAAGTTGACTACAAAATTATACTTGTAGGATACTCTTTTCACCCATCCAAGCATCCATCCATCCATCCATCCATACATCCATACATCCATCTGTTGGTCCATTCATTCGTTTACTCACTCATTCATTCAACAATAACTGAGCAATAATCATGCGCTGGGTGCTAGAGATACAAAGATGAATGAAACATGCCTCCTGTCCTCAAAGAAGTGACAATCTAGTGAGAAAGGAACGCACATAAATAGACAAACACATTACAGTCGGATAGAAGTTTTGATGGAGGTAAGTCGTGGGATATTGGGAGCACATCGGAGGGGAATCTAACTCCTGGGAGAGTCAGAGGAGGCGAAGATCCCATCACACGTGAAGGCTGGGAGAGTGAACACATTTTGAATTAGGTTGGACATCTTCCGAGCATTGTCCCATGATGAAAATTACCTCCCGGTTTATGTTCTCAGATGCTGCCAATTTTCCTGCCAGGCAACATCTGCTGTAGCACCTGTAAGCCTCACGCTAATGATTATTAATGACACTCTCTTCCTGCCTTAGAGTGGATTGCAGCAGGGAGCAACAGCACAGGGCCCTCCACACAGCTTGTGCCTTGGCCACTGCTGAAGGGACCAGTGTCTTACGCCGGTGCCGCTGGGATCAGCCCACCTGTTTTGGATTACTCTTGCCTGCAGCCAGCAGGGCCTTAGTTTTTCTTTTCCTGCATCTTCTCTTCCTTGAATATTCACTTTGTATCTGGATTTTAAGCTCTCTCAGAAAAGGGGCTTGTTTTCCCTATTTATGATTTCCCCCCCATATTATCCATTAAAAACAACACCAACCATCACAACAAAAGCAAATTCCCATAGGTACTCACTCATTTGACAAATTTGTGCAATACTGGGTATGAAATGGATGTTATTGATTCACTGACCAGGACAGCCCCTACATCAGCCTCTTTTGGGTGAGAAATAGGACTTTCCTGTCTTTCATATAAGATAGGAGTTTGAGGTACTTTTTCTGGAGTCAGGGTTGAACTGGGCTTGGATCCCAGATTCAATATTTTCTAGCTCTATGGCCTTGGACAAGCTGCTTATTTCCATAAACCTTAGTTTGCTTCTAAACTCCTATTTCCATGGGATATTTAGGAGGATTAAATGAGATAATGTGTGAGAAAGACACTTCTCACACTGTAGGAACATCGTAGGAGCAGCATAAGTGAAAATATTGCAACAATTGTTGTTGCCGTTGTCCTGATTCCCACCACCTGTTTTCTTCCTTTGGGCTTAGGATTAATATTAAGTGAAAGATCCCAAAAGACAGAAGAGGGATCGCTGGGGAAATCACCCCTTTGGTACTGTTTTCAGTAGTGGGAAAATTTGAACTCATCATCCCCTAAGACAAACACTGTGACTCATTTCTATGTCTGAAGTATTTACTGAACAAATACGATGGGAGCGTTTATATACATGTCATCTTCACCGTCTTATTATTATTTTTAAATTAAAATTTAAAAATAATTTTATTGGAGTATCGTTGATTTACATTGTTGTGTTCATTTCTGCTGTACAGCAAAGTGACTCAGTTACATATATATACATATATATTCTGTTTTTAATATTCTTTTCCATTATGGTTTATCATGGGATATTGAATATTGTTCTCAGTGCTATACAGTAGGGCCTTGTTGTTTAGCCATTCTATATATAAAAGCTTACATCTGCTAACCCCAGCCTCCCATTCCATCCCTCCCCCAATGCCCTCCCCTTTGGCAACTACCAGTCTGTTCTCTATGTCCATTGCCTTCACCTTTTTAAGTAGTGTTTTGTTTCTTGGAGATTGCTGACTCATGAATAAAGTGCCAGTCCTCACATCCTTTGCTGAGTATCATGAGGTACATTTACCACATTCAGTGGTCTCATCAACCCAACCTGATTGTCCTATGGTCCGGCGTCCCCTGGTGACACAAGGCAATTCTCAAAGTGGATATTGAGATGTATTCCTGAGGAAAAGATGCTGAACAATTGGTGTGTTAAGGAACTAGTCTGTGTACTAACTAGAGAACATTCCTTCCTTCCTGCAAAACAGTTCTTATAAATAATTGGGCCTTACTTTTAAATTCCGAGTCTGCGGGATTATTTACACACACTGTTTATTTCCTTTGTTAAGAGAGACTTGACTTTGGGTGGCACCATCATTTTCTTTCTATGGCTTCTCTCTTCTCTTTACTCACATTGCCATCATTATTATTATGCAACAAAAACATCGATAAGAGTAGCTGTCATTTAAGTTGCACTTGCAGTGTGCCAGGCACTAGTCTAAATATTGAGTGAACTGTCACAGTATCATGACCTCTGCATTTTACAGAAGGGAAATTGAGGCACCAAGAGGTCAAGGATTCCTAAATCACACAGCTAGGAAGCAGTGGAGAGACATTTCAAACCCGGGCAACCCAGCTCTAGAATCCAGTCTTTACCATTGCATTATTGTCTTTCAAATGTAGTATTTTATGGTTTATAAAGCAGTTTCATATATACAATTCATTTAATCTTGCTAGCCAGCTTCCGAGGCAGGTATTACTATTTTTCTATTTTGTAGACGGGGAAACAGGGTTTTAGAAAGTCTTTGCGATTTGCCCAAAGTTTCGCAGTTAGTAGCTGGAACTTGGAACTAAGATTTCTAACTACAAATAATCTTTCCATGTAGCATGTTTATCCAGTTAGACAGAAGATATCAAACAGAGTATTAGTACAGAAACTGCTCACTTAAGGAGCACTTGAATCTTGGGTCTGTTCATTGTCTTACCGCGGTTTTGCCCCTGTGAAAAAAACTGCATGTAGACATTGAAAAGGCTTCCCCAAAACTCTGTTCTCCAAGGTCTGATTTTTCTTTTTTCCCATTCGCACGGGAAGAAAATCTAATTGAAATTCATATCGTGGTCTTATGAACTATGAGTCAGAAGAAAAGAAGCACTTAATCACTTAATGCAATGATTGTCTTTTCAAGCAAGCAAAAGGGGATAAGATGGAGGAGAAAGGGGGCAGACAATAGGAGAGTGTGCAAGGCATCTCATGGGAAGCTCTTTGACAACATGACTCCTTGATCTCTGCAGTGTTTTGCAGTCCTCCTGTGTAACTCAATATGCTCCTTTCTTATACTCTAAGCCAGTAAAGAGAAAGGTAGCTGACTAGAGTTCTGTATCTGCTTTGGTGTCAAAAGATAAAGCAGTGTGGTGTGTGTGTGTGTGTGTGTGTTGATTAGCCAGGGTCAAATATTTATGAGAATTCATCCAACTGGGATTATGGATGCCATTACCCATCTGGGATACTGGGTTCCTTCTATGTTGTTTACAAGGCCAAGTTAGATTTGTTTCTTAGAGTCAAGCTTAGCTACTAGGAGGACAGACACTGTCATTGACTACTTTCTGCCCCTTCCCCCATTACCTGTTTTCTCCCTCTGTAGTTAGATGCCAAAGTCATGGTTTATGTAGGCATGTAGTCATAATTACTCTAGAAGAATCCCTCAAGTTCCCCATGAAGAACACATTCTCTGATTTTATACAGATTGCACTGTCCTAGTGAATACAATGCACAGCCAGTTTTGCCCTCTAGCATTGAAAGAAATGTCTGTTTCTTTGACTTTTGTACTAGATGAAGTGGTTGGCTGGTGTTTAGAGCCATGTGTTCTAAACACGTTTATTTTTTAAAATGTTTTATTTATCTGATCTTTCATATTTTGAATTTGTATAAGCGAATGTCATCATGTTGGACCTGGGCCATAAGGCACCTGTACGTGTGCCGTATGTTGAAGATGACTGATATTAACATGTTGAGTTATCCTGTGATTAAGGCAGAAGAGTTAGGCCACCATACACTGCCAAGAATGTCACACAGTAGAGAGGGATTAGAGTCCAAGGATATTTCACAACTTGGACAGTTCTTACATTAGACTTCTCTGAACTTCCTGAACATGAGAGAATTCATGTTCCCCTGTTTTTATGAAGGATTATGTTTATGTATCAGATATAAATGCTGTGGGTATACATAGCATTTTGGAAAGGAACTGAAGACATAGAAGGGTTGCATATTCAAGTGTGGGTCTAGAATATATGTCCCTAGTTTCTTAACTCTAGATAGTGTGACCTTGGAGACGTCAGAATTTCTTTGAGCCTCAATTTCTTTATTTGTAAAATGGGGATAAATATATTTGACTCATCAGTTTCAGATTTGTTGTAAGAATTTAAATAAAGCAATCTGAGGGAAAGTGCTTTGTGCTAAAAGGTAATGATTTCCTATTATAAATATCGATTTTTTATTTTATAATTTTAGGATACTCTTTTGAACTGTTTATTGATATCTCTATGCAAAAAATGCTCTTTTATATTAGAGAAAACAAGTCACTGCATTTTTAGAGGAATCTTTCAAAGGAAAAAAGAAACCCAACTAATTGTATTCGACTGTACTAAATTAGTTACATTTTATAAACACAAAGGATAAGGAAGAAAAAATGGAAAAAGAAATGTAAGTAATGTTTAAGGTTGTTAGTGATCAGTGTCAAGTAAAGATTATGACTCAGAACACACAGAGGGAAGTTGATTAAGGAACTGAGTTGATCTCTATGACATATCAGTTGGTAACATGTGGCATGGAAAATGGGAAATAGACAACATAGACGGCACATTGCATGCTTTTCTGTAGTCTTCAGGATTTGGGTAGCCTGGAAGGTTTCTAGCATATGTGAATGGGTCACACTTCTCAGGAACCTTTTGTTTTCAAAGACGGTCTGCTTTTTTGAGTGTGTGTCTCTAGAGCCACAAGTTTTGGTGGTGTATTACCCAAAGGAGCTACTGGAGTATTACACCAGCTTGCCAATGGCATTTACTAGGTCACCGATATGCACCCCACTCTTCCAAGTTCAAGTGAAAGGGAAAAAGGCTGAGTCCATTCCATCTTAAGGTCCAGCAAATTTCCTAGTGATTCAGATAATCTTCGAATATTACAAATAGAAATGATCTTAAGGAAATTTTAGACAAATTTTCTCATCTTACATATATATAAAGTAGCTAGAAACAGTACTTGCCTACAGTGACATATGTAATTTTTTTTTTTTTTTTTTTTTTTTACATATATATAAAGTAGCTAGAAACAGTACTTGCCTACAGTGACATATTTATTTTTTTTTTTTTTTTTTTTTTTTGGCCGTGCTACACAGCATGTGGGATCTTAGTTCCCCACCCGGGGATTGAACCCGTGCCCCTGCAGTGGAAGTGCAAAGTCTTAACCACTGGACGGCCGGGGAAGTCCCCACATAGCTAATTTGTTAAAATCTGGTTTCCAGTCTCTACTTAGTTACTAATTTGACAAAGAATAAAGCGAAAATGAAACAAGATACAGTAAATTTGGGACAGCAAATTTCTGGTTTGATTGAGCACATTGATCTGATTAATTATGAACTTGCCAGCTATGAAGAAAACCTACTGGCATTTACCTCAGAAATATGAGCTTTACTTGAGTAAAATAGCATTAAAGTTTATTCTTTTTTATTAAATCAACAAGAACATAATTCCTAATGCCAGAAAGGTCAGCTATATTTCAGTTACCAAAACCAAGGTCCGGAGGAGGTTATTTTATTTTAACTTGAAGTTCTTTCAGTGTTAGAGGGAAGGAGTAGCTACTAAATCATCTCCCATTGGAGCAGTGGTAGCTTAAAATATATCCACAGGGTCTTTGACATTCCTCCCTTTAAGAGGTGAAGCCTGATTTTCCTCTTTAGTGGGCTGGACTTAGTGACTGTCCTCTAACAAGTAGAATAAAACAGAAGTAATGATGTGCAACTTTGGAGGCGACATCATAAAAAGGCATGCGGCTTCCTCCCTGATCCTTTTCTTCCATTGCTGAGTCTGGGTGATGTTAGCTTCCGTATTGTGAAGAGGACCGTGTAAGCGAGGAACTGAAGTCTCCTGCCAATAGCTGGCAAGGAACAAAGGCATCTGGCCCATAGCCACGTAAGTGTGCCATCTCGGAGGTAGGTCCTTTAGCCCCAGTCAAGCCATCAGATGACAGTGGACCCTACTGACATCTGACTACATCCACCTGAGACACCCTGTGCCAGAACGACCCAGCCTAAGCCCAAATCATCCTGATTTGCCTAGAACTTTTCTAGTTTTAGCACTGAAAATCCCATGTCCCAGGAATCCTCTGAGTCCCAGGCAAGCTAGAATGGTTTGTCACCCTAATCTTTCCTGAATTCCTGACCCACAGAAACAGTGAAATAATCGCTGTTATTTTAAGTCGCTAAATTTTCGGTTAGTTTGTTACATGGCAATAGATACTCAAACTGGAGCCATTGTTTAATACCCGTTGTGGTTGAAGCATCAAAATGCAGAAATGATGATTTGTCTCAGACACTCATTTACACAATCTTAACTTTAGACTCTGAGCCTAGTTTTCGTAATCTAACGTACAACCAGTTGAAAACCCAGTCATTTTACCCATTGCCTTACCCCTAATGATTATTTAGGTGATTTTCTTTTTTCTAAATGTTATGGTCGTTTTGACATCTGGTGGATAATTATCACACTTCTAACCAGTGTTACTCAATATAGTGTATGCAGACTACCTATCCTTGGATAACCTGGAGAATCTATTAAAAATGCAGATTCCTGGCCCCATTCCAGATCCACTGAATCAGAATTTCTGGGGGTTGGGGATCAGAATTTTATGTGCTTATTAGACTTTTCAGGTGATTCTTAGACACTGCTTTAAGACAAATGATTTTTAAAATCCTGCTACTAACCACCAACTTTCAAGCTGATAGAAATAATACTTTGACTATAATATGTTATGAAAGAGCTGTTATTGATAATAGGATTACAATTACCCTTGGTTTCAATCTTCTAAATTTCACTGGGGGAAGCACAGGCATGCACACTGACAGAACAGATGGATGAGTTCAATGATTGCTTTCAGGAGATGGTTTAATAGGTCAGCAAACATGCTGTGGACTCATTTTGGGAAGTGCTTGGTGTTATCTGGTGATGGGAGCAGAGGAAGACAACTGAAAGTCCACTGGCTTGGAGGCATTTGTGCATATTTTCCCTTTCTTGTGAAGTTATACAGTCATCAGAAGGCCCAGCTAATCTGTTACAAATCCAAACAATTATAACTGCAGTCAGGCTGTTTTTGAAGCGAGATGAGCAAACAAAAGACAAATTGAAGAGCCACAGAAGAGCCCAAATGAGAAAAATGATCGCAGCTCCAGCATGAAGACAAATATGAATAATAAACAAGCCCACTTCCTAGCGTACACATCTCTGCTAATGAAACACTCTGCAGATTGTACAAACAACATGTCCATCACGAAGGGGGAGAGTATACCAAAGTGAATCCTTACGGAAAGCAACTCTTCCCAGGAAGGATGTAATACAGCAGAAGCAACAGATGGAAACTAATGGAAGAAAAGGAGAAGGGAGGCTGGGAGAAGCTCCTTGTGCTGATATAAACAAAGAGCAGGAGGTGAAGGAGATAGAACAGAGCAGGACGGAAATGATTCTCAGTGTATTTTTCTCTTTTTGACACACTCATTTAGTTAGCATAGATTTGATTATCTTCAATTTGGTTAAATTAAATGCAACTCAATTCAACATTGTGAACTTCAATACTTCATTTAGGCACTGAGGTTATCCAGGAATGAGTAAGGTGAGATTCATATCCTCAAGGAGTTTAGAATCTAGAGGGCAAGAGCATGGAAGAGTAAATAGAAATATAAACACCTAGTGTGGGCTTCCCTGGTGGCGCAGTGGTTGAGAGTCCACCTGCCGATGCAGGGGACACAGGTTCATGACCCGGTCCGGGAAGATCCCACATGCCGCGGAGCGGCTGGGCCCGTGAGCCATGGCTGCTGAGCCTGTGCGTCTGGAGTCTGTGCTCTGCAGCGGGAGAGGCCACAGCAGTGAGGGGCCCGCGTACCGAAAAAAAAAAAAAAAAACAAAAAACAACTAGTGTGATGATTATGCCAGTCTCTACTAGAAGATATGCTTCATGCCCTCCTCTGTATCCTGAAGGGTATTTCCTATGTCCTTCTGGGTGGATGAAAGATAAAACAATCTATGGAACTAACCCAACTCATCTACAAAATTCAGACAATTTTGTTGTTGTTGAGTCATTGTCTCAGATTTTTGAAGTTGCTGCTGTTTATTTCTTGAGAAGGAAGATATCACAGGAGTCTATTTACTAAAAACTATTTAGAGAAAATATTTCTTTCTGACACCTCTTCTTTAAATTATAGCAGATATTTGTAAGTATATAGATTTCTCTATTCCTCATAATAGTTATGTGGAATATCTACCATTAGCCACATTTTAGAGATGATGAAAAGAGATTGAGACAGTTTAAACTAAATTTGTTGCCCAAGGTCACGCAGCTAGCAAGGGGCTAAGCTGCAATTGTAACCCATGTCTTTCTAATGTCATTAGCATGCTGTCTCGTAAAAGGCCTTATGTTGCCTTTTGAGATAGCATGGAAGGAGATGAAATAAGTGCTAAGTAAATGTACAAATGAACTAGAGGCATCCAAATGAAGAGACAATTTTTTTCTGACATGGGGTTAGATATTCCAAAGGCATAGTGGCAACTGAGTTGGGTCTTGAAGGATGGGAAGGATTTTAATAAAGACCTGAGAACTGAGGGAGCAGCAGGGGCAAAAATATGAAGACACACAAATTAAGGGCCCGTTCTGAAACTGATTAGAGCACAGGGCACACAGCATTATGCAGAGAGGAACAAGGCTAGAATGATAATTTGCAGCTAGGTATTTTAAAGTCCATGATAAGAATTTGGAGGCAATGAGGAAACCTTTGCAATTTTTTTTTTTTTTTTTGCGGTACGTGGGCCTCTCACCGCTGCGGCCCCTCCTGCTGCGGAGCACAGGCTCTGGACGCGCAGGCTCAGCGGCCATGGCTCACGGGCCCAGCCGCTCCGTGGCATGTGGGATCTTCCCGGACCGGGGCACGAACCCGCGTCCCCTGCATCGGCAGGCGGACTCCCAACCACTGCGCCACCAGGGAAGCCCACCTTTGCAATTTTTGAAGAGGGGAATGAACTAACTGGATTTATATGTTTGGTTGACAAAGGATGGGAGTATTTTCAAACCCAGGTTCGTGTGCCTGATGCACAGTGAGGCCAAAACATCAGAGTTTGGAGCAGAGAAAGATTTATTGCCAGGGCCATGCAAGGAGAAAGAGTGGCTTGTGCTCAAAAGACTGGAACTCCCCCATGGGTTTCAGGGAAGCGTTTTTAAGGGGAAGGTGAGGGAGGGCAGTTGCAGGGTGTGTGATCAGCTCATGCACAATTCTCTGATTGGTTGATGGTGAGGTAACAGGCCAGTGTCACGTGATTATCATTATCAGTCCTCAAGCTCCAGTAGGTCTGGGGACAAGGTACTTAACGCATGGTCATCAGGTAGTTAACTTCTTCCATTTGGTGGGTTTAGCATCTGTAAAACAACTCAGGAAATGTACATCGGACACTGTTATCTAGGTATTTCAGGGAGGAATTAAAGATTCTGTGACTGCCATATGACTGATACACTGTTTGAATTCTTACTAGTTCTCCTGGCCCAGCTGTTATTTTTGTCATTACATGCTCACATGCTTTCAATCATTTATTCTTGAGCCAGGCTTTTGTGACTTAGAGGAGGCCTGGGAGACTACAGCTTTTCTAAAACCAAGAGGCAGGTTGAGGACTTGGTGGTGGGTGTCTGGAAGGCCCCATAGGGTCCTGCTTGGTCACAACATGATGAACAAAGGAGGCAAATGTTTAGTTTGTGAGCCTAATTAGGAAGTTATTGAATTAGTCTAAGCTGAAACAAAAGCAAATAAACAAAAAACCCAAGAATACTGTCAAGAGCAGAAGTGTTACAGAGAATAGAATCATCAGGATTTATTGAGTACCTGTATGCAGTGGACGAAGAAAAGAAAGCTGTTGAGGATCACTCCCAAATTTGCACATGTGATTAAGATATAATGTTATTAAACAAGGCAGAAAGTTCAGCAGAGAAGCAGTTTACAGGAAAGGGATAATGAAGAGTTCAGCTTTATTAGAATAGAGTTTTAGAAACATAAGGAAAACAGAAAACTTGTTCGGGAGCTCAAGAGAGAGATTAAACCTTGTGATATGGATGGGAGCATTTAAGCTCATTGAGTGATGTGTAAGATTACTTCCCAAACTTGAGGGAGAAACAGGAACATTCGCTTCTCTGTGAGTCTATACACACATCTAAGTTAAAAAAGTTAATCTCCACCAACATTTAGTGAAAAATAGGGACAGTCTTTGACTATTACAAGCCTTCAGTCCAAGGAGGACAAAAGACATAATTCATATTCTACAAATATTCTGCAAATTCCTGTGAATAGCTCATGAAATTAGAGACGATTAACCCTTGAGGGACCTTAGTAAACATGCAACATTCTGCAGGATGGGAATATGAGAATTCTGTGGGTCCAGGTGACTCTATTTTTAGCCTATGTTCAGACTAGAATCAAGCCTTGGAATAGGATGCTCTAGGCATTTCCATAGTTTAGTATTCATACCCTAAAATTTGTGCTGACTTTTATCATTCCTCTTTACCTAGTTGAAGACCAGCTTTGCCAAATACATTGTTTCATGCTCTGTCTTGAAAACCTTTTAGAAATCTTAATGTTGTTCTTTCTACAACTTCTGAAGAAATTTGAGTGGAAACAGTATGAATCACAATTGAGAAATATGTTTTTACTCTCCAAAATTAAAAGGAAGAGATTTTTGCAGCTATCGTTTTGAAAATTAATTATCTTTTATGTCACATATATGGCATATTATCACATTATTTTAGGAACACTGGGAACATTATTTTAGCTAGTGTGCTGTAATGCTAAGAGCATAATGATTATAATTATTCAAAATCTTTTCTGATAGAGTTTAAATGGACCTAAGTGATTTTATAGTGAAAGTTATAGTTCTTGCAAGTTGTTTGCAGTCTGCCTTGTAGATTCTAGTTTCTGAAGTTTAGGAATAGGGAATTTTTCCTGTTAGTTTATAGAAGCCCCATAGGTTATAGCTTTCCCAGAACTTAACTTCTGAAATTGGGGTCAGCCAAGAGAATATCCAAAAAATTCATACCACGTGACTTGTATCTTCTAAATACCAACTTTTTGACTTTTCTGAATAGCCTTTGAGCCTATGAAAAAAACCAAGGATTAAAAAATGAGCAGAGATATTTGATAATGGCTATCTTCTTGAGCCTTAACCTGTTCATTCACCAAGTCTGAAGGCACTTCAGAGCTTCGGCACATCTGGAAAAGTAGTGGCATGAGAAGGCCCTTTAAGCATGCTACGTATGATTGAGCATATTTTCCGAGGTCAGGCAGGTGTTCCAGTTTTATGTCCTGGGAGGTAGAACTTTTATTATCAGCAAGATATTTCATACCCACATGTGATGAGTTGACCATGAGTAAGTCAAATCCCTGTTTTGTCTTGAGGCAACTGATGTTTCATTAGGGTTTTCATACCATGCTTGTATGACAGGAAAGGACACTCAGTCTTAGTGTGGTATCTTATGACCACTTCTAATTCTTTTTTCTTTTTAAATAAATTTATTTATTTATTTTTGGATGCATTGGGTCTTTCGTTGCTACATGTGGGCTTTCTCTAGTTGTGGAGAGCAGGGGCTACTCTTCATTGCGGTGCACTGGCTTAGTTGCTCTGTGGCATGTGGGATCTTCCCGGACCAGGGCTCAAACGTGTGTCCCCTGCATTGGCAGGTGGATTCTTAACCACTGCGCCACCAGGGAAGTCCCCACCTCTAAATCTTAAATCAATGATTCTAATGAGATTGTCTTAGAAGAGTCTCATTTACATTATATAGCACTAAGTACCCCAAAATACCCAAGTTTAAAAATATTATGTTCTGTACCTATTAAGGTATCTTGAGAATGTAGACTGTTCTTTCATGGAAGTAATTAAATAATGAGTTATCAAAGGAGGCTAAGTGAGAGCTTCAAATTCGGGCTTTTGTGTCAGACACACCTTTTTTGGGGCCAGCTCTGCCACTTACTAATGGGTCAAGTTGGTCAAATGATTTGTACTACCAAAATTCTCAATTGTTATAATAGTGTAATTACATCTCAGGGTTGTTGTGAGCATTAAATGACAGAACGCATATGAAGTGTCAAGGAAAACGAAAGTGAGGTTATTTGGGATTTATGTATCTTTTTTAATTTTAATTTTAATTTTTTTTTGCGATACGTGAGCCTCTCGTTGTCGTGGCCTCTCCCGTTGCGGAGCACAGGCTCCGGACGTGCAGGCTCAGCGGCCATGGCTCACGGGCCCAGCCGCTCCGTGGCACGTAGGATTCTCCCGGACCGGGGCACAAACCCGTGTTCCTTGCATCGGCAGGCGGACTCTCAACCACTGCGCCACTGGGGAAGCCCAAGGGATTTATGTATCTTGACCATTCATTTGCTACAGGAAATTTTAATGATCTCTGTTTAGGAAAGTCATTGAAAGGCAGCGATATTCATGAATGACACACTGTTCGTGCACAATATAGTAGATAAACTGCGATTGGGGGCAGATAGAGTGGTGAGGTGGAGCAAGGAAATTCCATTTATACCCACTGGCTTCAGGAAAGATGGTACCTACCACAGACAAGCATGTGGGAAGAAGAAACCAAGATGCTCACTTAGAAACAATATTAGGGGTAGGGGTGGGTTTCACAAATGGGCACATACAACTTCAGCCACCCGTGGAAAGGAATTATAAAAAAAATTATTCAGTTACTACTGTGTGTAACTTGTTATCAAAATCATTGCATTTTGATAATCCTGTAATATAATTGTCATTACTTCAATGTTGGAGTTTAATTTCCTTACACTTGGAAATTTTAATTTTCTCACGACTACACATCTAGAAAGTTCCAAAGTCATGATTTAATTCCTGGACAGTAATGGTAAAGTTCATGAACTCTCCATTGCTTTCAACGTTGCCTCCCTCACCTGCTTGTATGCATTGGACATGGGACTGAAAGAAATGGATTAAGGAAGATAATATGATGGATACCTCAGCCAAGAGAAACCTACTGGAAGGGTCAAGGTGGTTTCACCAATATCTGTAAAGAGAGCCCATCCCAGCCCTCCGTTTTTAAAGTGCCGAGACACTGTAAATCTGTAAAGACTACAGCAATAACCCACAAAAGTATCACAACACTGTCCAGGGCTGGAACAGGACTAATCAATCAGGATACTACATGCTGACTGAAAGCTGGAAACAGGTTTTGGGAGAGAGAGAAAATTCTCTGAATCCTGAAGGGTTGGAAACACAAATAGAGCTTAGATAAGATAGACTGTGGCCAGAACAATCCTGAATGGTCTGAATTTAATTTTGTAATTCTGAATTCTAGTCTACAAAACTTGTAACCAAGAAAACTCTCCCGGGCTTGTAAACCCATCCATTTCACAAACCCTCTGGGGCACCATTCTGTTTTCTTTGTTGGCTTAGGGTTTCTAAGCAAATTTCTCTGGTCCGAGGTAGAAGTAACTTGTGGGTTGTCAGAGGGTAAAAAAAAAATAGTCTTGTCAAACTTCAGTCAACATAATAGGACATTACAACCTTACAAACACATACCTTGATATGTCCCTTTAGGGACTGGTGTGGTGTTGGCAGGCTTGAGATTGGCTTCTTTACCAGGGAGATAGCTGAGCTGGGGAAACAGAATTAGAGACACTTCTGCATGTGGTTCCTTCTTCCCCTAACCATCTCCTTACATATTTTATTCATTTATTGACTCAACAAATATTTATGGAGCATTATCTGTGCCCCAGAAACTATGCTAGATGGTGGGGAAATATCAGTGAACAATTCAGAAAACGTCCCTCAAGGTACTTACATTTCTGTGGCTGGGTGGGCAAGGGATAGACACATCAAGATGTAAAATAATTTCAGTTAGTGATAAATACTTGGAAGGAGAATAAAGACGGATAAAGAAGGAGTCAGAGAGCAACTCAAGAGAAGTGGCTGAGGGAAAAAAGTGAGGGTCAAGGTTAAGCTAGGTGGTTAGGGAAGACTTCTTTGAGGAGGTGGTACCTGCTGTTTGAACAGATACTCTGGGGGAAAAGGCAGAAGCATAAAGGGGAGAGTGAGAATGCTTTTGGAACAGAAGTGGGTGACGTTGCATTGGAGAGGTAGAGAGCAGTGGCAGTGATTTACAAGAGAAACACAGAGAAGAGCTTGGATCCTCAAGTACGTGCAGATGTATTTTGAGCTCAGTGTTTTTTTCTAACTCATAACAAATAAAGTCTGATAAATTTAGTAGCAGATTTCCTTCATCTGAATGTATCCTTTCCCCCATCCTTCCTTCCTTTCCTCCCCGAAGGATGTGTTGTCGGAGACTAAGTTAATTTAACAAGAAAAGCTGAAACTGACAATGTGGAACCTTGATTCTCTTACAAAAGCAGCCCTGATTATTACAAAATCTGCCTATGACAAGTCTAATATGTCTCTCTTTACTGGTAAATTATGGTTCATCCTGAAAGGTGTGAGGACTTAATCATTTGCATTCAAGGAGTTCAGAGCTTGAGCACTGCAATCATAAACCCATTTCTTTTTCTTGAAAGTCTCCAAAAAGTGCTTAAAACGTGCTCACGTACCTTCCCTTGGTGCCACTATAGGCTGAACTCTGCTGACTGAGGATCTACCTACTTGCGATGTTTTCTCTCTGGTCCTCTTGATTTCGCTAATGTTTCGGCTGGAGCTTCACTTGCTTAGTACCTCAATAAAACAAAACAAAATATTTCACCTGGTACTATTTCCACAAGTACAGATACTCTAGGAGGTAGCACAAAATAAGGTCAAGACTGGGCATATTGGAGTCAGGCAGTGTATACAGCTCCATCACTTACTTGCTATTTGAGCTCCATCATATCAATTTACTTCCCTGAGCCTCAGCTTCCTCTTGCACTAAGGAGAGCTAATAAGACTTTACTTTGTCTGGCTGCTTAAAGGAAGATGTGGACATATATACACTACCAAACGTAAGGTAGATAGCTAGTGGGAAGCAGCCGCATAGCACAGGGAGATCAATTCGGTGCTTTGTGACCACCTAGAGGGGTGGGATAGGGAGGGTGGGAGGGAGGGAGATGCAAGAGGGAAGAGATATGGGAACATATGTATATGTATAACTGATTCACTTTGTTATAAAGCAGAAACTAACACACCATTGTAAAGCAATTATACTGCAATAAAGATGTTAAAAAAAAGAAAGATGTGGAATGTGGTACCTGGATGTCAGGCAATGGGATATGACTAAGCCATTCAACTGGTATTAATGTGTCCTTTAAAATTTAACATTAAATATTGCAATGGTAGATGTGTGTCATTATACCTTCGTGAAAACCTACAGAATGTACAACACCAAGAACGAACCCTAATGTAAACCACGGACTTTGGGTGATACTGATGTGTAATGTAGGTTCATGAACTGTAGTAAATGTACCAGTGTGGGGTAGGGTGTCCATCATAAGGGAGGTTGTGTGTGTGTGGGGGGCGTGTGCAGTGGGTATCTTGGGACTCTCTGTACTCTTGGCTTAATTTTGCTGTGAACTTAAGACTGCTTTAAGAACAAAGCTTATTAATTTAAAAAACAACATGAATAAATATTAGTTGGATCACCTCTCCATCACACATTGGGTAGGTAGCCCAGCATCCCTCCAGATATCTGGCAAGTTTTGGAGAATTCTCTTGTCTTAGACTCGGGCTCTTCTAGCTTTAGCTTCAGGTGCTTCTGTGTTGCCACCCTCAGTTCTGCCTTCTCCGTCTACCTGCTCTGTTCCTTGTTAAATGGCACTGACCAGTACACATGCTGTGTGAGCAGGAGAATGTATTAACAGTTTGGGAGTATGAGTGGGGAAGGGGAAAAAAGCACAGCCTCTCAAGAGTTAGTGCTCTCATTCTAAAAGTCTCTGGGTTACACCTGCCATTGCAACAGTTCACTGGTCCCTTCACATAAAGCTTTATTCTCTTGTCATGATTTACTGACCCTTGTACCTACCACTCCGTTCTCCAAACCCCTCCCCCCTTTTTTTCAGTCTACCTGGAGAAACGAAAAAAAAAGCTTACTTTCTTAATGCAGACCAATTTTCTTTTTTTGGTTTTGTTAAGAATTATTATCTTCTTAAGGGTAAAATCAGGAATGTATAAATACATTTAAAAATTAACACATGACAAATATTTTATTTAACTCATTATTTAATGAGAGGACTGGTAAGGTGTTACAGCTGGTTCAAAGGAAAGTTGAAAGAATCACACGTATATAATGGCAAAAATGGTCAATATTCACAGGGCAGTAAGAAATTGTCTCTCCTCTGGACACAATTTACATGTCTCTGGGCAAGAATCACTTGCATTACTATCAATATTCTGCAACTGACAGAGTTTTAAAAGAGCTCAAACACACTAAAAGAAGACGGTAACCTGGAGGTGTATGCCAGACAGGACTCCCCTCCCTGATTTTTTTCTTTTTTCTATTTCAAAGTCGTTCACATTTTTTCTTGACAGCTCACTCCTGGCTTATCTTGACCTTACACAAATGGATGGTTTTCATAGTATCTAAATTGTCCATCAGTTACACAGTATAGCTAAACAAAGGTCTATTCTTTCTTCCCAGTATAATGTTGCTGCCATCTTTGTTTCCCTTTTTCTACTATGTAAATAAAATAACTGATACATTATATACACATTCAATAAATGCTACTTGCCCTTTGCCCTTCCCGACTGATTCTCAGCTCAGTGTGTCTGTTATACGCTTTGCAGGGTTTCCCTGAGCTGAAAGTACTCTCCCCTTTCTGAATGTCCATGCATTTGTACTGTTGCTGCCCCATCACAAAGTTAAGAGTATTTAGTGTCATAAGAGATACAGGTGTCTTATGAAGCTATATTTGGTTATATTTTGATTTAAACCTCATTTTAGCACAAGATGATGGTCTTGAAAAAAACTAGGCATGAGTCGATGGCATAGAATCTGGAAGGAAACAGACAGGATAGGATTACAAGACCTTTGAAATCTTTCTAATTACAGTTTCACTGAGAAGATAAACAATACTTCTATTTAGGTAGTGAGGTAAAAGCAGGGAGAAGTTATTTAATTGCCTTTCATAAAAGGGAAGGAAAATCTTATTGTTTCTCAACCCATTCATCAGGATTATATTCAGCCATGTAGAACTCTTTCTCAGAGTGTGTTTCATGGTCTAACTGCATTAGAATCATCCACGGCCTTGTGAAAAATAGATTTGTAAACTAGATTTTTTGATGGGTGAGGTGGGAGGGCATCATCTACTACATCAGAATATCTGGAGGTGAGACTCTAGAATCTGAATGTTTATGAAAGACTTGGATGACTCTTAAGCCTACTGAAGTATGGACACTAGGGTTATAGAACATATTTTTATATTCAGGAGGAATGATGGGGAACTCCTACTAATATGGCCAGTGAGGTCCAGCATAAAGAACAATGTCACAGCTTTCAGAAGACCTAGAATCTGATCGGTGCTCTGTCAAGAATCAGCAGGCCACTTGGACAGTCTTTAAACCTCACTGGTCCTGGATTTCTCAGAAAAAGATTTGAACTAAATGGTCTCTATTTCTCTTTCAATCCTAAAGGTTGGTTTATTCTTGTCCTAACTAAGCATGAGGATAAAATGTGTTCTTCTAATAACAATATGTTCAGAGAGTACTGTCTATTTGGGTGAGGGCTCATAAACATTAATTCAACGGCCTGTTAATAGATCGTTACACAGAAAATCACCATGCAAGTTTCACTGATATCATTTTATGAACAATTAGTCATCCTGGTTCAAGTCATGTGATTGTTTGTGTGTGTGTGTGTTTGTTTTCATTTGTTTGGGTATATGTAGCACTCTTTTCTTTTGAAGGAACTGAAGCAGAGACACACTTTTAAACTTCCTCTCCTGGAGGGATAGTGCACCTCAAACCTAAGAAAAAATTAAATCAGAATACAGGCACTCAGCATCATGGGGCCAAAAAAGCCCCATTGTCCTTTCAGAAATAGACTGAATGGCAATGTTCGCTCTCCCTTCTACTCGAGCTCAATTAATTCGGTTAGATTAATTTTTCTTCCTTTATTAACTGTCCTCTGTGCTTAATGGGACCAAATATGAGATGGAAAGAAGTACTCAGGCATCTATAGGACTAATTTTAGCATCAGGGACGGTTGCATGGGGCTTGGAGCCAGGTGCATTTCAGTTTTAATGAGGTGGCACCTCCTTGATGCTTTTGACCTTGTCCATCGTAGGTGGGAATTTGTAGAAACCATTTAGACAGCTTCAAGTGCCGTTGACAGAACTGTCTGCACCATTCATCCTTACCCATTTCAGCACCACACGAGCAGGCCAACTGCCATTTTCTGTAACTAGAAAGTAACATACATTTATCCCGTCATGGAACAGACACAAACGCGGGTTGACACCTCCTCTTGGCTCACTCACCGAACAGGAAATCAGCATTAATAAACTCAGATGGTCCTTATTTTGCTTAGAGTCACACACCACATTGACAAGTTTCTTATAACACCATCAAATCTGTGGCAGAGACAAGACAATAGATACTGTGCAGTAAAACTCATCAAAAGGAGCCTCATGTCCAGGGCAGTTTCTTCCAGGGATGTCTCTGATCACCTTCCCACAGAAACCTGCAGGCTTGTCATTCATCCGAAATCTGAAGAATCAGAAACACTGATGGTGTCATTTCTATCTGTAAATCTATGTTTACTGACCTTTGCGACACACACTCAGGACTATTATTATTATTATTATTATTTTTGGTGGTATGCGGGCCTCTCACCGTTGCGGCCTCTCCCGTTGCGGAGCACAGGCTCCGGACGCACAGGCTCAGTGGCCATGGCTCACGGGCCCAGCCGCTCCGCGGCATGTGGGATCTTCCCGGACCGGGGCACGAACCAGTGTGCCCTGCATTGGCAGGCGGACTCTCAACGACTGCACCACCAGGGAAACCCCTCAGGACTATTTTTAAAGTGTTTCCCAAGAGGAAAGGTGTTGGTGATCCTTGATGTTTGCTAATACTTGATCTGTCCTCCTCTTGAGTGTTCTTGAGAAACATATTACCCAAGATGACTGCAGTGTTAAAGTCTTATGTTAGTTTTTTATTTAGTTTATCACCCCCCCCCCGATCTATCCCTCTCACACCTTTTCAGTGACAGCTATCATTCTAATAATTCAAAAACAGTAAAACAAAAAACCACAACTTTTTCCCACTGCCATTCCCTTTCTCTTACCAAGAAACTGCCTTGAAAGAGAAAAGTAGCTAGTAAGTACAAGCCACTTCAAGAGAAAAGCTCTTCAAGAGCACAGGCTTTGTATGTGATAAGTTCCCTTGAGATGAACACAAGATGGGTTGAATAATTTGATGGTTTCACGGCTGTTGGGCTTAGTAGTAAGTCATTGATTTAACAGTGATGTTAAAGACTTGCTAGCTTTGCTCAGAACATCTCGTTAATGTCTACATTTCCTGAGGAGGAAAAAAAAAATCTTTCCTTTCTTTTTGTTAGAAGTAGAAAATCTTAGAAGGGGAAGAAGTGTCTAGTGACAGAGTTAGAACCGGAGTCCTGGAAGGCTGTACGCTATTTTTAGCTCATTGGAACATTTCGGCTTCATCCGTTCTCAAGATGGCAAGAAGCCACTACCTTTACCTCTTTTTTTTTAATTTGAAAATTTACTTATTATTTATTTTTTTATTTTAATTGAAGTATAATTGACCTATAACACTATATTAGTTACAAGTGCACCACGTAGTGATCCCATGTTTCTATCCATTATTAAATGGTCACCACTTTTTTTTGACCTTTTTACTGCTAGTTCCTTCTAGGATCCTCACAATTTCTTCCCACCCATGTATACCCACCCATATTTCCAAAGCCTAAGATGTGCCTGGTACCTGAAGAAATGCATAGAAGAGCATTGATAAAGGAAGTCATTTTATTTCTAACACCTGTGATTACATAATGCTGTCAAAAATACACTGAGATCAGAATCAGAAGGACTAAGTTATATGCTAGGTTTTCTCAGTTCTGTTGACTATAGCTGTGTGACCACTGACATTTTAAATAAACTGAGTTCAGTATACTGATCTGTAATGGCTCTGCTTAATACATAGGGTGGATATAAATATCAAATATGTTAATCTAGCTGGAAATGCAATTATACAGCATTTCCAGAAAGAGTTAAAATGAAAAGAATAAACAATTAAAAGGACGTTTTCTCCTAGAACAGCAGCAATTTGAGCATACCCCAGAGTTTTACATATTGACAAAAGTATATAAGCCACATACACAAAAAGAGGCATATGTTTTTGTTTTTTTCTGAGAAAACAGTAGTCTTCCCAATGTGCCTTTCCCATGAGTTGTTCCTTCTTATCCTAAATCAGATCATAAAAATCTTTGGGAACCAAGGATCAACCAAACTGGAGTGATCATTGAAATCCAAAAGTCTCTACAGACCAGAGAGAGTGACAGTACAAAGCCTGGACAGGCAGTACAACAATAGCCCCTGGCCTGTCAGCCAAGCATGGGTTGGGATCCCTCAGCAGTTACTACAGGGCCAGAAAACTGAGCCCAGCACAGGAAAATGCCAGGTGCCAAGTGCACACAGTACATCAGATAGCGTGGTGGTTAGACGGAAAGACGACTCCTCGCTGCAATGCTGTAATACAATGCATGGAGGTGCAAGTGCAAAGAGACAGAGATGGATGAAAAGGAAAAGAGTAATTGTAAGAGCAATATTACCAAGTGGACTTAAGTAAATGCAGTGGTGGGCTTCCCTGGTGGCACAGTGGTTGAGCGTCCGCCTGCCGATGCAGGGGACGCGGGTTCGTGCCCCGGTCCGGGAAGATCCCACGTGCCGCGGAGCGGCTGGGCCCGTGAGCCGTGGCCGCTGAGCCTGCGCGTCCGGAGCCTGTGCTCTGCAGCGGGAGAGGCCGCAACGGTGAGAGGCCCGCGTACCGCAAAAGAAAAAAAAAAAAAAATGCAGTGGTGACATGCACTGACATTTTGGGGAGGGTTCTAGAAATATTAGAAACATAAAAAGAGGAAATTAGGTGTGGATAATTATGAGATCTGAGTAGGACCCGGACCAAGGCTAAGATTTAGCAGATGGGGAATTACAGAAGAACCAAACCTATGTTTAATGTCAGTGTGATAGGGTATGCACATGCTCACCTTTTACTTTTAAATTAAATCATGTGTTTCTATCATTTCAAAGTTAAGAAAAATGAGTATTGATAGAAGAGAAATGACTAGATTTGAGTCGATTCAACTAACGTGCAGACAAAATTTGGGTGCTGAATGGATATTCATCTTGGAAAAGTCTGCAGACCCGATAGCTGAAACGTTGAAAATCCAACTGCAGCCAGAAGAGGAACTGTCTCAGGTGTGAGCATTGCCAGAAAAGGTCAAAGAAAAGCATGTGGGAGAGCCTAAGATGCGACCAAAATGCAAGGTTTTGTTCTTAAAAATAACTCCTTACCACAAACACAACAGGCATCTCTAGAGCTGGGTCAGTAAGCTGCCACTTTCCTCTCTGCGACCATTTGCTGCGCTTCTCTTGCTGGAGTCTTCATAAATAAAGGATGCTAAACTAGCTGAGAAGTATGAAGGTGTAAACGCATAACTCGGATTATTATTACTTTCATGCAAACTAACCTTTGTCTGCTAACTCTTTCTCGTTGATATCATCTCCTCTGATGCTTTTCTAGGCTGTTAGTTCCTCATTTCAGTGTTCACCTTTCTTCCTTCAAAAACCACCAGGACTCACCCTAACATGTGCCCAGCACTCTGCTTTGACAGCGCCTCACTCTTTAGCAAAGCGGACAGACTCCCTACACCTCGTGATGCCGATAGCCGAGTGAGGAAGCAGAAATTTCGTGTGTAATTGTATGGCTGTGCGAGAAGGACTCTAAGCTGTGATGAGCATAAGATGTGCAGGACGCGTTAGAGGATGTAAGCAGGGGATCTTGTTTCGACTGGGGGTTCAGGGGAGGTCTCTTGAAAGAAGCGGCTTTTAATCTGAGACCCGAAAGATGGGTGAAAAATGAGATAATATAGGGGCAAGGACAAGGGCATTTCAAGCACAGAGAACAACAGGTGCAAAAACACTGAGGTGAGACAGACTTGGTATATTTTGAAAAAAGTGAGAGAAAGCTGAGGTGATCCGATCCAGTAACCAAGAGGAGGAGGAATGAGCAGAGGGGAGGCTGGAGTTGGTCGTGTTGCATCAGGACCGTGTTCAGCCTTTGGGTTTTACCTCCTGCGGGATTCCCAAGTTCCTTATATTCACTCTTGTCTCCAGCTCATCTCTTACCTCTGCTCTGTTTTCTTCATTATTATTTCTGAATTCCTCATGCCCAGATTTTCCAAATAGCTCTATCTTCTGTTGGCTGCCAGCTTCCACTGTTCCTCCTTCATATTTTATCCAAAGTTATACACCTGAAAACAACCTTGGCTGAAACACTATGATAAAAAAAGAGCCAATAACTAGAGCCAACACTGCATGTAAGATGGCACTTGACATTCAGAAAGGAGCTCTTAGTGGTGGCTAAGGGACCCCGGGTACAGCATGTAAGGGCAGTGTTTTCTGAAGCACAGGGAAGTCAGTCTCAGTGCTGCTGTGATCACTTTCCAAGTGCTCAAAGACAAAATGGACTAGAGGAAGACACGTTACAGGGACACGAGTTTTATTTTCCTTCTCGTAGCAGTAGTATCAGCTTATCCCCAATTCATCACTCAGATAGTAATCTGTCATACAAGCAAATGACAAAGGATTTTAAAGCGCATTGTGTCACTGGTGGCACTTAGGGTTGTGTTTCCCTGGCCAGAGCCCTTTGATTCCATGCATCTGAGTCTGGGACCCAGGCAGGAGCATCTCTTGGGGTTTTAGTAACAACCTTCCAGGTGACCTCATTAACTCTGAGTATCCCAGAGCAACCAGGCCCATCTGAGGAGCACTTCCCAGAGGATATTTTTCCTGGGTGATTTGCTCTTAATCTTTTAAATTCTCTCCCTCCCCCAATACCTTCCCAATCACGGCTCCCATACCAAGATATAGGGTCCTGTGGGAGGACATGTTGGGAAGGTAGAGAGGTATTGAGGGAGGGAGCTAAGGGGAAAAAAAATTCTTTTTCCTTAAGGAAATTTTCAGTGGGGACTTATGTTTTAAATCTATGCCCTTAAAAATATTCACTTGGAAAAAAATGTATCTATATAATCCCAATGGCTACCAATTTTGGACAATTGTTACTCAACAATTAAATTAAAGGGATGCAAAAGCAATCCTTAGGTGCCTAAGTGCATTTCAGCCTTGGGAGAATTAAAACCATGATAAACTAGTTATTAATATTACTTTATTATTATCATATTTTTCCGTAGGAAAATATAATCTCAGCAATTTCTAGTTTTTATAAAGTCTGTATCAGCACTAACTTCCTTTCTTTTGCCTGTCCCTTGGTTATTTATATCTAAAGTGATATAATAGTCAGTAGATCCCATAAGGTACCCAACGTTAGAAATTATCCTCTAGACTTAAATATGTGAGTTTAAGTACAGTTCCAGGTGAGACCCCTGGGGGCTTTGCAGCTAGGAGAATGTACAGCCACTACTCACATACTTTTTTTGCGTATTCCACATTACTGTCTTCCAAATGTAACATGGGCTTCCCTAGAGAAACTGTCCTAGGAATAAAACGAGGACTAATAAAAATAATGCTTAGTAATATTATTTTTTGGCCGTGCTTTTCTCTAAACTCACAGAGCCACACCAAAAAGGAATGGCAAGCAGCGAGAGTCCGTCCCTGTGGATGGAGAAATTAACCTCTAACCAGAATCCCAGGGAAGTGATCTCGCTGGGTTATAAATGTGCAGAACTGGTCTAGTTAAATGGTCATTCTCTGTCTCATTTAAAAAAAAAAATATTTAAAAAAAATCAGGATAATAGCATTGCTTCGTTGTTTTCACAGTGAGTAGTTAACTACAGGGATGGAAGAATGATGAGAAAAATAGAGTAAGCTTCGTGGTTGGGTCTAGGGATTGGTTTTTATTTTTTTTTTTTTTTTTTTCTTGCGTTATGCGGGCCTCTCACTGTCGTGGCCTCTCCCATTTGCGGAGCACAGGCTCCGGACGCGCAGGCTCAGCGGCCATGGCTCACGGGCCCAGCCGCTCCGCGGCATGTGGGATCTTCCCGAAACGGGGCACGAACCCGCGTCTCCTGCATCGGCAGGCGGACTCTCAAGCACTGCGCCACCAGGGAAGCCCTAGGGATTGGTTTTTAGACTTACTCTGGAAAATAAGATTGTTATAAATTCTAGATACTGAAAGAGTTGGGGAGACATGAAACCTTCAGTCCCGTCATCTTCTTGTCCTATTTCCCTTTTTTCCTGTCCTCCCCACCCCATCTCTCTCTTGATGGAAGGGATTCTAGGGATGGGCATTTCTACCTCTCAGAGTATTGGTCTGGGAAAAGTTGCTTTTCTCTTATAAGGTTTCTTTTCTTGTGGATATGCTTTTAGATGCTTTGCTTTCCAAGACTGCCATGTCTGTTCACAAAATAAAGCTGATGTTTTCAAAGACTTAGTCCTTAAAATAGATGACTCTATTCAAAAGAACCCTAAATAAAGATTTTCCAGGAATTAAAAAAATGTGAGTAATAAGGAAGATGTGGTACATATATACAGTGGAATACTACTCAGCCATAAAAAGAACAAAATAATGCCATTTGCAGCAACATGAATGCAACTAGAGATGATCAAACTAAGTGAAGCAAGTCAGAAAGAGAAAGACAAATATCATATGATACCACTTATATGTGGAATCCAAAATATAACACAAATGAACCTATATATGAAATAGAAATAGAATCAGGGACATAGAGAACAGACTGGTGGTTGCCAAGGAGGCGGAGGGTGGGAGAAGCATGAATTGGGAATTTGGGATTAGCACATGCAAACTGGTATGTGTAGAAGGGATAAACAACAAGGTCCTTCTGTATAGCACAGGGAACTATATTCAATATCATTATGGATATATATATCTCAATGGAACTATAGATATCAATATCCATAACGGAAAAGAATATGGAAAAGAATGTATGTATATGTATAACTGAGTCACTTTGCTGTACAGCAGTAATTAACACAACACTGTAAATCAACTATATTTCAATGAAAACTTTTTTAAAATGTAAATAAATCAGATTTTTATTTTGAAATACCCCAGAAGACATGTGAAGGATATTTGTGTAGACTGAGGGACAGGGGGGACACAGTAAACTCATTTAGGAAGTTTTGTAAAAATGTGAGTAATTACAAAAGGGACAGTGGCAGTTGGAATAAAAAGGACAAAATAGATTTAAGGGATATTTAGGAGGAGAAATATGAGGGCTTATCAGCTATCTGGATGCAGAAAATCCAGGAAAGGAAAGTGTTAATGATGCTTGATCACTTAGCTAAGTGGGTCCTATTAACCAGAAAATGTGTACCAGTCAGAGAAGGTGGGTCATGCTGCACTAACAAAAAGCTCCACATCACAGAGGCTTCAAAGAGCAAATATCTGTTTCTTGTTAGGCAGTTTGGCAGGGGGATTTGTGCATCGTAGTCACTAGGACCCAGACTGAGGGAGGTTACTATGATGTCACTATTTCAACATTTCCCTGCAGGGACTAAGTCAGAGGGACAGAATGTGGTGAATTATACACCAGCACTTGAATCTGTTTTCATGGAAGCGACAGACACCCATTAATCTGCTCATACTTCCGTAGCATGGCCATACTTATTAAATGGGTAGGGACATGTGACCTTCCACACACATGGAACCACAAGAGAACTGGATACTGGTGACTATGAGTGGTGCCCACTACCACAGGGGGAACAGGAGAAGCAGACAGATGGGATGGTGACAAGAGTGATGGGAGAGGTGCTCAAGGTTGGTTTTAAGAGGGTTGGGGTGGCATACAAAGGTGATGAGTTCATTGTTCATGGTGAATTGCGGTTCCCCTGAGACACAATAGGTATACAGCATCCAGATAAGAAGGTAGGTACCACGATATAGCTCAGGTGAGAGATCTAATGAGAGATCACGATTTCAAGTCATCAGATGCTGTGGTACTTAAAGTCCTGGGAGAAAGGAAGTATGTCAAGAGAGAAGGAAATATGTCAAGGGATAAAGAAAACAGAACAGAAATATGACTTTGCAAAACTCCAACATTTAAGGTGCAAACAGCTAGAGAAAAAAGCAGAAAAAAATGGAGGTACATAATTAATAGCATTATGGAAAGTATAAGACATAAGATGCCAAATTAAAAAAAAACCATGGAGATATATAATGATACATTTTTCATATCTGCTTGGGTAAAAATGAAAAGAATCTGACAAAGAATAGATATATGAATATGTATAAATAAATCACTTTGCTGTACACCTGAAACTAACACTACATTTTAAATCAGCTACAATATAAAATTAAAAATTAAAAATAAATAAATACACATTCATGTCTAGCACATGTAAAAAAAAAAAAAGAACTAAACCAAAATTCTGCCGCATGTGATTTCCAGCAAGCACGCTGCACGTGGGTATATACCATCCCTCGGAGGTGACCTTGAAACAATTCTGTCTGCCAATCAGTCAGCAGCAGAACAGAGCTAAAAAGAACTAAATACCTCATGCCGTGAGAAAAGCAATCTTGTTAAGTTAGGTTTCTAAGTGACCCCTGACTGACATACCTCAGACTTGGGAAGTCTTTGGCTTTTATGGTGTCGAGACTGCAAGCTAAATAGCAGCTGGTCTTTTTGATACAATGATTACAGAAACCACAAAAAGAGTGAACTTTCAAAGTTAAGCTTGTGAGAGCCTCCAAAAGTGATCCTTGCTGATATCAAAAGGCAGTTACTCTGCTGGGCTGAGGGCCTGCCACTGGAAGAGGTCACGTGACCCTAGTAGAGGAAGCCAGAGATTTGTGAGTTAAGTGAAGATGGAGATTCTCAGAGCTGGCAAGCCTGGAAACATCAAGTCGTAAGATAAACCAATCATGATTGTGATTCCTGGGATGAGACTGTATTTTGAAGAGGCCATTAATCATGCAGCAAGAAGACCTAAAGGATTCTTGGAGGACCAATCCAAGGCAAGGTCCTTTGGGGACCCTGCCCACAACTCTCTCTCTTGGTCCTGGGAGAGAAAGACCTTCTGTTCTGCTTGTTGGGAACGGCTGTTAGTTTTGTAAATGTAATTCTAATCTTGTAAAAGTGAGGAAGCATGCTGCTGACATGAAATAGCAGTCAGAAGCAAGGAGAAAGATGCCTGTGAGTGCTGAGTTTCCACCAAAAGCCTGGGAAGTGGGTGATAAACAGAGCTGGGGTGAAACCTTAGATTTTTCTTTGGGATCATTGATTACCGGTTATCTCTGTTCCATGAAGGACATCTCTATTGGGGAATAGGAACTCAGGGGGCAGGCATAGAAGATGACATGCTTTGAAACAAGAAGAGACAGGGAGTTTTCCTCTGGTCTTTGGAAAGTGTTGGCTTGAGGAAGAGAACAGTGGAAGGAAAGACATCATCCTGCAACAAAGCTGCATAGGCAGTAGTGACATTTGCTCTAGATGGAAAATTGGAACCAAAGGTAGAGAAGGCAAACTTCTAACAGAACAAGTCTTAAGAACAGGCTGGTGTCTGAGTTCAGTGAACAAAAAATGTTGGCTACCACCTTATTTTCTAATTTTGCTTTCCCCAGGTACTCAGGGATGAGTTTATGGTTTGTCCATATCTATGGATTAAAATTGTGTCCGGGGTTCATACCCAAGTTAGCCAGAGACAGGGAGTGTAGCAGTAATCTCAGGCTCTTTCCCACAGGTCTCTGCTTAACCCTCCCACAGGAACATAGAATTAGGGCTGGGTCTCACTGGCCCACTGATGATTGCTGGTTTCTCGTCTTTCTCTTGGAGATACATTCCTGCCAAGAAAATGTGCCATCTGTCTTCCCAGTTGCCATGAACTGCTTGGCAAAAATGTCCTGGTTCCCTGCACACATTGAACTACCCAAGAGAGATATTTTATCTGGAACTTTGATGCTGGTGAGTTGGATATTCTTTATCTTCTGACTGTATCTTTGTGGCCCATGTCTTTGCTCTGGTCATTGCTGCAGGAACCAGCTGTTGCAAATCTAGACTTCCAGGATTTTGCTTCAGCTGCACTTCCTACGTTTTCCTTTTTACCCTGGGGATCCTTTGCCACCACCATGTTTCACACCTGCAGGGGCTTCTCTGGGCCATTCTGATGCATGTGCACACCTGGAAGTGTGGGAACATTAACTCCCCATTGGGTAACATTTGACAAAGAGAAGATGGGAACCAGAAGGAAAATACTCCCTTGCTCTCTGTCTCAGGTAGACACTTTGGGGCCAGCTTATGTGTTTAAGTCCTTGTTGGAATCAAGACTCCATTGCCCAAAGAAGTTCTCTCAATAATCATGGTGAGATTTCTTTTTCTACGCGTCTGCCTTACCCTCCCCCCCATCCGTAGCTCCTGCACCACAGAATCGCCTCCCAAATAAACTGCCCTCATATAAGTCTTGGTCTCACACTCTACTTTTAGAGGGAAATCTAGCCCAGTTGTCTTTGTTCTCATTCGTTATCCTTTGCCAAATGCAGGTGCTTTTCCTCTCATTTTTATCCTCTCTGGTGAAAAACCCTTTTAAAAAGTAATCATTTTTCTTTAAATAAATTATTTTATAACAGCTTTGGATTTACAGAAAAATTGTGAGGATAGTACAGAGAGTTCTCATATACCCCACAGCCAGATTCCCCCGTTATTAACATCTTATGCTAGTATCATGCATTTGTTACAATTAATGAAACAATAATGGTACATTATTATTAACTGAAGTCCACACTTTATTCAGATGTCCTTAGTTTTTCCCTAATGTCCTTTTTGAGTTTCAGGATCCCATCCAGGGCACCACATATCTTTAGTGGTCAATGATGCCTTAGGCTTCTTTATCAGATTTCTCCACTATGAAGTTACTCCTTTTCCTACTTTCCATACTTTGATCTTTGGAAGGAAGTTCTTATGTGCAGCTCATGTGGAAGGAAGGGGGAGTTTATGCTCTCATTACTTGAGGGCAGAGTGTCTAGATAAATTATTTGGACTTTTTCTGTACAGGAGATTTGTCTATTCTGTCCCATTTATTTCTTTGTTCAATCATTCATTTATGTCACCAAGGACTCAAGGATGTTTATTCTCCTTTGGGTTATAATCCATTACTACTTGTACAGTTTCTTCTCTGGCCATTGGGAGCTCTTTCACTTGCTTTCTGGATCCTTTTGACATAACTCCATCATTGTGTGTTATATCCCATTGTGTATTACATGACAAGATGCTCCAGGATCATCTTGTAAATTTTCTGCTGCAGTCTTAAAATTTGTCATTGCTCCAAAGTGCCCTGGTTCTTTTTATTGACAAGTAAAGCTAGAAACCAAGATGTGGGTGTTAGGTGTGCTCTGAAAATGTACGCAGGCAGGAGAATACAATATAGAAATTACCACTGCAACAATTTGCTTTAAAAATGTTTTCTATTTTTACCTTTTAGGATACTGAACAAAATGGTAAGTTCTTGATAGTATTAGATGATTAATTTACTATTGCCTCCTAGTAAGTTGCAGAATCAGAGGCTGGAAGTTTACTTTGATATGCTGTTTCTAACAGCAGGGATTTTGCAGATGATATTTGTGGGCTAGATGTGTTCAGTGGATTTACGCAAGACTGTAGTATTGAGTAAACAGCAAGTTGGGAGTGGTGTGCAGATTCCCAGGGCAATAAACTTTTCATCTATACCTTTTGCTTCTGAGAAAGCAAAAATGATGCCTTGTCCTATTGGATAAGGGATAATCACATCATATATTACAGACAGAAAGAAAAACTACATTGCATCCTAAGTTAAACTCAGTAAGCAAGAATACCCTATTTGGAAGTAGTCCCCCAAATAAATGAAGGCTTGAGCTCTAGTTAATCGCTATCTTTTTTTTTGGCCGCACAGCTCGTGGGAACTTAGTTCCCTAACCAGGGATCGAACCCAGGCCCTCGACAGTGAAAGCAGTGAGTCCTAACAGCTGGACCATCAGGGAATTCCCTAGTTGGTTGCTATCTTTCCAATGGAAACAATGCTGTCCCTGACTTTTGCAATCTTGACTTCTATAATCATGTGATGAGCCTTATGTTTAGGATAATCATGTGAGGAAACTGATGTTTTTCCACCAAGGACCGACCTGTTGTGTCTTTGTAGGTTAGTTCAGGTCTTCCAAGAAGCTGACATGAAAACGGGATTAGATGTGTACATGGTTTCTTCTGGGGAAGGTCTCTGAAGGATAAAGGATGAGGGAACAGGAGGACTTAAGGAGTGTCCCCAGCCACAATACAGGTGTGACACCTGTGAACACAGGGAGGAGACAGAGGAGTGAGTAGAAAGCCTCATATTGCAGTGAAGATCTGTGAAAATCTTGCCCAGGCTGAGGGCGAGTCTCTTAGCCAAATTTACCCATCAGAGGAACCCCACATTGTGCAGAAATTGTCCACTTCCAGTCTACTATTATTCTCAGTGATTGGCAAGGAACAACCCAAGGGAAGCATGGACCACTGTGAACACTACAGTAAAGTTAAAGATGTGGTAGCTGGCTACTGTCAATCACCTATTTTCCCTGTAGTAAGCTCCTTGGAAGGAAGATTTGGCCTCCAGATATTGGTAACCTAATGATGTTTTCCCTTAAAACCTATTGTTTTATTTGGGGATCCAGTTCTTTGGAAAGCTGGAGTTACTTGCAGAGCATTGCAGGGAAGAGTAATTTAATGTGCTTAATATTTTATACTCTGAGTCAGATTTGAAAATAATTTATTAAGTGCTTATTAGTAGTCAGCAATTATAGATGCTGGGTATAGCAACGAATAAAACAAAAAATTCCTGCCTTCATAGAATATACATTCTCTAAGACTTTCCCTGGTATTACAGGTCCCTTGAGGTCTGGTTATAGTTATCATTCAGCTCCACCTGTGGTAGATTGCAATGATAGCTCCAATTCCTAGACTCTCCTTTTGTCTATGCCCTTTGCAATCAATTTTTCAGTTGCTCTCACTAAGGAGGTGGAATGTAATCCCCTTGTCTCCCCATCTCTGCCACAATCTGATCCAACTGTGTGACTTGTGTTGGATACTCGTTGTGAATGCAGGTTCTTTTCTTCATTTCAAAATGAAACAGAGTGATGGTATGTCAGTTCTGAGCCTAGACCCTCAAGAGGCTGTGCACGTTTTCTCTTGTTCTACTGTGCCTCTGCCATCACTGTGAGATGATGCACAAGCTACCCTGCTGGAAGATGAGACATACTTGCGACAGAGCTAAGGTGACTAATAAGCCCAGCCCAGCCCAGCCTAAGTCAGCCAGAAGCCAGGCTACCCCAAGAAGTCTGAGCCAGCGCAACCCAAATCAGCAGCCTACCTGATTGCCGTATTCATGAGCAATAAATACTTGTATTGTGCTGGGGCTTCCCTGGTGGTGCCGTGGTTGAGAGTCTGCCTGTCAATGCAGGGGACATGGGTTCGTGCCCTGGTCCTGGAAGATCCCACATGCCGCAGAGTGGCTGGGCGCGTGAGCCATGGCCGCTGAGCCTGTGCGTCTGGAGCCTGTGCTCCACAACGGGAGAAGCCACAACAGTGAGAGGCCCAGGTACTGCAAAAAAAAAATAAATAAAAATAAAAATACTTGTATTGTGCCATTTAAGTCTTTGCTGTTGTTGTTATACAACAAAAGCTAACTGATAAACCGCTTCACCCTCAAATATGGCAACTGTCTCGAAATCTTGCCAACCATCCTTGCCTACCGTCAATGTCTTTCAGCTAGACACCAGCAGGAGCACACTTGTTGATGAACAAGTTGGATTTCTTTCTCATTATAATGAGGAAACCACGGAGTGCCTCAGTAAAAGGGTGTTGAAAGAACATATTATAGAATTCGGGCTTTTTTGGGGGTAGTTTGGAGAAGGGTCTAAGGAAGCAGAGGCTTCTTCTTGATTGGATATTGTCAGAAAATGAAGGCAATTTTATGATTGTGCATTTCAGGAAATCTTATCAATAGGGAAGAGACTATAGTGAGAATTAATTGTAATTGTAAGGAAATAGCAGTCGCTCAAGTAGGGAGAGGGGGATGTCGGGTGTTTTGTGTTGCACAATGACCTTTGTTTTGTCTCGCTGTATCATGGTCTCAGAGCCGTCTCACTTTATATAATATTCTGGGAGATCATCTGTATCAAAAGGAGAACAAATTGTCTTGACTGTGAGCATCAGACCAGCTTGTACTAATATTGAGGTCTGGTTGTGAATGCCAGATCAGTTCTGGACATCAGCAGCTGTGTTTTCTCTTTCTCATTACCTTCGACACGAAATCATTCCAGAGGACACACAAGAATTTCTGAATTCCATTGATGCCATATGTGGGCTGAGGGAGATTCTGCAGGGTTAGATTCCGGTCTTTTCTCTTTTCTCAACTCTGTTGTACACAATATCGTTTACCCTGATGAAGACACTCCCACTTTGGTGTGTGCGGAGACTTTGAAGTGAGGATCAACAAGAAATTTCAAGAGGTAGCGGGGAAAGACCTCCTCTCCTCTGTTCTGGCATGTTCCTCCCTTATCTACCGTCCTGTTCCTGTTCCACGTCACCGGTAGGAAAATCAGGGCACTCTTCTCTAAACTGGAGTCTTGTTCCTCCCCAACTCTTGGGCTGAAAAGGGTGTTTATTTAATTTTCACTTTTGAGAAGCAGAATAGTGCAGTGCTATGAGCTCCCAAGAACTTCTAGCTCTGCTACATACTAGCTGGATCTTGGACAGAAAAAGCGATAGTTTTTCAAAACATTACATCCATTACAAACCTCAGTGGTCGTGGGTGGAGAATCAAAGAGAGTCTGTTTCTCTAAGCTGTTACTGGTTTTTCACTAGACCCTTTAAAGTCAGTCATGTCTCTACTTGTAGGATTAAGAGGATTAATTTCCTCCTTAAACCTCTTCTTTATGATGTATAGAAAAAATAATATTTCTCCTATTACCACATCTTTGACTCTCTTTAGGTCAAGTGGATCTAGAATGGGGGCAGCATGTTGTAGCCATTAGAGTGTACAGTACAAGCTCTGGGGTCAAGCTGCTTGGCTCCATTCATAAATTCACCAAGAAAGTAAGCAAGGGAAATTTACTAACCTTTTCACGCCTTAGTTTCCTGTATATAATATGTGTGTGATGTGAAGGTCTGCCTCATAGCTCACATGTTCATTGTGATGGTCACATGAGTGATCCACCAAAACATTTAGAATAAGGTCTGATGTCTAGTTAATAAAAATAATACAGCTTCGTTGAGCAGTGCCTATCATATAATTATATAATATAGATTTTTACTATGGTTATTATTAATATTTTTATTTTTAAACTAAGACTCCGATTCTATTAAGCCAAGGAAATATTTCCTGCTCCTTGCCTGATCTGTATCATAAATATTCCTTGACCAAGAGCTGTCTTCCTAGAGTAGAGAATGGAGGATGGGTGGGTCCTTTTTTCCACTTCCTAGAGCTTTGTTTTCTGTAGTGAACAGCTCTTATAGTGCATTTGTATGTGATTGATGCTTAATAATTATTTGTCCAATCAATGAACAAATTGTCTGTAGTCAACAAATCGTTCTTGACTTCTTTTATTCAAGAGCTCAGAGCTCTTTAGCTCGTAAAATATTGCATGAAACTGCACTTCCAACACTTAGAATATCATTGTGGACTGATTTCCAAACTCATGAAAGGCAGTGGCAGGAAGGTGGCTGGTAACAAGTTGATTATACAAGCTCTGTCCTTTGCAGAGCATATGAGAAATGTCAAGTGGATTTGAATTCACTTAAATGGCAAAGTTTATTTGTCCATCATGTCCATTTCATCCTCCTTTCTCCCTGCCTGAAAATATGAAGTATTTCTTCATATTTAGACACAGCAAAGAGACTCACTGATAGAAATTATTTCCATATCTGAGTGAGAATTGATCTAATTCCTCATCATTTCATAAAAAAATCAGTGTTGGAGAGAGCCAGGATGATAAGACTAAGGTAGGAGATCAGGAACCAGGAAATAAGAAGAAAAAAGGATGCCTGAGCAGCCCCAGAGTTGTCTCACTGTGCTTGGGTGGGAAAGCTCAAGGGGATATCCACTCCACCTCTATCTCCCCATAACTGCTCTATCTCAGCTGCCATAGCACAGAGCCCATTTTGGAGAATAATTTAATATTCTTGGCTGGGCAGAAGATAGGAAGAATAATATTGAAATTAAAAAGGAGGGAATTTCTAGTTTGATATAGAAGGCATAACATTCTAAGCCATCTGCTTAATTATACCATTCAGAGCCAAGTGTACATCCTCCTGGGTTCAAGGGAGA
Organism: Lipotes vexillifer; assembly: GCF_000442215.2. Classification (NCBI taxonomy): domain Eukaryota; kingdom Metazoa; phylum Chordata; class Mammalia; order Artiodactyla; family Lipotidae; genus Lipotes; species Lipotes vexillifer. The sequence goes on along the minus strand of NW_006776983.1, from coordinate 1,047,190 downwards.
TGTAAGTGCAAGTGTCTGTCCACAGCTGATGTGCATCTCCCAGGCCCCAGTCTCCTTTCAGGGCAGTGTGGATGTGCACCAATGCCTTTTAAGTGGAGACAAAGCTCAGCAGAATCCAGCACCACCAGAAGTGTGAGGAACATCCAGGGTGGGAAAGCTGCTCTGAGGAGCTGTTTGGTACCAGCCTGCAG
>NW_006776983.1:1003362-1046895 GCF_000442215.2 Lipotes vexillifer | reverse complement strand
GGAAAGAGAATGGCAGTGTGCCTTTCCTAGGTGCTGGGACCATGGTGCCACCTGCAGAAACACAGAAGGACTGAAGCAATCCAGAGCAGTGTTCTCTACAACACAGGCTTATGCTCATTGGTCTGCAGGAAGAATTCATGAGTGTTTTGTCTATAGTTAATGTTTAGTTCATTAAAAAAAGATAAAGATATAAATACACACATATTGATGGTACTTACTCAAAAAAGGTGATAAGTCCTGGAATTTTAAAAGAATCATTTACTCCTAGGGTAGGAAATGATGTTTAGGGTCATCCATCTTGTTCCATGTTGCCTATTTCCATGTCTGATTGGGTAGCTATTGCTGTATATCAAAATCCCCAAAACTCAGTGGCTTAAAACTGTAAGTACAATTGACCCTTGAACAGCATGGAGGTTAGGGGGTCTGATCCTTTGCACAGTTGAAAATTTGTGTATAACTTTTGACTCCCCCCAAACTTAACTACTAATAGCCTACCGTTGACTGGAAGCCTTGCTCATAACATAAACAGTTGATTAACACATAGTTTGTATGTTGCATGAATATTTACATATTTGTATCTATATACCTAATTTTTTCTTAATTTCCCCCCATATTTCTAGGCTATGAGGTTCATCTGCAAGCTTTTTCAAACCGTTGCAAATCTCAAAATAATTCCAATATATTCATTGAAAAAATTCTCTGTATAAGTGGACCCGTGAAGTTCAAACCCGTGTTGTTCAAGGGTGAACTGTTTTTATCATTGTACATAAGTCTATGGGGTTTGTTAGTTCTGCTGATGTAGATAAAGTTCTGCTGATCTCAGTGAGTTGTGTTCATGTGTCTGTGGTCAGTCGGCTGGTCAGAAGGGGACTGGCTGACTGGTCTAGAATGGTCTTACCTTCATGTCTTGTGGTTGGATGATGATTAGCTGGTGTGATGGGGGTGATGATCACACATCACTCAGGCTGGTCCAGGCTTTTTCTCATGGTAGCTGGTCAGGGTTGCAAGAAGACAAGACTTCTTGAAACCTGGGCTCAGAAGTGGCACAAGGTTGCATCTACTATATTCTATTGGCCAAAGTCAGTCACAAGATCCACCCAGATTCAAGGAGGTGGGAAGGAGGAAGCCTTCACACTTTGATGGGAATAGATGCAAAAGTTACATGGCAAGGGATACGAATGTGGGAAGGGGAATAATTGGAGCCATCTTTGTAATCAGCACAAGATAGATGATTTTAAATACATTTTTGCCAAATGAATCAGTGGCCTTAAAGGATACCTAGTCCCTCACCACTGCAAGCTTCAATGCTCTTTACTACGTCTTAACCAAATGGTTACCCAGCCTTTGCTTAAGCACCATCCATAATAGGAAACTCTGCCTTCAATTGTAGCCCACTTCTGGAGCCAACAAACTGAATTAACCTGAAGAAATTACTTGACCTGTTTTTCTGTGAAATATTAGAATGATCTTCAAAATTCATAATAGATTTAACAGTATATTTTTAATGAGATTCTGTGCATGTTTTCTGAAATAGGGACCATCTCTCCTCTCTTCTCTACCTCTCCCCTCCATTTAGTATAAAGGAATCACATATATATATATATATATATATATATATATATATTTTTTTTCTTTTTTTTGCGGTACGTGGGCCTCTCACTGTTGTAGCCTCTCCCGTTGCGGAGCACAGGCTCCGGACGCGCAGGCTCAGCGGCCATGGCTCACGGGCCCAGCTGCTCCGCGGCATGTGGGGTCCTCCCGGACCAGGGCACGAACCTGTGTCCCCTGCATCGGCAGGCGGACTCTCAACCACTGCACCACCAGGGAAGCCCGAATCATATATTTTTGAAGACTGGTGTACCAGAAAAAAACATCTACCCAAATTTTGTCAAAGACCCAGAGGTCAGAAATTGATGTGCTCCAGATGGTTTTTTCTTTTTTTTTTTTTCTATATCACTTTTATGCTGGTCTCTGCTATAGAACATTTCCTGCTGCATTGAAAGAGTTACTTCCAAAGAGGTCATCTGGCATTTCCAAAGGGCTCTGCAGACATTCTGAGTTTTCCCTGTGGCAATTCTGTGAAGTCAGTGAGAGCTTTCACTCTTCTCAATTTATGGATAAAGGTTTAGATGCAGGTAGTATGTCCTAGTTCACAGGATATGTTGGTGGTTGAACTTGCATAAAAGCTCTTGGCCCGAGGTTTCATCAGTTAGCTGACCTGTACTTTTATAGGTAGGTGAAGACAGGTTGCGTCCTTGGGCTTGGATTCTACCCTGCAGCTCTCACTCAGCTGCAAGTCAGAGTCTAGACTATACAGCAAAAAGTGAAATAAAGTAGAATTAAAAAATAGAAAATAGATTCTATTCACAGAGTAAATGTTAATACAGATGTTTGTATTGTGTACGTATAAATATGTATTTGTACATATGCATGTATATGTACAGATATATATAGTGTTGCAATTTAAAGTATTATTTCTTACTGTTGGCCATGTTCAAAAAAATTTTAAAGCCATTGATGTAGTCTAGCATTCCTTATTTTAAGACCCAGGAACTGAGGGTCATGGATGTGAAGTGACTTGACCCAGGTCACCCAGAAGGTTGGTGGCCAAAGGTAGGTTTAGAATTTAGGTTTCCTAATTCCCATAGGAGGCAGTGTGGCATAATGCAAAGAGCAGAGATTTTTCAAATGGAAATTGGTTCAAATCTTTGCCCCATTATATACTGGTTGTACAATGATAGATCCTTATCTTTAGTTTACAGATGGGGAAACTGAGGCTTGAAGAGATTAAACTGAGACTTGAAGACCTGGCTTATTTGATAAATAGTTTTTCAGGCCAGGAATTTTTTTTTCTCTCTCTCATTCCCAAAGACCACCATTACTCTGCTTTTTAATATAATTCATACATATATGTATACCTAATATATATATATATATATATATATATACATATATACATAACTTTGGCATAATAAATGGTAAGCAAACACCTGTGTAATTCTAAATTTAACCCTATGTAACAGGTAACAAATATTTGCTAGGGTTTCTAAAGATTATGAGGAAACATAGTGAATCTAGTGGACAAAAATGAAATAGATATACATAAAAAGTTACTTTGCAAAACAGAGCAGAACTTGATAATTGTATTATATGAATGCCCACCCCCTCCCCTCCACCCAATAAATGTTGTAACATCTCCAAAGAGAGGGAGGTCACCGTGGGGTAAAGGAATCAAGGGAGACTGCCTGGAGGAAGTTTGACTCAGTGATATTTGAAGGATTGATAGAATTTAGAAGCATGGGGAGAAGATAGCATCTTGGGAAAGAGGGAAGGCACAAATAAAGGCACAGAGATGGAAGGTCTAATCTAATGATCTAGGACATATTCAGTTTGGGTAATGTAGAAGCTACAGATAAAAGAGCAGGAGTAAGGAAGCCTGGGATCAAATTGCGGAAGGCTTGGACTGCCAGTCCCAGGTTTTGGGATGTTAATCCTGCAGGAAGTCGGGTCCTTACTGTAAGAGGTTTTGTCTGAGTAGTGGCATGAGAATAGAATTTTAAAGATAATTCTCAGTTTAGTCGGAGCACATAGTATCATGGAGATGATATGTCTTGTGAAATTTTAATCATGGTGGGTTCAGTCGTTAAAACTATGTATCACGTTAAAAAAAAAAGCAAAAGTAATTGGCTCAATTTGAATAATTCAAGTACGAGGCCAGGCTGGCTAACACCACACCTCATGAATTTGGGGTGAAGCAGATTTGGAAAAAATTCTCCCAAAGCATTAGACAAGAGGTGAATAAGATGCTAAGCTTTGGAGATCAGTCATGGAAAGAGGAGCAATCCAGTCTCAACAGGGGCCAGAAAAATGGTTGCCAATGCAAGGGACACGGGCTTGAGCCCTGGTCCGGGAAGATCCCACATGCCACGGAGCAACTAAGCCCATGCCACCTGCCAATGCAAGGGACACGGGCTTGAGCCCTGGTCGGGGAAGATCCCACATGCCACGGAGCAACTAAGCCCATGCCACAACTACTGAGCCTGAGCTCTAGAGCCCGCGAGCCACAACTACCAAAGCCCTAATGGCTAGAGCCCGGGCTTTGCAACGAAGAGAAGCCACCGCAATAAGAAGCCTGCACGCCGCAACGAAGAGTAGCCCCCGCTCGCTGCAACTAGAGAAAGCCCGCACACAGCAACGAAGACCCAACGCAGTCAAAAATAAATAAATAAAAAGAAATGACTGATGGCCCTTAGAAGCATAGGAAATGACTAGTTCCACAGGGGCAATGCAGTTGACAGCCTTTGAGGGCAGTACAGGAAATGGATGACTTGAGGTTCTCACCCTGACCCAAGGAATAAAGAAATCACTGTCTCTAAACTCAGCACAAAGCAAGTAATTACTGTATTTTTCTCATTCTTGAGGCTGTGGTCTTTTTTGCTATCCTCAAAATCCAGAATCATTCTTCTTAGTTTTACGTCAACCCAAGATTCAGCTCTTCTGCTTAAGACAGGACTGTTGTGAAAACCAATAAATATAAGATATAAATATTCCTTGTACCTCTAGTACACTCATATTATTTAATTATTGTTGTTATTCTTATTAGTAGTGTTTTAATTTTTATTACTTTACTGTTTGTATCTTCTTTCTGGAAATATCAATATATGCTCTTAGAGGTAACTTTTGCTAAATAACGAGCAGCAATAGTAAAAATGTTATACACACTTTGTTGATATTATTTGTATTTTTTCCAGCTTTATAGAGGTATAATTGACAAGAAGGGTAAGGTGTATGATGTGATGTCTTTCTGTATGTGTACATTGTGAAATGATTGCCACAATCAAGCTGATGAACTCATAAAAGCAGAGAGTAGAACGGTTGTTGCCAGGGGCTAGGAGGCGGGAGAAAGTGCGAGGGTGTTTGTCAAAGGGTACAAAATTTCAGTTATCTTACTGGTATTTAATTAGCCAGCCTTTAGATCATAGTTCCAGACTTCCCAGTTGAATATCTGAACGACCCTGTACTAGAGCAGCTCATACGAATTTAGAGACCATTAATTCTTCTTCTTGTTCTCCCTCCCCTCCCCCTCCTTCCCATCCCCCTCTGCCTCCCTCTCCTTCTTCGCACATAATCACAGTGCCTTCAACAGTTCCTCAAATAGTATGTTTTCCAGACACTCATTATGGCTATCTTTATCTTTTTGTCTTCATCTCATGTTCATCATTCCACTTATATTAGGACAATTGGAACTGAACACAGGGCTCCGTCTATGGTTTGACTTTAGGGAGTCACAGAGGAATGATTATGTGATTTTTCCAGGACATAGAATTTCTGCTGGTGCAGTTAAATATATTAGACTGGCGCTATCAAAATAATGACACAAATTATACCACACTCAAGTTAAATACTTTTCCAATTTTGCTTGGCTCTCCCTGCTTCCTGGTCCCTCTCACTTGTTCTACCAAGTCTTGATGCAATTGACTCGTCTCATGACATTTCTAGCTGTCTCTGCCTCTCCCGGTTTAGGCTGGTCTCCAGCACTGCCTTCATTGTTCCCCCTATAGTAGAAGACTCAGCCCTTCCAGTACCCAGACTCAACCCAACTGGAGCAACGGAGACTCTGGTTCAACTCACCTCCTTGGACTCAGATGAAGTGCCATGGTGGCGTTGAGATCTGGCTTCTCCAGTGGCTGCTCGAAGGGCCAGGAGGCACAGACTGATATAGGCGGGTGTTAAGATCCCATGGGACAAAGTTTGACCAATGACAGACAGGAGATAGAAGGCAGCCAGTAGAAATTTCCCCCTTTCTCCTATGGATTGTTGTAATGTGCATTCAGTCCAAAATTCATAGAGATATTCTGTGTGAATGAAAAATCAGCTAGGTTTTCTTGTGAAGCTATGGACAGCATGATACACACAACATTTTATGTGTTTTCCTTCCCTCCCTCACATTCCCACTTTCTTCAATCTTGCTGGCCAATGTTGCCATAAAAATAGCAGCATATAAGCTTTGTCTTGAGCTCTGTCTTCTAGGGAACTTGGGCTAAGCCGCATTCTAATTCAGTTATCATTTATTCTGTACACATTTACTAATGCTTTCCATGTATTCTAGATAATGTGCTGAAAATTTGTGGCCCTTACTTGGAAAGTTGCCCACAGTCTAGTAGAGGGAATAAATTTTTTTGTGTGTTACCTATGAATCTTGGTTAAATCACAGCTTTTCTAACTGATATTAGTGCAGTTGATGTTTAGTACAGATTAATGTGAAAATTTGCACTAGGATTTAAATAACACCTTATCATAGCATTTTCTCATGTCATTTAACATATTTCGAGGCATTGGGTTTGTGGTTATATATAAAATTCCAGTTAATAAATATCTAATAATTAATTGACCCTTCTCCTAAATTTGAGTATGTTGTGTTCTGGTTTTCCTTCGCCCTCTCTCCTGTCTGTTTCTTCTTCCCCTTCCATGTCCTCTTCCTCTGCTTCCATCTGCTCTCCTCATTCCCTTCATCCCCCTCTTCCCCATCTTTCTCCTCCTCCTCCTCCTTGCTTACACATTTGATACTGAGAAGAGCATCTTGGCACACAAATCTTGGCTTGATTTTTTTTTTATGTCCTTCAGAAAGATTCCTAGACATAGAAAATTGTCAAGGGGTAAGAGTGGAGTACCTCAAGGTTACTGATAGGGTTTGCTAAATTTCTTTATAATAAGTTTAACCTTAAAATTAAACATCAACATTCCTATGAGATTTGCTCTTTTATATATTTTTAAAATTTTTATTTTTTTAATTGAAGAATAGTTGACTCACAATATTATATTAGTTTCAGGTGTACAATGCAGTAATTTTATATTTGTATAGGTTACACTCCATACAAATTTATTCTAAAATATTGACTATATTCCCTGTGTGTACATTACACCCTTGTAACTTACTTATTTTATACCTATTAGTTTGTACCTCTTAATCCCCTTCACCTATTTTTCCCCTCTTTGTTCCAGAGAGGAACTAGTGCTTCCTCTCTGTTAACCACTAGTTTATTTAGATTTGCTATTTTAATAGGTAAATAGATCATGTTGCTATTTTCACTAATTTGTTGGTGTGGTTGAACATATTTGTTTAAAATTTTTTTTCTTTTGTGAATTATACATTTATGTTCATTGGAGTTTTAGTGTTTTTCTTATTAATTTGTAGGAAAACTTTACATATTAGGAATATCACCCTTTTTCCTGTTGTGTTTCTGGTAAACATTTTTCTTAGCTTGATGATTGCTTTTTATTTTTTGCGGTACGCAGGCCTCTCACTGTTGTGGCCTCTCCTGTTGAGGAGCACAGGCTCCGGACGCGCAGGCTCAGCGGCCATGGCTCACGGGCCCAGCCGCTCCGCAGCATGTGCGATCTTCCCGGACCGGGGCACGAACCCATGCCCCCTGCATTGACAGGCGGACTCTCAACCACTGCACCACCAGGGAAGCCCTTGATGATTGCTTTTTAATTCATGAATTTATTTTACAAGCATGTCAGACCTTTCTGAAACTTTTTCTCAATACTTTATATTTGATTGACTTTCAACTTTGTCTCAACTGCAAATTAGACAAAAGGTACCTTTTTCAGAACCATTGATTTAAAAAAAAAAAGAACACCAGAACAAAACATCCCAAAAAACACATCAAGCCAAGCCCGATAAGACAAAGGTCAGAATCAGGCCGTTCATGCTGACATTTATCTGCTAATAAACTTAACTTAGTGAGTTATCATTCACAAGTGCCTTTCTCTCCTTTCCACAAAAACATTTTGAGAGACTCTGTCCCTCATCGTCTCAGCAAGATATTTGTATCTGTACACAGCAGTCCTCCCCCCATTTTATAATAACCCCACCAGAACCGTGCAGAAGGGAATGTCTGGACTGGGACAGATTGTGTTTATGGAAAAGGGTGATGATTCCTGGAAAAAAGCAAAGGCATTCTCTGTTCTCACACTTTACTTGTTCATTCACAAATGTCACATTATTTCTGGAAATGGAGTAATAAAGTAACATTTCCATGTCTTTATTTTTCATACTGAGGATTGGGATAAAACTTATGGTAATAATCATGCAACATGGGATTGATGTCAGAGTTCACTGTGAACAGAGGTACTCAATAGCATTTCTGTGACCTCATCTAAACCCTAGTAGATTCCTCTGGAACAGGAGACCAACTTATATCATGTTATGAGGCATTATTCTAGCTTGGGTATAATTCGTTCTCAATCTTGTTTTCTTCCCCTACCCTCCATAGTTTTTAAATAATTAACCTTGATCGAAAAGATAGAAACCAATTAGGAGTAGTTCTGTCTTCTCTCTGACATCCTTGCTACATGTAATGGTATGTTGAATGCCCTGGTACTTACGGTTCTTGTTGTTCTTGTTATTATGGTTTCTGTTGTTCTTGTTATTATGGTTTCTTCTTCCTTCTTGTCCTCTCTTTAGACTTGCAAGGATAAAATCAACCAGAGTGAAATCAATATTCACAACATGTGTGGGCGAGTGCGGTCTGGAGTGTCTGGGTTTATGGGCTATAACCATCATTGGTTCTGAGCTCTACCACCAAAACTCACCCTTGACCCTGACGGAGGCCTCTTTCGGCCCATCCTATCAATCACCTAGCACTCTGAGCTGTGGACTGACATTTCCATTCTGTAGGGTGAGAGCTGGAAACTCCGGACTCACATTCATTTATGCAACATAAAACTGGTTTTGTCTGTTGTCTGCCAGCAGATTAATTTCACCATGTTTCTCAGTTTCTTCTTCCAGAAAAGGAAGAGAACTATCAAAGTTATAAGGTCACGCTTCTGTCTAGAGATCTCTTTCTTCCTTCCCAGAGACAATCTCTGGAAAGACACCTTTACCTTGCTTGGTGCACATTTCCCCTGAATGTCACCATGAGTCTGACAAAGGAAGACAAAGGAGTCTGGTTTGGACAAGAATGTCTCCTGGGCTATTTAACTTTACGGCCAAAAAATGTTCCTGGAGCCCAGCTGCAGAGATGGATAACACATACGTTTAGCTTTAACCTGCAAGCTGTTGAGGGCAAAAGAGCACAGGAAATTCAATTCCAAGCTCTGGTTGTTCCTGATCAGACTTGACGTGTGTGCCTGGACAATAAGATTTGTGACCTCAGCAGAATAAATGTAAACGTAATCCCAATTAGCATGTATAAATAGTTGTGCTCCAAGCACTCGGTCTCAACTTTGGACCTCCCAACACAGGGGAAGGGCTGGAGTACAGTCTTTGGAGCCTTGTAGATCCGGGATCCAGCTCCATCTCTCACATCTCTTAGTAGTTCCCTTGCTAAACATTACTTCACCTTGCTAAACTTCACTTTCTTTATCTTAAAAACGAGGATAACAATAGTACTTTTCTTATAACCTTGTTGTAAGTATTAAATGAGAGCATGGCATGCAATGTGTTTCGCCCAGGATCTAGTGTAGAGTTTTTAATAATAAAATAACAACAACAACAACAATAATACAACAGTACTGTTAATAATAGTAAAAATAGTAAAAGAAAAATACTATAATCATCTTGTGACTAAAAACAAATATCAATAACAATAATAACAAATAACTAATAACAATAATGATACATTTTATCTATACCCGTGGCCTTTAATAAAGAGGATACCACTAATAAACATTTTTACCATTTCATTCTCATTATCAAGGGATAAGAAGAGAGATCAAATGCATCATCACACACATGACTGTTTTCCAAGGACCTAAAAGCAATTCGCAGACACAAAGCCTTTCTGACTCTCATGGTGATATTTTTCTTCTTTTGTCTTTTCTCAGGACAAAAGCATATAGTCTGTGTCATATCTTGTTTGTGTGATAACATGAAATTTATTCTCTTTTTCACCCATATGTGGCCCTAAACTGGATTATAAGCCACTCCACGCTAGAGAGTGCCTAATATACTGTTATGTGTGAAATAGGTATGGAAAGACACAAACTCATTTGAGCTCATTTTCAAAAATCAGAGTATTGTTATTGCCATTTTGAAAAGGAGCTCAGAGATTTCCTAGGGGAGGAGACCCTGTGAAGAATGACTCCAATTCTTTTTAGACCCAGAAATAAAGCCTAAGGTTTTGATTTAAAACTTGTGTTTCTCAGTGTTTTCATCCACATTAAAACAACAACAACAACAGCAACAACAAAATAAAACAGGCAAAAACAAGGAAACAAAGGAAGTAGGCTTCTTGGGCTTCCCTGGTGGCACAGTGGTTGAGAGCCCGCCTGCCGATGCAGGGGACACGGGTTCGTGCCCCGGTCCGGGAAGATCCCACGTGCCGCGGAGCGGCTGGGCCCGTGAGCCACGGCCGCTGAGCCTGCGCGTCCGGAGCCTGTGCTCCACAACGGGAGGGGCCACAACAGTGAGAGGCCTGCGTACCGCAAAAAAAAAAGTAGAATTCTTGTCAGAGAAGTAGACAGAAAATCATTTATTTTAATGGGAGAAAGGAGCTATGGATTTTTCCCAAAGGAGGGGACCTGCGTGCCTTAGGGGCTAAACACAGGTTACTATCTTCAGGTACACTCCTAACTCAATGTACATGGGAACAGTCAAAATGGAAATAGCAATTAGTGATAGAATTAATAATAGTAATGGAAATGTAACCAGTGATAATATTTAATTTCTTAGATATTTTCCATGCTAAGAATTGTACAAAACACTACCTTCTTTATCACGTTTAAGCTTTACAAGAAACCTATTATACAGGAATTATCATTCTATTATCCTAATTTTACATATGTGAAAACAGATTCAGAGTTAAGTAAATACCCAAGGTCATTTTAATTCTTAGAAAAATATTTATGGAGTATCATAATATGATACCTAGGAAGATACTGGCCAGAAATTGTGTGTATAGCCCTGAATACGGAATCTCTGTCTCTTGGAGCTTTCATTTTAGTAGGAGAGGCAAAGGACAAACAAAATAAATAAAACATATAGGATGATAAGTGTACTAAGTGTTAAGGAGAAAAATAATGCAGAAATGCAAGTTAGAGGGTGTCAGGGGGAGATTGCCGTTTTAGGTGCGTGATCAGGAAAGGCCCAACTAACAAAGTCACTTTTGAATAGAAACCTAAAGAAACTGAGGCAGCTGACCATGCGAGCATCCGGGGGAAGAGCATTTCAGGAAGTGGAAAAGCAAATGGAAAGCCCCAAAGTTGGGAGTATATCAGGAGTGTTTAAAGAACATCCACGGGCCTGTGTGATCAGTATGAAGTCATAAGGTCAGAAAGATGCTGGGGGGCCAGGTAACTGAGTAAGTAAGATAGGAAGCCTTTAGAAAGTTCTGAGTAGAGGAATGATGATCTGACTTCTCTTTGATTTTTCTTCTAAATATTTTTTTAAAATTTAAAATAACTTAAAATTTACAGAACAGCTGCAAAGATATCACAGTGTTCCCACGTACCATTCTTCTAGTTTCCCCTGATGTTAACATCTTACATAACAATGGTACATTTGTCAAGACTAAGACATTAACCTTGGTACGTTACTACTCCCTAAATTACAGACTTGAATCAGATTTCCCCAGTTTCCCCACAAATGTTCTTTTTCTGTTGCAGGATTCGTTCCAGAATTCCATGTTGCATTTAGTCATCATGTCCTCTTAGTCTTCCCCAATCTGTGACAGTTTCTCAGACTTATCTTTTTTTTTTTTTTTTTTTTTTTTTTCGTTCGGGGGCCACCCCCTCCTCTCTGTGGCCTCTTCCGCTGCGGAGCACAGGCTCCGGACGCGCAGGTTCAGCGGCCATGGCTCATGGGCCCAGCCGCTCCGCGGCATGTGGGATCCTCCCGGACCGGGGCACGAACCCGCGTCCCCTGCATCGGCAGGCGGACCCTCAACCACTGTGCCACCAGGGAAGCCCTCTCAAACTTACCTTGTCTCTTCCTGACCTTGAGACAGTTTTGAAGAGTGCTGGTCACGTTTTTTGTAGAATGGCCTTCAACTTGGGATTGTCTAATTTTTCTCATGATTTGACTGGGATTGTGACTTTGGGGGAAGAATGCCACAGAGGTGAAGTGCCCTTCACATCATAACATGTCAACGGGTAGGTGACATTTACATGACTTCTCACTTGGTGATGTGAGCCTTGATCCTTTGGTTAACGTAGTGTCTGCCAGGTTTCTCCACTGTGAAGTTATGATTTGTCCATTTCCCAACTCTGTTCTTTGGAATTGAGTCAGTAAGTCCAGCCTATGCTCAAAGAAGGGGGTGAGTTACACCTCCCTGAGCTCCTTTTTAACAGGTTGTCCTAGCTGCAGCACTCAGAAAAGCCTGGGAGGGAGAGCAGTTAGGAGACTGTTGTAGAAATCCAGCAGGAGATGCTGGTGGCTTGGAACAGGGTAGCAGCAGTGGAGGTGGTGGGATGTAGCTGATTTCTGTGTATATTTTAAAGGTATAACCTAATAGGATTTACTGACAGATTGCTTGTGGAATGTAGAGAGGAGTTGAGGAAGACGACAACCTCCTGGAAGTATAGAGGTGCCTTTGCTGATACGATGAACAGTTTAAGGTGAGAAGCTCACATTGCTACAAGTGAGGGAGGAGTGAAGGTGTAAATCTGGTTCCCTCTGACTCCAAAGCCCAAACTCAACTCCTGTGCTACTCAGTTTCTGTATTTCACTTTTATCGTCTGGGAAGTATCTGCTGGTAGAAATTACAATAAAAGTTCAAAGTATTCTTTTTTTTAATGAATTTATTTATTTTTGGCTGCATTGGGTCTTTGTGACTGTGCGCAGGCTTTCTCTAGTTGCGGGGAGCGGGGGCTACTCTTTGTTGCGGTGCATGGGCTTCTCATTGCGGTGGTTTCTCTCGTTGCGGAGCACAGGCTCTAGGCACAGGCTTCAGTAGTTGTGGCACGTGGCCTCAGTAGTTGTGGTTCACAGGTTCAGTAGTTGTGGCACACGGGCTTACTCGCTCCGTGGCATGTGGGATCTTCCCAGACCAGGGCTTGAACCCAGAACCCCTGTATTGGCAGGCAGATTCTCAATCACTGCGCCACCAGGGGAGCCCAAAGTTCAAAGTATTCTTATTACAACTTTACTTCCCTCCCTTTGTAGCTGGTCGATCCTCCAGGTGTCCAGCAGAGGCGCTTCTCCTCTTACTCAGTGGTTCCCTGGCAGCCTGCCCAAAGCAGGACTTACAATGGGAAGCACTTGGGGACTGCCATCTCTTATTACAGTCACCATGAGCTTTTATTGGATTCCTTTATTATCTCACTGCAAACGCTGGTTTCTTCCCTCCCGATTAAACAGCAACTTAAAAGAAATTATCATGGACAAAATTATTCAATAACACATACCCTAAAGCAGTCCAAATTGGCCAAGGTTAAGGAGTTGCTCTATGATATTCAGCTGTAAAACATGATGTCGTTTTAGAGATGTTTGGCCACATTGGACACACTGATTAAACAGGCTAAATGGAAAATGATGCAGATATCTGAAAACTCCTCTCCTTTTTATGCCTCTTTTGTTGATTTCAGTGGGAACTCTGCAGGTAGAAATGAAGTCAGAACCATATGATGGGGGCTCACCTGAACCTGGCTATAGGAACATGGATTTGAGGTATTGTTTTCAGCTAACCATGGGAATGTGCTGGTGGTTATCTACCTGATAAAAGATTTTCTCATTATAATTAGGATAATATCCAAAGTCCTTGTTATGGCAAAGTCCTATGGGATCTAGCCCCTGACTACCTTATAGTTTCCAGCCAGAGAAGCCAACCTTCTGCCCTGACACTCTCAGTCTTCCTTAACTTAATCCATTTGTCCTTTGCACTTGTTGTACCACTTGCCTGGTACATTTGTCCTCTTCCCCTGGCTTTTGCCTGGCTCACTGATTTATATTTTTTACATCTAAGGTAAAAGTTTACCTTTCCAGAGGGGGCTTCTTTGACTAGCAGACCTAAAATGGGAACCCTCTGTTATTCCCTCTTACAGCAAACACTTCTCTTCACCACTTTCTAGTGCGGAGCCCTGTTCATTTTAGGTCCAGCACTTTGAATAATCTGAAACAATTACTTATTTCCTTGTTTGCTTGATTATTTTCTGACTCCCTCTGCTAGACTACAAGCTCTTTAATGGCAAAGGTATTATTTGAGTTTACTCTGCTCTATCCTCAGCAGCTGGACTAATGTCTCAATTACTAGTGATCAACAAATATTCGTTAAGTGAATGTGTTAGGCGTTCTGAGAATTTACTGAAAGCAGACTGTGAAGGATTCACTTCATCATCTTCAATGGGAACATGTGGGAAGATGTATCCAAGGATAAATAAACTATGGGAAAATCTTTTCATTTCTGGATTCAATACCTGTTTTGAAGTGTTCAAGAACGAGCAGCTACAGTGGGGTGCAGTAGAAAATGGATGAGGGGACTCTAGCAGAATAAGGTCAGAAGCAGGCACTTGAGCAGAGCTAGTAAATTTCTACCAAGATGCAGTAGCCAAGTGGCAGGACACCTCAGTGCCTAAGAAATTAGTTTCTGTGAACTGGATCCCTGCCACATGTCATGTACCCAAAGAATCCCAAGTTGTTCCTTCCATGCAGTTCCCTGAGGGGTTGTCAAGAAATAGAGAAAGAGGGACAGGAGGGCACTTTGGAAGCCAATTATGTTTAAAAGTTCATTTATCTGTTTCCATTCCAGTCTCTTGGGAGTGATGGCAGAATTCTCTAATGGGTATTTGATTTTTAAAGATGGAAACTGAATAAGAATCTGGGTACCTCAAATTAGATCTGAATCTGATACATAAAATAATAGTGGAAAAGTATATAAAAAGACGTGTCTCCTGGGAAAGTATGTTCACCTTATAAGAAGTGATACTGAAACCAATATAATTTTGTCCATTTACAAGCTACAGCATTTGGTATTTAAGACTCTGGACCGTGTCCTTTTCTTCAGAGTCCTCGGCGTTTGGATGTGTTTCAAACCAGGTAAATGCGGGCCATGGAGCTGGTGTTCAGGCATAATTCTTCGATACAGTCTCTGGATCCAAAATCTGTTTATCTTTGGCAGGAGGCAAAACTACTCCAAATTCAGAGGCCAGAGTGGCCATTGAAGGAGTTCTGTGGGCCGGGCTACACCTCCCACTCTGCGTTGGAAAAAGCAGCAAGATGTAGGAAGGGAAAAAAGGGTCCATGGCTCTTGGGTCCAATTCAGATTTACTGAGAGGCTAAGATGTTATAAGATATGAGGATAAACAAACCAAACTGTGAGATTATTTTAGCAAGAAAACTTGTATCAAGGAGCAGAAGCAAATAAAAGGGGACTCTACACTCTATTCATAGAGCAGACACCATCTCAGGTGTATTTTCTCTCCCATGGTTTTTGCTTTTTTTTGCTCCTTTTATTTCTTTTCTCTTCTTTTAAAAATTCTGTTTGATGTTCAGTCTCTCCTGGAGGAGGGACCTTTTTTTTTTTTTTTAATTTATTTTGTCTTATGCCACCCCTTATCCCTTTCCTCCAGTGCAGTGCCTGACAGGATGAGCAGTAGCAAAGCTGGTTCTCTCTCCTCCTTTTCACCTGACCTGGCACAAAACGCTCCCTTGTTTCCCCTGTTCCACATTCTGCTTTCCTTCCAACCCCAAAGACGTTTTCCTGGCATGGCACACTAAGGTGTTAATGACTGCCAAAAACATAATTATTCTTAAAGAGCGAAGTCATGGGGAAGGAGGGCAGGAAGTGTGGTACCTTTGGAATGATGCTCCTGAGTAGAACAACTGTTGTATTTACTTGTAAAACCCTTTGGGCAGTAGAATCTATGACGGTGGAGTCAAGCGTCAGAGAAAACCACTGTAGCATCCCGTCCAGGTCCTTAGGTGCTCTGTCCAGCACGTTCTGCCTCCCAAAGATAAGCCAGTGCTTTCTTCCCAGTGTTTTCTTCAAGGACGTACAGGACTTGTTTTGAGAGATGCTGGAAGGGCTCGCAAGCCAGCGGGGAGGGTCTGATCTGACTCTGAGAAATTCTGTCTCTCCACTCTGGGAGCCGATAAAATTGCCCCTGTCCTGCTGGAGACGGTAGGTTAGCTGTGGACGGCTACGTACCGTGTCAGGGATTGGATCACACAGAGAAAAATACATCCAATCCTCAGCCACAGTTGCTTTTTCCTCAGTCTACCACATCTACCAGGGAAATCAGATCTGGCAGCTCAAGTGCCTGAGACCGGTACAGTGTGTACTTTCTGCCTTTCCACAAATTAGACTCTTGGAGATGCAGAGAGAGAGGAATAAAAGAGGGAACGTAGGGAAAAAATAGCAGAGGAGAAAGTCAAGGAGAAGAGGCCTGGGACAAAGGAGCAGATAGAATTGCAGTTTCCACCTCCTCCCCCTCCAACCCCCGCTCCTTGGATGTCTGTACAAGGAATTAAATAGTTTAGATACATTCACAATATGTATTTCAGTCTCGACAGCTGAATTGGGCTTGGAGTCTCCTTTAGAGGAAAGCAGAATTGTTTCAGCCCGCCTTCTTGCTTCTGAAACAAGAAAATTAACACAGCAAGAGACGTGGCTGTGCATGTATTAGCAGAGCCCCTTCTCCTGGCAGGGGTTAGAAGAGACCAGAGTTTGTTAAGATGTGCAGTTTTTTAAATGAGGTGTATCTTCCAAGTGATCCTCTTAATTCGCAGTTTGCTGCCTCTGTGTGGTTAGCAGAGGGGGACAGTAACATGGTGTGTTAATTCCTGTCCCAAAGGGAGCCCGAGAACTGGGCCCCCAGTGTCAGGCATGGCTGGGACAAGGGACCAGCAGGAGTGAGAGGAATTGAGGCTTCTTTCTTGGCCATGTGTCTGGCTGGAACGCTGCCCGAGTTTAATCTCTTGCCCTCCCCAACACACGAGCACCGTCCTTGTCTCCATCCTTGTCAGAGGGGCGATCTCCCATTCCAACCTGGCTTAGCCCTTTGAGGAGGTGCTCCTGTCATCTCAAGTTTGGGAGATGATCATATTTGTCTGGTTTCTCCAGAGAAACAGAACTAATAGGATATATATATATGTATATATGTATATAATTACAAATAACATGCGATAATATAATATAAAATTATATATACATATATAAAAGGAGATTTATTATCAGGAATTGGCTCACACAATTATGGAGGCTGAGAAGTCCCATGGCCTGCCGTCTGCAAGCTGGAGACCCAGGAAAGCTGGAGGCATAATTCGGGTGCAAATCCAAAGTCCTGAGAAACAGGGGAGCCAATGGTGTAAATCCCAGTTCAAGGGCAGGAAAAGACGGATGCCTCAGCTCCAGCAGGCAGGCAGGAGGAGAAAGGGGCAAATTCCTCCTTCTGCTTTTTGTTCTATTCAGAGATTGAAAGGGTGGTCATATTGGGGAGGGCAATGTGCTTTGCCGATTCCACCAGTTCAAATGCTCATCTCATCTGGAAACACCTTCACAGACACACTCAGAAATGATGCTGAATCTGAGCTCCCCATGGTACAGCCAAGGTGACACATGAAATTAACCATCACAGTGAGATGCACCTCGAGGTCCCCGTGCCTGCATTTTGTCACCCATTTTCTCCTCTGAAGACTGAGCCCCCCAGTCAGGGCTGTGATCAGAGTGAGGCGAGCAAGGCATTCACAAGGGGCTGCCCAAAAATCCAGTTTTGGGGACAAATAATATTTTAAGGCAATAGTTTGAAAAAGCAAAACTAATGCAAAAAAAAATCCACGGTAAACCAACTATCAAAAGTTTTAATAAAGACAGGCTCAGTGTTCTCTTTTGCTTCTGGCTTCTGTGTAGCTCAGCTGGGCACTGACCCAGACAACATAATTCTGAGGACAGAGACCTTTCTCTCTCTACGTCGTTTCCTTACGAAGGGAAGAAGAGATGATAATGTAGCAGCTGGACCAAAGCTGGAGCAAGAGCTTATGCACCCAAAGATTGGTGGTACTAACCAAGCCTGTTGCTGAGACAACCTTTTAATAAATCGAGTCTTTCCTCTTTTATTTCTCATCTGTCGGGGTCCTAGCTGGTTGTAAAAGGAACTAGCCAATCAGGAATGATCTCATCCTACCTGGGCATATGTGCTAAGGTCATTATTTGAGGTGTCTTCTCAGCTCTCTTGGGGGCAGGGCCACCTCCTTTGTAGGACTTTGGGGATGGCCATGAACGAGACTTCATGTGCTTCAGCTCTTAGTATTCACATCACCCTCTGGGATAAGAGTTTGGGTATCTGAGGACAACATTCATGGAGCCTGGTGGTTACTTGGTTCTCATTGCATCCTAGGTGGGGCTCTGGCCCTTAAAACCCAGTTACACTTCTGTCAGCCAGACTTCCTTCTGGTACACGATTTGAAACCCTCTCGAGTTAAAGTGTAAATGATTAATAATCTGCAAGTCCCACTGGGCGATAGTACTAGCTTAAGGCTTTGAGCTTTGCTAACAGTAATACTGCAACTATAGGTACCAAGCAAGAAGTAAGGGAGACAAAAATAGTCATTCTTTCTGCTGGTATAAAAACCAGCCACGATATCCTGATTAGCTGATTCTTTTTTTTTTTTTTTTTAGGCAGACTACTGTGCCATCAGGGATTTTGTCAGCTCTCCTCAATGCTTTAAATAAGAATACCTTTGATGGGGACTATATAGCAGTTTTCTTCAAATGTTGTTGTTGATAACAATAAGGCAAGTGTTTCGCAAGTTATGAATTATGTCACTGACTCAGCCAGTCCTTGAAATAACTCTATGAGGTAGGAAACATCATGCCTATTCTACAGTTAGGAAAACCGAGATTCAGAAAGAATGTTATTTGCTCAAGATCATACAGTGAGTATCCAAATGGTAGAATTGAGATTCAGACCAAGGTCAGCCAACTTCACATTCCTGACTCAAAGACTCAGGCTTGATGATCATATTCTGAGAGCACTTATGCCCACAACGTCCCAGCTCAAACTAGAAAGCTCTTAGATATGACTCTTTCTTTAAAGTGTGGCCCATTGAGACAGGAATGGTCAAAGAATACCTTGCATCATTTGGGGTTAGCTCAAGGAGCCCTCAGCTTTCTTCGGTATATTGGAATATTGGCATAGATTTCTTTCCTCTGGCAGTATTGGAGAGTAGTATTTCTGTAGGGAAGATGGCATATCAGACTCAGGAGGAGTAGTCCGATGAGAATCTGCTCTTGAGGTACTTTTCTGTACTCAGCTTCTAAGTCCAGTGAGGCTGATCCTTGGGAGCCTTGGAAATTCCCACAAAGCTGGAACCATACTATATTCTTGCCTGGGCAGGAGCAAATGCACTGTGTGTACTCATCAAAAGACAGAACTAAGGGAAAAAGTCTTCTAGACTTTAGTGAATAGATAAATTAGCTCATATCTTGGGAGACATGACTTGCCCTGCAGTATTTATCTAACTGTAAGCATTAATAAGATAGATCATTATGGGACTACACTACAATAATTAGTGAGTCCAACTCAGAGTTGACCAAATATTTTCTTTCTTGGAGAAATTATTTACTAGGTTTGGTTTTCTTGTGAGCTAAAGGAAACACATTTGTTTTCACAATCCCTCCTTTGGAGAAATAATATGTTAAACCCAGAATCAAGCCTCAAAGCAAGGATTCTTTTTACTTAGCAGTTTCTGATGTTTGCCAGAGTAGTAAATTGGGACTGAATTACAAGCTTCTGAAAAGTGAAAACAGGAGTGGAAAAAATGTAGAAGAGAGAGGGTAATATTGCTTAAAAATAAACTAGCTGGTGGTGGGCTGGGGGTGGCCGTGGAAACAGTGACCTCATTCTTGATTCACTGATGATGTCTGTTCGCAAGCAGAAGAAAAGCACGTCACCTCTTTGGCACCATAAACAAGTACGTCTTCCTCTGAAGGATACGTGTGGAGACAGGAGGGAAATTAAGATCAGAGTAAAAGGACAAACACTAAGACATTGGAGGTTGGAATCCTCCTACTTTACAGTATGTGGAGACACTGTACCGTTAACATACTTGACAAATAATGTCTTCATTTTTTTCATTATCTTAAGCATTTCTCCCTCACAACGTAGTTCTTTTTGTGGTTATAGATTTCGCCATCATTCTCAGCATGTATATGGGGATAGTGTTTGAATGAATCTTCTTAGTATTTCAAAAGAAAATGATTTTTAAAAGCAGAAGGATGTTCTCGGAGCTACATCTCAGAATAATTGATGATAACAGCAAACTGTGCTTTTCCACCACATTTTTTCCCCATATTTTTTAGTTGTGTTGAGTTCCTCTACTTCAATCCTAATGACACATGAGCAACTTGGGATGTTTTCTCTTTTCACTATTTAAACAAGTGAAAAAAGTCTTCTCTTCTCATTATCTAAAAGAAAATAATATTATTTATCTTCTCCCAACGGTTGACTTGAACCACTACATCTTGAGATTGTGTGTACAAGAAGCCATGTGGGTATCCACACACACTACGTTAAGAGCAGTCACCTTGATCTCTTTCTAGAACATAATTTTTCCCTCTATGTTTAAGTTTTTCCATATCTTGCTCTTTCCTAGCCTTACCTATCGTCCATTTGCATCTAAACCTTTACACTTGATTCTACACATTTTCTGCTAGGAATAAAAGTGGGCACCGACTGAGTTTTAGCCTTTCCAGCTGCCTGGGTAAAGCAGCTCTGCCATGTTAACCTAGTTTGAGATATTTCTACCCTATCAGCTTATGGGTTATGTTTCTTCAAGACTTGGCAAAGTGGATGGTAAGAAAAAGGAGTGCATTGACATTAACACTTGACACATACTTTTTGCTAAATGCTTGCTTACAACATTTGTCATAGCTTTTGCCTTTTGTCTTAAAATGCTCGGTCCATTTCATAAAAAATAAAAATTGAAGTATTATCTCTGCCTGCCCAAGGAAAGACTGTTTCCATTAGTATTAGTAGTAAAAGGATGAATGGAATCTTTTAAATTTACTAAAGATCTTTCACTATTTCCTATCTTTTGGATCTTTGTTATTGCTTGTTTTTTGTTTGTTTGTTTCATTCATACAGAAAGGCGTTGCTTGTGTAAGATATAATTTAACTCTGAAGAATCCTATAAAATATTCCTTCCATTTAATAAACTTGACCAGATTTTAGCTTCAGGATAGGAACTAAATCAATCTGTCTGTCTTTCTCTTTCTCCAATCTTCTGTCTCTCCTCTCTCCCTCTCTTACATCTTCTTTCTTGTTATCAAATTATTTCTGTGATTCATTTCTTACCTTCCTCTTTTTCATTGGACAATAAGTGTCTTCAATCCACCTGCCTGAGCAAGGGAATTCCAGAAGCCTTTCTAGACACAGTAGAAAAAATTCAGTCACAAGGATCTCATGACTCTCTTTCACCAGCCAGATCACCAGAACTGCCAGCTCCTCTCCCTCCTTTCCTAGATCCCCATGAGGACCAAAGGCATACGATACGTCAGCAAAAGGAATTAGATGTGGACCATGATTTATTCCTCCTCTAGACTCTTTTGTCGCTGTTGATTTCGTCACTGTCACACTTTCCAGTCACCTCTGCAGCTGCTAAAGTTCCTGGTGTTATATCTGAGAATATGGCAGCTATCTAGACTCAACTATACTACGATTAACTATACAACTATACTACGATTAACGTCTGAGAAACATTGATTTCTTTAACACCCAGAGTTACTGACAAAGTCATTTGGGTTTGCCAAATTTGAAAATATAAAAGTAATAGCTTTAAGCGTGATTGTCTTAAGATTTAAGTTAAAATGTGGCATGATAATTCTCAAAAAAGCCCTTTAAGCAAATATAATCAGTGGTGTGCTGGAGCTGGCCCATGCCAGCTAGCAAGAAAGAGCAGGTCATTACATTTTTAGGAATTTTGAGAGTAGGTTCTAAAATACTGACATTACTAAAAATTAAATTATAGAAACGTCCCTCGAAATAAATTACATTAAAAACAATGGTAATGAAAACTCAAACTCCTTACTTCCTAATTGTTTTACTACTATCTATGCTTTCCAGGTTATTTAAATCTATTGTTTACATATAGTAGAAATACTATATAACATTATTAATGGCACATCCCTTCCCAGTTCTGCGTTCAGTCAAGTCACATTGGTCGCTGGAAACTGGTCACTGTGAATCTATCAACATTGCCAAAAATTGACAAATGCTACAAATCAAGGCTTTTTCCTTGATTGTTTAACATTTATCACCACACCACTGTGTGTAATGATTCCTATTTTATAGATGAGGAAGCAGAGGCTCAGAGGCTCAGAGGTGAGATAACCTTACAAGTGGTTCAAGATTCCGCCCTCATTGATTATAGGATGCCTAAAGCAGGATGAACATTTGGGTTGCGTGGAGTGTTAGTGGGAAAGAAAGCTCTTGAGTTACTCTCCACCCTCTTCTTTCTCTTCCACATCTTAACTTCTCAAAACGTCATCTCCAGTTTCTACCACCTTCCCGCCAGGTCATTCCCAGGCCCAGTGCAGTGTATTTGGGGATCTTCTGCTCACAAATTTCACACTCCACCAAAGCGTCACAATGTCTCGAGTTACATCACACCTAGAAATTCCCGAATTAAGTTCCACTCAAGTGTAACTCAGATAGAAGAGCCTCAGAACATGATGTGAAATGTGGATACCTTGGAGCTTGTGTGGGTACAGCACGGGCACGGTGAAGAAAGGGTAAATAGAGCGAAACAGGAAGTGTGTTTGTTAAGCCCGGGTACCTACAAGTATAATGACAAACTTTACCTCTTTATTTTTGTTCAGAGTGGATCCTGGCTTCCACATTTTTATTTAGCAACAATAACATCTAAAGGCTTCCTTCAAAAGGACATTTAAGAAGATTGCTGATACTCCTATAAAATATTTCCAAATAATTCCGAAATAAATATCATTATTATCATCAATTTTCACAGTTAGGATCATAATCACCATTATCCCCCTTTCTACTGGTGGGGCACCTTATATTTTGTAAATGCTTTCACATAATTTTACATTTGAATTCTAATACCTTTTAAAATCTTGTTTTATCGATGAATACACTAAGGCACGGGGGTGGGGATAATTTATCCAGGATTGCACAGGTAACTAAATTGATGTGAAACTTTGCATTGGTTTTAAATGTCAGCTCTGATGCTGGCATTTAGTGAACAATTACTCTATGTCAAACACTGTACAAGTTGCTCTTACCTACACTGTCTTATTTGGGTCTCTCAAGATAAATGTTATTGCTCATATATTTTATAGCTGAGGAAACTGGGGCATAAAATAATTAGATGATTTGTCCAAAATCCTGTTATTGAGTTAATGTTAGAGCCCAGATCTCCCTGACCTCAGAATAGATGACCTGCACCATCTACTTCAAAACTAATAGGTCCAAATGTCGACAACATGTCCTATTCAAAGGTTACTTCCATTAGTGGGAAAATGTGCAAAAATATTACCAGCCATGAAGAATGTTTAGCCTGTATATGTCATTCTGGTGAAGTGCTTTTAGAAATTTGTTCCCTAGTCAGGGATTTGGGAACTTAGCATCACAAGAAAAGCAGCTGGGGAAATATCAAATGACCCCAGTTCTTTGTCCTCCAGCTCTGACCAATAGTTCTGGGTCATGGTAAAGTGACCTAAAAATATAAAGTCTCAAAATTTCATTCAATTGGGTAAACTTTAAAATGCAAACACCAGTGCATCTCTGCATGACATTTAGTGTTTCCTTTTTTACTCCTCGTGTCCTTGGATCCCAAGAGAACTCCTCAGGCAGGTTTTTATGGAAATACAAGTCAAATACTTTGAGAGAGTGAATCAAAAAAAATCACTTTCACTTTAGCTCATGGGACCTAACTGTTTTGGTTGCTGTAACAGACAGAACTTTAAAGACAAGCACAAATCAGAGGAGACCAGATTCTACATTAATGTTGGGTCTCCAGCTGCAAGTTACTTTGGAGAAGAGTCTGCATAACTCTAAATATTGGCCTTGCTCCAAAAGAAGGTAAATATACGATTCAAAGTCGCTTTCTTAGAAATGAGGGAGGATGCCATTGCAGAATGGTGGGCTTGTGGGTAAGGCGTCAGGCAATTCCCCACCTTCATGTACTGTTGACAACCCTGCATCTGTTCCTATATATTTGAAGGGGTCATTTTGATTTCCCCTAGTGGAATAACAGATCCCATCACAAATACAACTTGAGTTTTCTGCTATGAATCAGTCGCATATAATGGTGTTCTGCATACTATTGCTGTGTAACTACTTACTCCAAAACTTAGCGGCTTGAAACGATCATTTAATTTTGCTCACCATTTTGTGGGTCGCTGATTTGAGAAGGGCTTGACTGGGTAATTTTCACTTGGGGTTTCCCATGCAATTGCAGTCAAATGTCAGTTGGGGCCAGCATAATCTGAAGTCTTGGCTAGGTTAGACCTACAACATGGCTCAATCATGTAGGTAGCAGTGGATGCTGGCTGTTCGCTGGGAGCTCAGCCGGGGTTGTTGACCAGAGGACTTACATGTAGTATCTACAGCAAGACAGTCTCAGAATCATCAAGCATCTCACTTGATCCTTGGCTTTTCCCAGAATCCATGTTCCAGGAGAATCAGATGGTTACCATGTGGTCTCCTGTCACCTAGCCTCAGAAGTCAGGTGGTATCCCTTCTCTTGCATTGTATTGGTCAAAGCAGTCACAGACCTACCCAGGTTCGAGGGAAAGGGACATAGACCTCTTTTCTTGAATGGAGGAATATCGAAGGATTCGGGATACAATCTAAATATAATAGCTATCAGTTTGTTGCTTATATAGCAACAGCACAAAATTTAAAACAAGAAACATTCATTTAGCTTACTATGCTGCAACTGGTAATTTAGACTGGGTTCAGCTGAGAGATTCTTCTGCTCTTTTCTGGTCTTTCGCATGCATCTGTGTTCAGTGCGGTGGCTCTGTCTGGTCTCTGGAGCCTCAGTTTGGGCTGAGTTGACTCTGGTCTGTGTAGACTCTGGTCTTCCTGTTGGCCACATTTAGCCCCTTCCCATGGCGGTAGGAAGGTCTGAGTACTCTTGAGACCTATGTGCAAAAGTTTCCCAACACCCCCCATGCTAACCAAAGCAAGTGGCAAGGTCAGGCCCAGTTCCAGGGCGTGGGGAGATAAGAGTCCATTCTTCAATGGGAGTTGCTGTACGGTCATTTGGTAAGGAGCATCTGAATAGGGAGGGGCTAAAAAATAAAAAATAATCTATTACAATAACTCATCCTCACGTAGTGTTTACTTTGCGACGAAAAGTGTTCCAAGCGTTCTAGATGTATGGTTCATTCGATCTTCAAAACAACCCTAAATGTGGTTACTAACATTATCCAAATTTTATGGATGAGAAAACTGAAACACAGAGAATATAAGTGAGGGGCCCAAGGTCACAGAGCTAGGAAATAATTAAAATAATATTCATGCCCAGGCAGTCCGGCTCTAGAGCCTGTGATTGTAACTCCTACATTACACTGTTAACAAAGTTTCTTTTTATAGGGATGACATTGTGATAGCTAATCCGGGAGGGTTTACTTTCGTATGCAAACAGGAGGGTCAAATACTACCTACATATGACTTTTTGGTCAGTGCCAGTTCCCTGGACCACAGACCATGTCCTTTTAAACTATTTTGTCTCATAAGTGACATTCAAGTGACTTGTATCATTAAACCTACAAGGAGATTTTATTATATGCTTGAAAAAGGTAACAGAGGAAATATACAGTCCCTGAGTTTGAAAGTAGAGCTAGGTGCCTGCTTTCTTAGTTTTACTTCCCCATTTATCAAGTGAGGGAGTTAAACCAAGTAATCCCTGGTTCTACGACATTGTAAAATCCAAGTCCCATCAGCATCATAGTTGTAAGTTGATCCAAAGCTATTTAAGGATTATCTATAATAAGGATAACGAAGGTACTATGAACAGTAGGATGGTATTTCTGTTTTTTTTTAATTTCTGTATAGCAGTCTCCTCTTATTCATGGTTTCAGTTACCCATGGTTAACTGTGGTCTGACAATATTAAATGGAAAATTCCAGAAATAAACAATTTATATGAAATCGCACACCACTGCCTCTGTCCCTCCTGGATGTAAATCATCCCTTTGTCCAGCGTATCCGTCCCGTTAGTCACTTACTAGCCCAAATCAGTTATCAGATCCACTGTTGGTATTTCAGTGTTTGTGTTCAAGTGACCCTAATTTTAATGAATAAAGGCCCCAAAGAGCAAGCGTGGTGATGCTGGCAGTTTGGTTGTGACAAAGAGACGCTGTAAAGTGCTTCCTTTAAGTGAAAAGGTGAAAGTTCTTTACCTACTAGGAAAAATATTTTTAAATTATATGTTGCTAAGATCTATGGCAAGAACTAATCTTTCATCCGTGAAATTGTGAAGAGGGAAAAAGAAATATATGATGGTTTTGAGGTAGCACCTCAAACTGCAAAAATGACGGCCACAGTGAGTGATAAGGGCTTAGTTAAGACAGAAAAGGCACTAAATTTCTACAAGATATTTTGAGAGGGAGAGAGAGAGACCACATTTACATAACTTTTATTACAGTATATTATTATAATTGTACAGGTTTATTATTTACTAGTTATTATCGTAAATCTCTTACTGTGCCTAATTTACAAATTAAAATGCCTGGGTTTCAGGCGTCCACCGGGAGGCTTAGAATGCATACCCCAAAGATAAGGGGGGATTCTCGTATATTCCTCAAAAGTGTTTTAAACCACTTCCTTTTCTAGTTCCTAGAAACACATGTCCTGCTGATAATTAGAAATCTATGATTTCTTTACAAAATATAGCCCTTGGGAAACAGTGTATTCATATGACGTGTTAACGGATGTTTGGATAGGCCTTTCAATGATTGCTGCTTTAGCAAAATAATAATAATGACAATAATAATAATAGTAATAATAATAATAATAATGGGACAATGCAATTAAGAAGAGAGGTACAAAGGAGAAGAGATGAAAGGAGAGGGAAGGGTAAAGTAGAAAATGAGAAAAAACAGAAGTGACTCAAAATGACTCTTCTGCTTGGCTCTATAAAGGTGGTGCGAAGCTGACTTCTAGAAACTGTCACTGACAAAGGGGGCTATTTGCCAAGTGCTAGTGTCCTCTGGGGAAATGTGGGAAGATATCTGTGCTTCAGAGGCGGTTTTCTTACCGGTCCAGCCAGAGGCACCTCAAGGGAGATACTGGAACCTGGACAGCTCTTGATGGTGCTTTCCATTCATTACCTTGCCACCTGGAAGCAAGAGGCTCAGCAACTCCATCATTTTATTGAAGCTTGTTTGAAAAGAGAAGTGCAGAAATGACCTTTTACCTGCACAAGTACAGGCAAGACCACAGGATGAAGTCGTGGAAAGAGCAGTGGTGTCATAGAGTGAGGAAAATGTTTGCACAGACTCTTGGCATTTAATCTCACTGAGCCTTCATTTTCTCATAAGTGGGAAGTGGGAAGTGGGAGTGGGGTGGGTGGGTGGAT
This sequence comes from Lipotes vexillifer, assembly GCF_000442215.2. Lineage (NCBI taxonomy): Eukaryota > Metazoa > Chordata > Mammalia > Artiodactyla > Lipotidae > Lipotes > Lipotes vexillifer. The sequence goes on along the minus strand of NW_006776983.1, from coordinate 1,019,409 downwards.
GGAAGGATATTGCCCTGGATGAAAAGTAAAATGATTTTCTACGGAATTTCTGACTGTAAAATCGATGACAAAATTCTAATCTCTGTATCATGGCATTCTGACCTAATGCAGAACCGCTAACGTTATAAACACTTAGAAATGCATGTTTCAACCAGCATGTTTATAATGATCCGTTTACAGATTTCAGAAAATCTCACCATTGACTCTTGCCAGCCTGTATGAGCTGGCTTCAGCACGCATTAAGACAATCCCAAGGTGACAGAAATATTCATACCCAGACAAATAAGAAATGTCAAGCTGGTCCAAAGGCATAAGAATAGGTATAGGACTTAGTGGCTAGTGGCTAGGATCTTAATGTCCGTACAGAATAAGAGATGTAGCTGTGGGCCCATGTGAGACTGATTGCTGAAAACAGACACCAGCAAAATCCGGGCTCCCTAAGAGCTGCCTGGTTTGTTAGCTGAATGAGAAAGCATCGTAAGTCCCAAGAATGGCATATGAATCTTTCTCCTTTATGTTTTGGGTAAGAGTAACGAAAACAAATCTCCAGTTAAGAACTGAAACTCGAAGCTCACACCATGCCCAGGTATGGAATACCAGTTCACACTCCACGGTCAGACAATTCTAAGCTGATAAATTAAACATGTAAATACTGATCCTGGACAGGTGAATTCTCAGAGGTGTCCATGAGAAGCAAAACAAAATTGCTCTTTAGAGTTTTTACTGTGTAGGAGGAAAGGGATTCACTCAGGAAAGTAATATTCGAGCTGAAGATAAACACTCATTCAAAAATTACACACTACAAGAGGGAATGAACTGTAATGAAGGGATTCAGCAGATACAATGAACTGCAGGATTAGCATTCTAAGAACTTGAGAGAGTAAAATAATCTGAAAATATAAAAATTAAAAAATAATCAAGGACTTCCCTGGTGGCGCGGTAGTTAAGAATCCGCCTGCCAATGCAGGGCACATGGGTTCGATCCCTGGTCCGGGAAGATCCCACACGCCGTGGAGCAACTAAGCCCGTGCACCGCAACTACTGAGCCTGCGCTCTAGAGCCTGTGAGCCACAACTACTGAAGTCTGCACACCTAGAGCTTGTGCTCTACAGCAAGAGAAGCCACTGCAATGAGAAGCCCCGCTCGCTGCAACTAGAGAAAGCCCGTGCGCAGCAACGAAAACCCAATGTGGCCAAAAAAAAAAAAAAAAAATCAAAAATTTAAAATAGTTAAAAAATACAAGAAGAGGATAATCATTAACAATTAGATAAAATAAAATGTTGGAAGATAATATAATAACTAAACTTAAAAACTCAATGGAGACTTCCACTTCTGGAAAGATGGAGCAGATGTACTTTCCTTATTCTTTCAAGTCCAACTAAAAACCCTAAAAAAATATGTATAATGTAATATAATTTTATTTTAATATATTATATCATAAGATTATACACCATAATATCATATATTATGATAATATATATGTTGTGATATATGTTATATTATATATTGCATGCATATTGTTATTAATATATGTAATACATTGTGTATGATACATATAATATTATACCATCAGACAACTCTGAAAGATGGAAGGAAGAAAGCAGATGGGTTTGAGTCCCAGGGGCCCGAGGAATGAGATATCAGTGAATTCCCTAGGACTTCTTTTTGCCTTCTGTATTCAGACTTAGGGCTGAATAAATTAGCAACCTGGAAATGTCAATGATTATAGACAAAAAAGCTCCAACCAAAGCCTGCTAGTTCTAACCAAAGGACCAAGAAAGGGGCAGTCTAGCAAGACAGAAGACTGTTAGATAATAACAACTCTACCCCAGCCAAACACCACACTAAAACAGCGTCCACACCCTCACCCTTCTGCAAAGGCTGAGCGGGTATCCTAGACTCTCACCCTCATCAGGCTGTAACAAGGAACTGCAATCATTCCCCACGGCAGTGTCAAAGATTGAATTGGGACTTTCATTCCCACAGGATAGTAACGAGCCGCTCCCTTCCCGCAGGATGTCAGCAGAGACCACATGGGGAACCTGGATTACCCTAACTTCCAGCGCTGATGACGTGTCTCTCTCTCTATGTGCTGGCAATATACCTAGTGGATACTATTGGAGATTCAGGTCTTTTACCATCACCAAGGTACTGGCTCTGGTAGGAGCCAGAACTCCTACCCTATCGAGCAGTAATGATGAGTCCTCAGCACAGATGTCACTGAGAGCTGAGTGGGGAACCGCACTAGGACCACCTGGCAGTAATGAAGCAGCAGCTGCCAGTTCTCTTGCTGGAGCCATGTCAGAGGAAGACAGATAAATAGAAGGTTTAAATAAGATCCAAAGTCTTATAACATAATACCTCAAATCTCCAGGTTTCAATTTAAAAAAATCACTTGTCTATCAAGAAGCAGAAAAGGGCTTCCCTGGTGGCCGCAGTGGTTGAGAGTCCGCCTGCCGATGCAGGGGACACGGGTTCGTGCCCCGGTCCTGGAGGATCCCACATGCCGCGGAGCAGCTGGGCCCGTGAGCCATGGCCGCTGAGCCTGCGCGTCCGGAGCCTGAGCTCCGCAACGGGAGAGGCCACAACAGTGAGAGGCCCGCGTACCGCAAAAAAAACAAAGAAAACAACAAGAAACAGAAAATGTCAAACTAAATGAAAACATCGGCACTGCCACCAAACAAAGTGTGCCAACGCCAGGATAATAGAACTGTTAAAGTTCTCTGACAAACGTTTTTAAAGTAGCCACCATAAAAATGCATCCGTGAACAATGACAAACACACTTGAAACAAGTGAAAAAAAGTCTCAACTTCTAGTACTATTTTGAATAAGAGTGGTGAAAATGTACATTCTGGCCTTTTCCACAACCTTGGAGAAAATCATTCAGTCTTTACCATTAAGCATAATTTTAGGCACAGGTGTTTTTTTAGATGTTCTCTATCTGGTTGTGGTAGATCCCCTCTATTCCTACCTCTCAGAGAGTTTTTGTTTTTTTTCCCCCAATATGTGGAAGGGAGGTTTTCCCAAATGTGATATTCATTCTTAAGTACAATGTGTACTTTGACCATCACTTTATTTAAGGAAGTATTTAAAGGCCATCTATTTTTAAGAGCTTTTCTCTTTTCAGAGTGTTCCTTTTTTTTAAAAAAAATAACCTCTGTTTTGTAAATGGAGTATCTGATTTTTGAGAAGATTAATAGTTTTTCTTAAGATCTACACTCAGCAACTTTCAAATATACAGTAGAGTATTATTAACTATAGTCACTGTGTTGTACATTACATCCTCATGACTTATTTATGTTATAACTGAAAGTTTGTACCTGTAAAAAACATAAAATATGCTTTTTTCCCCTAATATTGGCATTCTGTTTCCCTTGAACTCCTTTCTTTTTCTGGTTTGTGTTAGTGTTTTCATGTATTAGATTTCTGTATCTGATGATCCTTGGTTGTCTTTTAGTATTTAGGAATGTAGTCCTAAAAAGTATATTTGAAGTGCTACATTGACTGGTAGGGCTCATCAAAATTGTTACTAAACCAGAATAAAAGTTTCAGAAATGGAGAGAAGCATAAGAAAAAGCTAATCATAATTTTTTTTAAAAAAAGGGTTATTGTTCCCAATCGTTCTCTTCCCTGTAAGATTATATTACACACCTCCACCCATTGCATTTGACTTGCCTGTTCACTTGTAGTCACCCGGAGACTTTGAGTATGGTCACGCAACATGCCTTGGCCAACGGGATGTGACATTTGTCACATCTGAGCCTTGTGTTTGTGTGATTCGGCTATGTCTCTCTGCTACCCTCCACCGAGAGAAAAGCCTTTCCAAGGTTATGGATTCTCCTTCCCTCTGGGTGCTGGGGTGAGAAAACTCATGGGGTGCAGTCAAGCCCAGCCCAGCTAAGTAATGACCAGCAGAGCTGAGGTCAACCACAGTCCTAATGACAAAACTGAGTGAGCAAGAGATAAGTGCCTTTGGATATAAGGTACTGATATATTAGGGCTATTTGTTATGATAAAAAAAAAAAAAAGCTGACTAATAAACCAATAGTCTAATCTTAGGCTGTTTTTCTTATTCTACACACTGACCTTGAGGAATCTTATCCATACTCTTACTACTAAAATACTGAGGACTCTAAATGTCTATCTCAAACTTTTTTCTTTCTTCTGAGCTTTAGACCTATACTTCCATCTTCTAACCTTGTCTCAAAGGTCATTCTATTTAGAAACTTTTCTAAATCCTTCCCCTCTGTGCTTGTCCAGCAAAATTGCATGTTCCCACTCTGTGCTTCAGCATCACCCTTTCCATACCTTTATTTATAATATTTACCTCATTGTAATGCAATTGTGAATTTTATATAGCTTTTCACCACTAGACCAGTAGAGGCCTTGTCATTTAGAGCCTATAATACAGCTTAGGCTACATAGTCATGTTCTTTAAATATGTGACGAAATAATGTGATGGTAAAAGCAATATTGGATTCAAAAATAAATGTTATCACAATTTTAGAAAAATCTACACTTTCACACATAGGAAACCTACTATGAGGAAACAAATGTGGCTAAAAATGAGGGGAAAAAGTATAATTTTAAGGTACAACATTTATTTTCTTCTTAGATGAGAGCAGGTTGTTTTCAATTAGAGGAGGTGCAGTCCCAAATATTCAATACTAATTTATGAAATTCTATTGATTTTCTACTTTTTGTTTTAAAATCCACAATTTTATACTAATTGCAGAGAATCTATTTTGTTTTGAAGAAGAAATGGAAAGAAGAGAGGAAAAGAGGAAAGGAGTCTTTCACTGACAATCCATCTTTTAGACAGTATGTTATATATATATATATATATATATATATATATATATATATATATATAGTGTCATATTTCATTCTCTTAAGAACCCTTTGCGATATGTATATGTAGACACAGACTGAAGTTAAATCATTTGTCTTGGGCCACTCATCTACTAGTGAGTAGAGCCGGGATTTGAACCTGTGCCTCCTGATTTCACATCTGCCAGTGTTTTGATGATTTACTCGGCCTTATCTGCTTGTGTGTGTAGCAAGGGGTCATTGTCCTCTCTTACACACCCTATGAGAGGAAGGAAGACGAAATGTTATGATAAAATGTAGTCATCAGCATCCTAGGGAGAAGGCAATCAGGACCCCACGCAGGACACCATGGTTCCTTCTTCCTCAATGAACTGCTTGTTGATTTGCTGCTTCCTCGCGTTTTCAGTGATCAGTCTATGATTTATCACCCTGATATGTATATGGGTTTGAGTGCTTAAACTGGGAGAAGAGTCTCCCGAGATAAGACAGAATGACCTAATTTTCAGCCATTAATAGCACGTCCATTTCTATTTCCTTTCTGGCATCTAAAGGACTGCCTTATAGGCTCACTGATCTGCTACCTTTAATTTGAAAAACAAATCTTCTTTTGAAATCGTGGTGATCAAACACATTATTAGAAAGAGCAGGACTCTATTTTCACCCATGGAACTAAAAATAGTGGCTAGGGTTTGACAGGCTTCACAATGGGAAGACATTATTAGAATAGAAATCATTATTAGACTAGAAAAATGTCTGGAATTTTGAAACTACAGGTTGTTTTTATACACAGTGTTTTAGAGCAATGACCTTTGTGAAATACTCAAATATTGTAAGAATAAGTTTAACAATCTAATTATTGCATTTTGTTTCTTACCAACTTCTTTTGGTTATGGGCTTTTCAATGGAGGAAGCTGAAGAATACGAAAAGGAAAGAGAGATGCTAGGTCCAGGATGCAGTGGCCACTTCCGCTCTAACCACTAGGCTCTGCGCTCTTTCAAGGAGCCCTCCTCTCCTTTTCAAACATATCATTACCCTCTGCTTCCTCATTTCATTTCTTGGAAATACATGTTTGTCTAAGAAGGTTATCAAAAATATTACTGACACATTGATTTCATATTAATGAATGTCTACTCTTTTGGTGTTCTCTGTGTGTGTGTGTGGTGTGACAAGTGTCATTAGGGCCATGGAAAATGAGAGAGAGAGAGAGAGAGAGAGAGAGAGAGAGAGCAACTGGGGACATGAAGAAAGCTGTTTTTAGACAGGGTACTCAAAGCAAGCTCAAATCTAATGTGAATTGAATCCTGCATTGTTAGAAAAATTTACAGGAAGGACAAGGCACAGGTTCTGGAAGCAGAGGAGGCAGTACATACTCTTAGAATATTCAAACAAAAGAAGGAAAACCAGTGGTGCTGGAGTATGGAATATGGGAAGAAGGGTTCAAAATGATGCAAGTCGTTTAGGGAAATACAGTCGTGATGAGGAGTTTGCATTTTATGCTAATTGCAACGGGACCTCATGGAAGAGGTTTAGCTAGGAAAGTGATATAATCTGATAAAAATGAAAAGTTCAAGTCTAAGAAGTAAAGGCTTATTTGTTTATTTATTTATTTATTTGGCCGTGCCACACGGCAGGCGGGATCTTAGTTCCATGTCCAAGGATCAAACCCGTGCCCCCTGCAGTGGAAGCATGGAGTCTTAACCACTGGACCGCCAGGGAAGTGTCATAAGAACTAAAGGGTTAAACTTTCTATTTTACTACTGTTTTAAATTGAGGGTCACCAATAATTATGAAGAAGGTGGCACAATAATTTTTGTGTCTTTTCTCCCATTTCCTCATTTCCCTCTAGTGAGCCCATGGCTTGGCTGAATGCTTTTGTCATGGCAAGAATCAAGCCTGCGTGGAGCCCTTCTGGCCTGGTGGGTTTCCTGCACATGTCAGTGGAGTCTGATGCCAGTTGGCTATAGAAACAAACACAGCGCATTAGTTCAATCACTGGAGCAATTTCTATATGACTGGGTGTGGTGGATATCAAGTGAATTTGATGAATTGTGGAGTAATTCACTAACTGGCAGCTGTGACTAGAATGGAAACCCAGACATAGACTGAAAAGGTGACAGCCTTTCGAGCAGAAGTCCTCAGAAGAGCAGCTCATGAACTTCCCCTGCAGCTATGTTTGTTGGCAATAACATGTGCTCTCAGCCGTGCTGGCAGGGACCATGTGGCCATCTGTCCTACAGCAACGGGTTTCCGTGGTGTCCTGTCAGCCAGTTAAAACTGCTCACAGATCAAAGGGAAGGGGGGAAATCTTCAACATTCCTTACCTCTTCATCTAAAGAAGGATTGATATCTGGGTGACCTGCGGACAGAATACAAGGCGCCATCCTTCTGAGATTGCCTGGAAGCAGCAATCTGGAAAGTTAATGCAATTTTAGGTTCAGAACATCTGATTTGTAGATAACATCTCTGTGGTTATTCTGCAACCCATTAGGCTACTGATAATGTCTATGTGAAGATATTTGCATATTCTTCTGATCTGAAATGTGATTCTTTCTGTCAGGGCTCTGCAGCAGTGGGAGACTGAGAAATATTTTTCTCTATATATGCAAGAGATATTAAAAGTCGAAATCTAAGGGACGAGTCTTTCCTTGTTAATCTCTAGATTAAATTCTGGAATTTCATATAGTTGCCTTAGCACTGCAAGGTGATAAATATTTTAGCCAGTATTCTTCCAGGTAGGGTAGGTAGAAGGCAGACATAATCACCCAACCCCTTTCTGCAGGTATAGAACCTGATGGTTAGAGAGGTTCGCTAAAAGAATTGAACAGAAAGAAATTAGGTGAGTTGTTAACAAGAAAATCAACTTTAGTTGAATAATGTATCTCTCAATACCTACCATATATTCAAATGCGGTGGTTGAGGACTTGGCCTTTCCCCTCAGACAGCATATATTCTTCTTGGAGAGATGTGGTACATAATTAAATTTGCTAAGATTTAAGCTGAAAATGCAATATCAGAGAGGTAGCCGAACAGGTGGCTGGAACATTTGTACAAGAAGGAGAATACCATATTAAAAATGACTTTACCCTGTACGCGTTGTGGAACTATTGACTGGCAGAAAAATAATCATATTTGTCTTTTAGAAAGATCAATCTGGCAGCAGTGTTTAAACACATACCCATATGTATACATAACTGAAAGCAGGAACCAAACTACTTGATTATTCAACGAACAGAGATAAACCCAAGCCTAGCTCCTTGGGCTCAGGACTCTCAGCCGGTTGCTTTCTCCACCTTTGTATATTTTTCATCTATTTGATATACACTTCCAGATTCATACTATGTGTGTTGGTATTAAATGGGAAATGACTCTTAAAATCAACTAGGATTCAGTTAATGGTACTAGGAGAGTTGAGTGGTCACTTGGAAAAATAAAATGAAGTTGGATCTCAACCTCACAGCTTATACCAAAAAGTTACAAATGGATCATAGATTTAATGTGAAAAAATGAAGCTGAATTTTAAAAGATACCATAGAAGAATTATGTATATGTAAGTATTATATATGTGAACATTTATATATGAAAAATAAAACACCAGTCTCTAAGGGAAAAGACTGATAAACTCAGCTAGATCATCATCATCATCACCATCACCTATGTGCAAAACCCACAATAAGCAAAAGTCAAAAGATGTGTATACTTGCAAGGACAGATTTTTCTAATATTGATTCTCTAATAACAAACTCCAATAACCCAATAGAAAAAAATAAGCAAAAGGCAGTTCACAGAAAAGAAATATAAATGGCTCAAATATATGAAAAGATGCCCAACCTCACTCATAATATGAAAACTACAAATCAAAACCATACTGTGATACCAATTTCACCACCAGTTTGGCATATATGTTACTGTTGACAAGAGATTGGGGGAACAGGCACTCTCAGATACTCTGGATTGGAATGTAAATTGTTATAATCTCTAGGGGGGAGCAGTTTGAAAAAGGCTATCAAAATAACAAATACAAAATAACTAAATGCCCTCTGAACCAACAAGTCTACCTCTAAGAATGTATATGTAAAGATATACTTTGTATATGTGAAATTGTATGTATCTAACTTTATATAAGAAAATATTTCTTGAAGCAGTAAAATATTAGAAACAACCTAAATATCCATCAGTGTGAATTGTTAAATTACAAAGCAACCAGGCAATGGAATACAATGCAACAATACCAAGAAACAAGAAGAATTTGTTTAATGTCCTGATATAGAACATAGTAACAGTGAAAAAAATCAAGGTGCAAGTGGGTGCATTGGTATCCTAATATTTACATAATATGGGGAAAAGATTAAATGTATATACACATGTATATGTAGAGAATTAATTCCTTATACATGCATGAAATATTTTTGGAATGATATCAAAAGAAAGTGATAACATTTGTTGACCCAGAGGAGGGAGACTGGCTGTCTGGAGTTTAGAGCTGGAGAGATAATTTTCATTATGTGCTCTTTCTTTTCTCATTTACTGTGTAAATGTATAATGTATGGAAAATTAATGTTAAAGAGTAAAACAGAATGAAGCACCAGAAGATAAAGATAAGTTCACAATAAGTGAATATAGACTGTCATAAATTACTCAGAGATTTTTCCCCATCTAGTTTCTTATTTAATCCTTATCTCCCTGTTATCATTCCTTTTCACAAATGAGGAAATTGAATTGTAGAGATAAGTAACTTTTCCAGAATCACACAGCTAAGAATTGAAACTTAGATATCATTAATTTGGCCCTGCTTGCATTTTAATGACCAATTCTTTGCTTGTTTCAATAAGGTGTTTTTTTTTTTTTCATGAAGGACACTGCTAAGATGTGTTGGTGCCCACTTCTATCTTGCTCAAAACATTTCCACTGTTGTTTTTCCTTTTTATAATTTTAAAAAAATTAGGGGTAGGTTTGAGTCCAAAGAAAGTCTGCAGCACAAGGAAAAGAAACAAAATCTGAAGGCACAGTTAGCTTCTCCCTAATTAGACTTTAGTTAACCACTCAGCGGTAGATGCAACTGGCAACTCCACCTTATGGCATCTTGAAAAATGTAATAAATCACTCATCCTCGTTTGAGAGGTCACTTTATTACAGGATGCAAGGGGTGGCAAGCGGCAGTGAAATAGTCAGAAGGGCACCAGGAGAGCTGCTTTTGTCTGTACACCCTGTGGGCATTACGTTTATTAAGTTCTATTTTACTTTCAAGGAGAAAATCGTTCCCGGTAATTATGTGTCTCTTACTTGTCAGTTCCTGAGAGATCCTCTGACAGGTAGGGTACCATTTATATCGACATATCCCGTTCCTTGAATTCCATCGTGGCATGGCTTATCCATGCCCTCTCCCACCTGCTAAGAGCAGATCATTAAAGGAGGTAGAGAGACCTCACCAGGAAAGGGACACAGATAACAAGATGGAGGGGCCACGTTTTCTTTTAATCATAACCCTCCCTCCAACAGAGCAAGTTCCAAGGATGAGACTCATGTAAAACAAGAAGTCTCATAAGCACAAAGGCGTAAGAAAACAGAGGAAGACTGAGAAAGAAGAGTTCATGCCGGTCTCATTGAAATGAGACTGGCTGTGAGGCAAGCCTCCAGTGCATGGCTTGGTTTTGTTGTTTTTATTTGATTAAAATAAATTGGGCATCTTTTCTGTTAGGGTTATTTAAAGTCTGGGTGGACGTATGAAAATGCCAGTTGGCAATACTTCCTGTGACTTGGGAGCTGAAGGTCTGATTCAGGTCTTGTCCTTCATAATTAGAGGGACTCATGATATTCACTTGGCTAGACAACTGGGCCAAAATCAAAAGCGCTGTGAGAGATTATTTTCTTCTTTCGATAAGCGCATATTGCATTTAGAGTGACTATCCAGTGTCAGTTTATATGTCAGTGGATATTAAATTATTGCAGTCTTTCCAGAGGGCTCTAACAATATTTCAAATATACCATTAAAATGTTCATATATATTCAATCAACAATTCCACATCAAGTTATTTTTCTTAAGGAAGTACTTGGAAAAATATGCGAAGATGTATAGAAAGGATGTTCATTGCTGTGTTGTTTATAATAGATAAAAACTGTGAGTCTTTTAAGTGTACAAAAAAATGATTAAGTAGATATTTAGCCAATCGAAATGATAATATTAATCTATATTTACCAATATGGGAAAATGTTCACTTGTTATGTGAGGAAAACAATTTATGAAACCATATTTGTAGTGTGATCCTAGTTTTTACATACATGATATACATAATACAGATGTGATGTAAGAATATGCAATAAAATGTGTCCAGAAATTCTCATTGTGTAGTAGACCCAATAATGCCTTTCTTTCCTTGAACTTTTTTGTTTGTTCACAGTTTCTAATTTTTCCACTATAACTGTGAACTTGTAAGATGAAAAAAAAATCTGCTAAGGGATCTACCACTCAAAGCACTCTATCTGAATTTTCAATCAAAACGACAATAAAAATAGATGGTATTATATGCTCTAATTAAATAAAACTAGTGTACTTATTATACACTGAATGAACATCTTTCATATTAATACATGGCAGAAAGCCTGCCTAAGGTAAGACCCGCTAGAAACTTTAAATTACATTATTTTTCCCTTGCTAATACGTTACCCTTGAGTTGCATTTCATCTTTTATTTATATGAAGCCTTACTTATCTTCAATATTTATTCACATATTTCCTTATTTTCACATTGGGAATTAATGACATTGACAACTATGAGTAATATTAATAGTTGATTTAAAATTTACGTTTTCATCAAAAGAGAGGTAATCACTGATATATAAGGCATATGAAGACAGTAAACAGTTTTTAAATTTTATTCTATATTCTTCAGTCTCTCTCCATAGCCCTTACTATAGAATTATTCATCGAGTAAATTGAGATGACAATGATAGTGCATCCAACTACACATATTTCATTCATTTCTACACAGATATCTATAGAACAATTACAGTGAATAAGGTAGTGAGCTTGGGGCCACAAGGCATATAAAGTTCGTTTCTTCAAAGAGCTTATCTCTAGGTGGGTGATATTTACCTATCATCTGAATCTGTGTAATATGCAAGTAAAATGAAGCTAAGTATGAACACAGTCCTATGACACTTCAGAAGAGAGAGGAATTGCTTCTGTTTTCAGAAACCTAATCAGGCTCCATGAAGTTGGAAAGCTTGTTTGGAGTGTGGTTCCCAGTTTGGATTGCCAGTAGAATGACTTATAAGTAAGTAATTAGTGGAGAGGTAGATTTGGGTCAGAAGATGGAGATTTTGAAACCTAAACACAGAAGCGTATGCTGTGTTCAATACTCCAATAAGTTGAGGAGGCCGCAGCATTTGAATAGTGAGCTGATATGATTAATTTGTGCCATAAGAAAATCAATCTGGCAATACCTCATACGATGACCAGAGGAAGAAGACATTTATTTTTAAATGTCTCAATTAATCACCAGAAGTTAGTCAATAGAAAATTACTCATTCTTTTCCATGTTTATAATGCGCACCACTATCTTTTTTTCATCAAGTTAGTACACACTCAGAGTTGCACTGATGAGAGACGTGTGCTTGCTTGAGGACGAGAAAGCAAAGAAGATCATGAACTTAAATTTCAACAGGACTCTTTATTTTTGTCCCATGTAGTTTTATTATCACTCCAGTTGGATTAGGCCCAGAGAAGTTATTCATATACAGGCTGAGCACTTATTTTCTAGAGTCAGAATGTTTGGTTCTGAAGCCTATCACTTACTAGATGTGTGACTTGGAAAAGTTACTCATATTTTCTGTTTCTCAATTTACTTACTTTTACATAGAAATAATTACTGAACCTGCTCTAAAGCATTGCTGTGATGATTAAATTAAAAGTAGGAATAAAATGAGAGAGTGATTGTCTCATAGTAAGCCTTTAATGAATGTTGAAGGTACTGTTTTTACCTCCCTTGTGAAAAAATCAAAAACCAAAAACCCAAGACGTTATATTGTGTCTGGATTTGAACAGTTGGTAGTTTGCAATTCTGCAAGGAGAAAACCACACCAGGTAGTTTATTTATTTGTCTGCTTGTTGGTTTTGGATAGCAAGAGATGCCACATAATATATAGAGAAGGTGGTAAATTAATACAAAGCTAGGGAATTCATTTCACAGCTTAAGTGAGAAAATCTAATTCTTATAAAGCATGTTTTATGTCCTAAGTGAAAAAACACAATTTCCAATAACAAACACAATTTCCAATAACAAAAATAGTTTACAAATTTAAGTAATCAAATTATTTTAGTTATAAATCTTACTTCTCACTCTTAGGACATAGAGGGAAAGAATTTTATAACTGAGCTTAGAAAGTTGATATGGTTTAATTCTGTAAGACTTGAACCTCCTTGTTTTTTGTTTATATGGTACTGGGCATTGCCATGGACACTGAAATATAAACAGCAAATAACTATTTACTCTTCCCTTGACTTCATGGTTAGGAAGCCACTTTGAATGACATAGTTCTTATTATTGATACAATTACATTTCTTTACCTAAAGTCACTCAAAGACATTAAAGTCCATGATTTCTTATTTTTCATCCCATTTAGAAAATGTAGACCCTACACTGCATCATCTTTCAGGACACATCCAGGTTTGAAATTCCACAACTACAAATGTGTGGATTCAGTATTCCTGGGTGGGTAAGCGCTTGCTGGTGTATTGCACTCCTGAGGTGCAATGGTTAAGTGGTTTGTTTTCATCTTGTGTGGCCATATGAGTTCATGATTCCAAGTGATTTTAAAGATAATTTATCCAGTTAATATCTAATGAGGACCCACTAAAGCCCAGACACTGTGCTCTGCACAGGATTAAACAAAACACACAAGGCGCCTGGTCTCATGAGCTTACATTCTATTTCAGGAGACAGAGGATATATGACATAAATAAAGAAACAAGACTATTTAGGTGGTGCTAAGTTCTGAGAATAGAGCAAAATGAACCATGGCAACAAGTAACTGTGGAGACTGTTAGATCAAATTGTTGGGGAATACTTACTGAGATGATGCCATTTGGGCTGTATCTGATCTCAGAGACCTCTCTCCAGATCCTTTGTCAAAGGCATTCAACAAAGGCGGTGGGGTTCTTTTGTTTGTTTTTTAATAAACTTTGTATTTTAGAATAGTTTCAGATTTATAGAAAAATTGAGAAAGTAGTACAGAGTTTCCATAGGTATCGCACCAGTTTCTCCTATGGGTAACATCTTGCATTAGAATGGTGTATTTGTCATAATTGATGAGCCAATTCTGACACATTATTATTAACTAAAGGTCATAATTTGTTTCTTAGTTTTTACCTAACGTCCTTTTTTTTCTGTTCCAGAATCTCATCCAGGAAACCACATTACATTTTGTTGTCCCGTCTCCTTAGAGGTCTCTAGGCTTGACAGTTTCTCAGATTTCCTTGTTTTTGATAACCTTGACAATTTTGTGGAGTACTGGTCATGTATTTGGCCCTCAAATTAATATTTGTCTGATGACTTTTCCCACAATTGGACTGGAATTAGGTGTTTCTAAGAGCGGACTACAGAGGTAAAGTGTCATTCTCATTACATCATATCAAGGGTACATACAAGCATCATGATTTATGAGCTATCAATGAATTATCACTGTTGATGTAACGCTGGTCACCTGACTGAGTTAGTAATTGTCAGGTTTACTCACTGGATACTTGCTCTCCCCCCCCCAATCCCTGTTTTTAGTGTATTATTTGGAAGAAAGTCACTATGTTCAGCCCACACTTAAGGAATGGGGATTTATGCTTCATCTCCTTGAGGGTGGAGTATGTACATAAATTATTTAGAATTCTGCTTGGGGAAATTTGTCTATCTTCCCTCACTTATATATTTACTCAATTGTTTATATTGGCGTGAACTCAAGGGTACTTATTTTATATGTGAGTTATAATACATTATTACTTTATTTATCTTGATACTTAAATTTATTCAGCTTTGGCTATTGGGAGATCTTTCAGTTGGCTCTTTGTGTCCCTTTGACATACTGCCATCATTGTGGATTCTTTTTTTTTTTTGAGCACTTCCTTACTTTCTGTCACTGTAAGACGTTCCAGGGTCATCTTGTAAATTTTCTGCTGCAGTCTTAAAATTAGCCATTTCTCTAAGGAGACCTTGTTCTTTTTATGGGAGACCTGAATTAGAAACCAAGATCTGTGTGCTAGGTGTGCTTACTGCTGCTGGGGTGTTGTTGCTTCTAGTTCCCTAGCTGACAGTACGAGGAAATGTACGTGTATGTACTAACACATACATAAATATATACGAATCTATAAATATTTCTATATGTAACTATCTGTATGTATATTAAGCTAAACATGAGTTCATACTGTTGTATCAAACTCTAATCCACTATCATGTTGTTCATTCAAGCTTCATCCCTTTGCTTATCTGAAAATCGCAACTCCAACAGTTAGAAACCTGGATCCCTCCATCCACCATCCGTTGACTTAGTTGTTCAGTTTTGGTATACGCACATAGTGATTACAGAATCCTTAACCCATGTCCCCACGGGAAACAGCTTTATAAACGGGAGTATGATGATAACGTACAATTGTTTTTTGTCTTATTACTATAAAGTTGTTGCTTTACAGCAATTTGCTATTCTGTTTTTGGTTGTTTTTGGTCAGAGATTTCTTTTTTTCAAATTTCAGATGGGGAATTTTATTTACAGCTTTATGCTGCTTAGATAGCAAGGAAATTATGGAGGGTTCTCGGTCATCCAATCTGTTTAATGGATGTGTGGATGGAAAATAGACTATGAGCATTTTGTGGATGCGAAACAGACACGAGAAAGTGTATAAATAAACTCTTCTTTAAATGAAAGGAATGAGGGGTGAAGGCAGAGGAGTCTAGAACCAAGAATATAGAAAGTTTAGTTGATAAGAACAGTGCAGTTAGAAGATAACCCATTTGCTGGCAATAGATGGAGGATTGTAGAGGAAAGGGAAATAAAGCAGTTTCCTTCCTTAGCCTGAGCATATAAAGATGTGCTCCAATATTTTCTTCTAAACATTTTGCATTTCATGATTATGGCTTCATTTTGCATATAGGTAGTATAATATAAAATAATCCATCTTTTTCATGTGGTTAACCAGCTATCTCAGTACATTTTGTCAAATAGTCTGTCCTTTCCCT
>NW_006776983.1:994909-1003098 GCF_000442215.2 Lipotes vexillifer | reverse complement strand
TTTCCCTACTGATGTGTGTCGCTACCTCTTTCATGCACTTCTTTATCTGTATGGGTCTGGATTCTGAATTCTCTCTTCCATTGGTCTATTTCTATACCCTTCTGCTAATTCTACATTGTCTTAATAATTATAGCTTTATGATAATTTAATATCTTATTAAATAAATTGTTCTGGCTTGTTTTTACCCAGTATTGCCAGGATTATTATGTCATGATTATTCTTGCCTCATAGTTGGTCAACTTCCATGAAAAACCCTATTGTGATTGTGAATGGCATTGAATGTATAGACCAGCCTAAATAACACTGAATCAGTGCATCCATGAACTAAGTTCGTCCATTTGGGTCGCTACAATAAAAATACTATAGACTGGTTGGGCTTACAAACAACAAAAAATTTTTTCTCACAGTTCTGGCAGCTGGGAAGTTCAAGATCAAGGAACCAGCAGATTTGGTATCTGGTGAGAGACCCTTCTTGATTTTCATAAACAGCCATCTGCTTGCTGTATCCTCACAAGGGTGAGGGAACCCTCTGGGCTCTTTTTTATGAGGGTGCTAATCTCATTCACAAGAGCTCCACCCTCATGACCTGATCACCTCCCCACAGCCTCATCTCCTAATATCATCACATGGGGAGGGGGTAGGTTTCAACACATGAATATTCAGGTGATAGCATTCTGCTCCTGATGCCCCCACATTTATGTCCTTTTTGCATGCAAGTACATGTATTCCAGCCCAACCGTCTCAAAAGTATTCACCCACTCCAATATTAACTTAAATTCTAAATCCAAAGTCTCATCTAAATAACATCTAAATCAGATATGAATGAGAATCAAGATACAATTCATCCTGAGACAAATTGCTCTCTAGCTGTGAACCTGTGAAATCGAACAAATTATGTGCTTCTAAAATGCAGTGCTGGGACAGGCATAAGATATACGTTTCCACCCAAAAGGGAGAAATAGGAAAGAAGGAAGGAGTGACAGGTCCTGAGCAAGTCCAAAACCCAATAGGCCACATATAACATTAAAGCCTAGGGCTCCAGAATAATCTTTGGCTTAATGTTCTGTCCTCCAGGCCCACTGGGGCAGGGGGTCTCACCTTCCAGATGCGCTTGAACAGAGGTCCTGCTTTCCAGTACATTGGGCCAAGTGTCTTGCCTCCTGGACCCAGTGGGGCAGCCGTCCTGCCTTTGCAGCTTTGTGGGCACTGCCTGGACCCCCAAGGATCTCTGCCCACAGCTTCATGCAGCCCTGTCCCCACTGCTCAGGGTGGCCAGTCCTTGTGACAGCTCTCTGCTTGGGTCCCACCATCGATGTTGGTCTTATTCTTTGAAATCTAAGTGGAGGCAGCCAGGGCCTGGCAGCCTGTAGAGGCAATGCTGCCTGGAAGCCACCAAAGTTTGCTGCTTGTGTCCTCTGGAGAGGTGGTCACTGTGGCCTGTGCATCACTGAGGTAGCCAGAGCTGCACCTGGGACAGCTGAGAAGCATGGCAATGGAGTGCAAGGAGTGCAAGGGTCCAAGGTCCTGCAGGTACCAGGGGCCCCTCCTGTGAAACTGCTCTGCTCGCAGGCCTTGCACTCTGGACCTGTGATGGAAGGGGCAGGCCTGATGATCTCTGAATTGCCTTTAGTGTCCTTCGTTCATTGTCTTGGAGAATAGTTGCTGCCTCCCGTTGGGACGGCTGATCCATACTAATCTCCTGATCATTTGGTCTCTTGGTCACACCCTTAACGTTCTTTCCTGAGAAGCTTTCTCATTCTTTCTCATATACATAGGCTGAGAATTTTCCAAATCTTTAAGTGCTGCTTTCCTTTTCAATTAACAGTTCTGTCTTTAAATCATTTCCCTTTTCTCACATCTCACTGTAAGCAGCCGGAAGTGAAGCCACACCTTCAACACTGTGCTTAGAAATAGCTTCAGTTTAATGTATAATTTCATTACTAGCAAGTTCTACCTTCCAGGAACACCAGAACATAAACACAATTCAGCCAAGTTCTTTGCCACGTTATGACAAGGATGCGTTTCTTCCAGATTGTCCAAAACATGTTCCTCATTTCCGTCTGAGATCTCATCAGAATGGTCTTTACCAACCATATTTTTTGATTGACTGGTTTTACCAACCAATCAACATTCATTTCAAGATTCCTTAGGTATTCTCCAAGAAGATGGAGAGTTTCTCTAAAGCTTTCCTTTTCCTTTTTCTTTCTGAGCTGTCGTCAGAATCACTCTTAACAGTCTGTTCAAGGTAATGCAGACTTTTCTTTTAGCATGAACCTGAAAACTCTTCCAGCCTCTATGCATTACCCAGTTCCAAAGCTGCTTCCCTATTTTTAGGTATCTGTCACAATAGTATCCCAATCCCGGCACCAATTTCTGTCTTAGTCCATTTGGGCTGCTATAATGAAAAGACTATAGACTGTGTGGCATATAAACAAATAATTTTTTTCTCACACTTTTGGAGGCTTTGAAGTCCAAGATCAAGGAACTAGCAGATTTGGTATCTGGTGAGAGCCCCTTCCTGGTCTGCAGAGATAGCCATCTTCTTGCTGCATCCTCACGTGGTGGAAGGGGTGAGAGAACCCTCTGGGGTCTCTTATAAAGGGATTAATCCCACTCATGAGGTCTCTACCCTCGTGACTTAATCACCTCCCAAAGGTCCTCCATCCAAATACCACCACACTGGGGATTAGGTTACAATATATGAATTTTGGGAGGACACAAACATTCAGTCTACAGCATTACATTTAAAATTCTTTGTGTTCATTCTACAGCATTCATCATTTATTCATTCAACAATGAGATGGTATATAGCAAGAATATAAGAGTTCATGGTTGAGGTAAGGTAGGGGAAAGATTAATAAAGGAGAGGAAACTAAGGAGTTATATTGCTACACTGACATTATGTTAGAAAGATCATTTTTGTTTTATTGGCAAATACAAAGCATTGTGACTGGAGCAGTATTAAAGATGTTGGAGAGAGTGAATGAGTCAGCAGCTCAAATATTTAAGGAATCATGGGAACATCCAAGGGTGTGTATATGACTTGAAGAACGAATGAGTGAACGTGGTGGAGTCTAATGACATGAAAGTCAAAGTCAGGAGGCTTCAAGAGAGGAGAGAGGGGCAACGGTTTGGAAGGAGCAATGAAGATCATTCGAACTGTGCACCCATGTGAGGGCAGACCTGTGGTTATAGACCTTGGGAAGAACTTTGGTTTGGTTTGGTTTTTACTTGGAGTGACAGGTTAAGGCAGGAAATCTTGCTTATGGTTTCCTGTGCTGGTGGGTACCCGTATCTGTCTACCTACCTATCTATCATCTGTCTATCTATCCATCTATTTACAGCTTACCTTGTAATTGAGAATGTAGCCCTTCAGTCCTGGCTTTGGGGAAGTAGAGTGGCCGTTCTCTCGTTGCCTTCCCCAGTCTCAAGAGATTGCCTCTTGACTCTGCTGGGCACTAAAACTTAAGTTCTTTTGTTCCCAAATCTGCTCTTGTCCCTCCCACAGCCTAGCAGAATAATCAGGCTGCTGCTTCCAGCCTAGTTCCCAGTATCTTCTTTATTTGGCCCCCTGAGATGTCCTTCATGCCCTTATTCCTCAAATATGTATTTTAAAAGATGTTTATCATATACTTTCCAGCCCTTACCACTGCTTATATTAGTTGACCATAGTGCTAAAAAAGGAAGTTCTTTACATTTGCTCTTTCTCCTTAAAAATGGACAAGCAAAAAAGGTCATGTGAAGACCAGAATTACCATGTAACACTATAAAAACAATTTTGAAACCATAGCAACAGAAATAACTGTTGCAGCATTTTTGAACTTCTGTAGAAATGGCCTATTTTCCAACAACGGTTTACACATCAACATATGTTGTTCAAATATTTGATACGATTCAGCCATTCCATTTTGACTTTGTGGAGCACATATTGCAAACAGCCTAATCATACATAGTCATTTGTGCAAGTAGTTATTTTCTCCAACGGTAAAACAGTATGTGGGTGTGTACAAAAGCATGGCTGTTTAAATATTTGCATAACACTCAGATAACATATTTTAATCAAACAAAAGTGATTTCCCCTTTTTCACTATCATCTGAGGTTGATTCGTATATTCAAACACTATTGGTAAAATTCTCTTTTGGGCATCACACATTTAAATCACATCACTTTAACAGGTTAGCCCGAAGCCATACCACTATTTGATGTGGGCAAGTGGACCTGATTCTGTTCAGTGCTCAGGGACCCCTTACTCCCTCCAGCTCTTTGCAGCTCTTGCCTTGATATTTTCTAAGTGCCCCTGCCATGCCTTCAACTGTCAGGGTGGCAGTACCGTCTGGGTGAGGTACCATGAGCCCAGACGCCTTCTAGGTGGGTTATTCAATCCTCCATCCACCTGTGGGCATCAACCAGATGCCCAGAGAAACCCTGCAAGTCATGCAACCACTCACATGTCACTTCCTGGAAGATGGTTTGGGCAGCCATCATTCTCGTTGTAGTCACCTAATTTCATTCTTGGGAAACTGGGCCATCAGAAACATGTAGACACGGGGACTTCCCTGGTGGTCCAGCGGTTAGGATTCCGTGCTTCCATTGCAGGGGGCGTGGGTTCGATCCCTGGTCTGGGAACTAAGATCCTGCATGCCACAGGGCTGGGTCAAAAACAAAAAGATGCTCACACAGTGATTTGGGGTGACTCAAAAAACATTTGCTCATGTAGCCTAAAGGGGGCTCCACCCCAAAGGTGTGTTATGAAAACATCCTCTCTCCTATCCCATCATCATGGCCTGTTTCTTTGAGAGTAAATCCCAGTGGATCACTTTAGCCTTGTCACTTATTCTTTACAGGAAAGTGAATCCAGCAAGTTTCCTAAGGGTGCAAAAATCTTAGAGAAGACACAATAACCTTTGCATTCCCATCTTCTCCTTAGGAAGTCAAGTTTACAATTATTTCCAGAGGAGTTAAATGGGCCTCACTTTCCTGGGAGGAGGGTTAATGCCATCCTCTGTGCCTACGATGGCTATGAGAACCTTGAGAGATGGAGCCCAGCCCCTGAAGCTCACTGATGGTTCCCAGGCACTAAGGCCAAGCCGCAGAAGCCCCATGCAATCAGCTGCTGAGGCCAGTGCAGCTTGATGAAAAAACGGTGGTAAAATCTCCATATAAATCAATGCTTTTTTTTCTCTTTCTTGTAGCCCAAATGCCAAAATATGGCAAGAGAGAGGCCATTTTCACTGATTTCTGGTCCATTCAGAAATACTAGAAATCTCCCGAGAAGCAGTGGTAGGGAAATTTATAGCTCAGTTTTGCTGACCCTGTAGGTTTAGATGAGAATCAAAATGTATTATTTGTTTGTGGGATTTTTCTTTCTTTGTGGGGAATAGACAGATTACGAAAGAGGCTCTGAAAACCCATCCAAATCTGTTCACAATGGTATGTCAACGTTGTGGAAGCAAAGACTTCGGGGGAAAAACAACCTTCTGGTTTTCCAACTTTTTATTTGCTTTTCCTAGACTACTCCTGCCTAAGGCTAAAAAGCAAATAGAAAAGTGTAGCCATGAGGCTTCCCTGGTGGCGCAGTGGTTGAGAGTCCGCCTACCGATGCAGGGGACACGGGTGCGTGCCCCGGTCCGGGAAGATCCCACATGCCGCGGAGCCGCTGGGCCCGTGAGCCATGGCCGCTGAGCCTGCGCGTCCGGAGCCTGTGCTCCGCAACGGGAGAGGCCGCAACAGCGAGAGGTCCACGTACTTAAAAACATAGCGACGTAAGCACAATAACAGTAGATACAAATCAATTCTTATCCAGTTTTTCTTTAAGTGGGATATTTGGAGATATTAATTCACTATGCACGACCCTGCATAAATAGAGAATAACGATAGAAACATGCATTTAATTATCTGTTTTTTGTCTGAGGAATAGAGAAGTGTCTGCAATGGTATTATTACAGAGTCACCCATCAGGTCTCTGAGCAAATGACAGAGAACAGAACGCAGGTGATCTGGGGGCCTGTTATCTTATCCTCTCTGAAACCGGAAGTCTGGAGGGGGATTCAAGGGATTCAGGAAGCCCATCTTCCATATTTTAAAAGGCTTAAATAAAGAGTTGGACTCAGATTCACAGCCTTCTTCCACCCGTCTGCTCACCCCATTCTGTATTCTACATAGTAGGCTTGGAAGAAAGTCACAGTGAGTCTGAGGCACTGACCAGCTGCCTGGGAGACATGGGGGCTAATTTCTCCTGAAGCAAATTGTCAAAATCTTGTTAGTGCAGAAAGAAATTTGAGGGATAAACTGCAAAAGGGAAAGAGAGTGGAAGAGGGGAAAAAGAGGGAAGGAAAAATGGGTTGGGAGGGATCTATTGATTATCTAATTGGGAGTTAATTCAAATTTTTTGGTTAGCGTCCATGAGCACAGTGCTT
This sequence comes from Lipotes vexillifer, assembly GCF_000442215.2. Lineage (NCBI taxonomy): Eukaryota > Metazoa > Chordata > Mammalia > Artiodactyla > Lipotidae > Lipotes > Lipotes vexillifer. The sequence continues at coordinate 996,681 of NW_006776983.1, read as the reverse complement.
TGGCCACAATTTAATGGGCTGAACTTAAAGCAACAGAGACAACAACAAAAGATGTGGACCACAAAGGGAACATCCCTCCATTTCAGCTGAAGTTCAGCCAATCAGCAGAGCCAGTCTCTGCAAGCTGTGTTCCTCATTTTGAGCATCTGAAGCTTTCTCATGTTGGAATCAAAAACAAACACACATGCAAATAATAAATACAGGCACTGAATTAGTTTCCTAGGACCGCGGTAAACAAAGTACTGCAAACTGGGTGGCTTAAACAACAGAAATTTGTGATCTCACCGTTCCGGAAGCCAGAAGTCCAAGATCAAGGTGTCAGCAGTGTAGGTTCCTTCTGAAGCCTGTGACGGAGAATCTGCCCCAGGTTTCTGTCCTCGCTGCTGTAGTTTACTGGAAATTTTTGGCATTCCTTGGCTTGTAGACACATCACCCCAGCTCTGCCTTTGCCTTCCCGCGACATCCTCCCTGTGCGCATTTCTCTCTATATGTCCACATTTCCCCCTTCACAAAGACACAGTCCTATAGGATGAGGGCCCACCCTAATGACCTCATCTTAACTTTATCATCTGCAAAGACCCTATTTCCAAGTAAGGTCACATTTATTGGTACTGGCAGAATTTCAACACATGAATTTTTTGGGAGATGCACTTTTACCCATAAAGGGCATGGTTATAATAATTCATTTAAATATAGCCTTAATTTGAAAAAGGCAAAGGACAAAATAAAGTAAAAAATCTTGCATTTAAATTTAAGAAACTAAATTCTAATGTGGCTCCTGTGGGATAATTAAAGGAAGTCATAGTCATATCGAAACTGTCTTATTTGCATTTGCAATTTTTGGGACATAATATGTGAGTACATTTGAGGACAATATCTATAAAGAGAGCCCCCGGCAGAAAAGTGTTAATAGATATTGTGGAACATGATTTTACAACTGAAATATCTCTTGCACATAAAGCATCACGGCAACAGCTTTTGTTAGGATAAGTGATGACTTTTTTTTTTTTACATCTTTATTGGAGTATAATTGCTTTACAATGGTGTGTTAGTTTCTGCTTTATAACAAAGTGAAACAGTTATACATATACATATGTTCCCATATCTCTTCCCTCTTGCGTCTCCCTCCCTCCCACCCTCCCTATCCCACCCCTCCAGGAGGTCACAAAGCACCGAGCTGATCTCCCTGAGCTATGCGGCTGCTTCCCACTAGCTATCTATTTTACGTTTGGTAGTGTATATATGTCCATGCCACTTTTTAATATTAAACGACTTGTGTTCTTTTTCTACTTTTATAAAATCAAGTTTGGCTCTGCCTCTTCCTTCACCACTCCTTCCTGATCTTATCTTTAAATGCTTTACACCTGAGGTTTTTGTCTGAGCCAGAAATGGACATATTCCCTATAAAAAGTTTTAGTCAGGAACAAGGAATAAACATTTCTTATTGAACATAATTTGGTTAGGAAACAGGTGAGTGTACTTTCTGCATGAGGCAAAATTACAAACAGCTCTCTGATCTTGAAAATTATCCCTTGATTTCACCCATATTTATCACATATTGAATATCTTAGGAAATGAATCACTATCACATGATTAAAATAATCTCTGTATTTTAATTCTCAGAGTTCCCATGGGAATAAAACTAAGCTTCTCTGTATGTAAAAAAGGAATTGAAGGGATTGAAAGTCCTACTACAGAAAGTGGTAATAAAAATGGTTTCAGAATCCTACAACACTAGTGGTATTCTATGATTGAAGAGCCTTTAAAAATGG
>NW_006776983.1:979942-994807 GCF_000442215.2 Lipotes vexillifer | reverse complement strand
ATCCCGCATGACGCGGAGCGGCTGGGCCCGTGGGCCGTGGCCGCTGGGCCTGCGCGTCGGGAGCCTGTGCTCCGCAGCGGGAGAGGCCACGGTGGTGGGAGGCCTGCGTACCGCAAAAAAAAAAAAAAAAAAATTGATGCTGGGAGGTTAGTGGATTTAACCTAAAGGACACACACACACACACACACACACACACACACACACACACACATTCTTTCTGATGTTGCCCCCGTATTGGGATTCTAAGGTCAGATGATATGCATTTTCCCCATGGTGTATTTACTCGGAAGGGATGGATTGAGCACTGAGATCTGTCACTTACTATGGCATATGAAGGAGAATCACACAGAGAATCTCCCGCTGGGTTGATTCCAGACTCTCATTAGGTCATCATGTTCCACTCATGTCACCACAGAGATTCATACAGAGTTAGAGATGGTAGGGCTCACTTAGTCCTCCCCTTTGTAGATAAGAACACAGATGAAGTGACTTGCTCAAGGTCATTTGTGTTTCCTGGAAGTTCCTAGTGTAGAATCCAGCTCACTGGAGTCCCCACTACTGTTCTTTTCACCGCATCACAGCTGGCTCAGGAATTTTCAGGTCTGAGTTTGGAAAATTTTCTTCATTCCATTCCAGGTGCTTTAAATTTATATTTAGAGCTGGTTGTACTGTCTCAAGTATGAGAGGATATTATAGGCCATACCTAGATTATTTGAGTTGTGTGTGTGCACGCACGTGTGTGTGTGCGTGCGTGCGTGTGTGTGCGTGTGTGTGGGGGGGAGTTTAGAGGGAGAGGGAGAGAGAGAGAGCTTATCGGTGAAGTGCATTGTCAATCATTTAGCTAAGAGAAGGAATAAGAATCTTCAGAGAGATCGTTTGTTTATAATATGCGCTTATATGATCTGACAGTCTCACTTTCCAAAATTGAATTAATAAATCATTCACAGTACTGGCTAGAATAGTTAATACACTTTTCGTGCCTCAGCAGAGAGGAAAATGGCCCTGCTTTCCTTAGCTTTATGACACGTTAAACCTAAATAGAATTAATGATTGAGCTTTTGAATCGTATTTACTGTGGAGAGCTCCACTTGAAGGCCAGTGAGCTACAGAAATACACAGGAAATTTCTTATATTATTAAAAACAGCTTTTCATTGGCTCTGGGAAATTTTTTTAGGTGTTGAGTTACCATTACTTGATAACATAAACTGTGTGTGTGTGTGTGTGTGTGTGTGTGTGTGTGTGTGTGTGTGTGTAGGAATTTTCCAAGTTTTTATGTATATCAAACTGTTAGGACTGGAAGTTTGGGATGGACATGTACACACTGTTATATTTAAAATAGATAACCGACAAGGATCTACTGTAAAAAAAAAACTATTAAGAAAACATACCCATGTTTTATATTATCATATTATTTATTTACTTATAAAATTCATTTTTATTGGAGTATAGTTGATTTACAATGTTGTGTTAGTTTCAGGTGTACAGCAAAGTGAATCAGTTATATATATACATATATCCACTCTTTTTTTAGATTCTTTTCCCATATGGGTCATTACAGAGTATTGAGTAGAGTTTCCTGTGCTATACAGCAGGCCCTTATTAGTTATCTATTTTATATATAGTAGTGTGTATATGTCAGTCCCAATCTCCCAATTTATCCCTTCCCCATCATACTATTTAATCTTTCTTGAATCTTCCAAAGCCCTTTATACTCTGTGGGGAGAGAGCAAGCGGGAGGGATAGAGATGGAGGGGGAGAGGGAGGGAAGGAGAGAGGGAGACAGAGAGACACAGAGACAGAGGGAATGAAGAGAAATACAATTTTTGCTGGCCTTCAAGGGTCAAGTTAAAGGAAAGAAGAAATCTTCATCTTGAAATTCAGTTCTTAAGTGATTCCTGCTATTTTCTAGTCACTGGGACATTCTGAAGTAGAGGTGGAAGATGGCAGTAACAATTAGATACTTTAATGGGTGGAGATAAACAAACGCATTGGATTTTTCTCTCCTCTGCTAGAGCAGTTAATTATTGAAATGTTAAGTTTATTACATCTAATGAATAATTAAAGCATAATTTTAATGAAATATCCTTTAGGATTTTAAAGTTAGAGCAAAACACGGTAATTTTATTGCAACAACATCAAGACATGTCTTTCTTCCCTTTGGCAAGTATTCTACTCAAGAAAGTGCCATTTCTGTGATCGGAATATATTTTCTTCTGTCTTACAATTCTAGAACAAGGAGGGTGGATTAAAAGGTTATTTCATCCATTCCTCTGGCTTTAGACTAAACCACTTCTAGGTCATCTCAGGTAGATTTTTGAAGGAGATCTACACGTTTACTTGTTTTGTTTCCTTTAAATGATGCATATTATTCACACAGACATAATGCATATTATATATTTTCAAGTTAGAGTGATACTTTTCAAGTAAAAACAAATGAACCTTCTGTCTAAAACAAGCCTTCGTGCCAATATATGAACAACAGAAATGGACATTCCACTCCATCACTGGGTTTTTCAGAAATGTTAACATTTCATTTTATTTTTATATTTTTACATTGATACCTTGTAGACTGTAAAAAATATTATTGAAAGAAGGAAATAGGGAGGTAAAAGAAACTATTTACCACTATCAAATGATAGGTAACTAAAGGTACCTTCTTTTAAAAATAACACATCAATAGAGAAAATGGAAAGAAGAGATGGCCTCTCTGAGACCAAATTTTCATTCCTCTCCCTAGACATATGGGTGATATCATATTATTTACCTTTTTATATGAAAATTTCTTCTACTCCCTTCTGAATATTAATTTCCACAATCCAGACATTCAGAGGAGCATGGCAGGAAATATGGGGAAGCATTAACAACTCCAGAGATAGGTTACTTGAGTAAATAGCCGTAGAGCTTTGTCCAAGATAGAAGGCTGGCTAACCTAGGAAAATACCATAATCCTCAGAAACCAGAAACTAGAAGACCAAAGCATATGTGTTAAAAGTTCTGGCAATTCAGCAAGTGTGAGTAGAATCAGTGAATATCATATTAAGGCACAAAACTTAACAGGAACACGAACCCACTCTTTTTAGAGCTCTTCTTAGATATTACCTTTTTTCAGAGGGAAGAAGAAACAGAAGCTGAACTTTTGGTTGGCAAAACAAGTGAGCAAACAAAACACTTTTGTCTTCTTTTTACGTCCTAAATATTTACTTAATATACTAGATTAACTGCGTTTTTTTAGCCAGTGGCACATAAGGAAGGAACCCAACCTTCAGTCTATCATCCAACCTTTACCCAGTGCTGTAATATCTTTGCTGAGTTAATTAATCCCTTAGAGATTTCTCTCCAAATCAGATTTTTGTCCTTCGTTTCTGAGAAGCTGAATTGCTGGCGACGTGCTAAGCTTTTGCAGTCATCAGTTTATAACTTGAGAACAATGATAGAGGGCAAATCAATCAGTTTATTAATTAATTAATCAATAATCAAGTCGAAGTATTAGAAGGAAAAAAAGACACAGAAATGTGATTTATTAGTTTTTAAGTTTTCCTACCACCTGGATCTCAAGATAGCAATTGAATTTGTTTTCCGACCTAAGAAGCCCAGAATACTTGGATCGCAAATCCTTGCCACCCACTAGGGTGGGTGAGATGGTTGACATTTGTTTATGAGCGGGATGAGATTGGGGCGGGGCTAGTGCAGTGGGAAGCTGATGAAGAAAAGACGTGAGTGGAAGAGAGGGAAGAGGAAAGATGCTTTCTCTTCTCGGGACTGAAGAGCCTACTGACACCATTTAGCTAAAGAGAGTAGGTTACCCATTGCATATGAGTCATCTGTTTATGCAAAAATACATAATACAAATGTGCAAAAGGAAAGTTAAAGTGGCAGAGTGCTACTGATGTGTTTCTAATGATAGAGGAAAAACATACAGGGTATATGCATTGGTCAGGATTCCCCAGAGAAACATTACCAATGAGAGAAAGAGGGAAAGAGAGGAGCTGATTTATTTTAAGGGGTTGGTTTACGCCGTTGTGGGAGCTCGTGCATTTGAGATCTTCGGGGCAGGCAGGAGGTCCAGGGAACAGTGGCTTTTGCAACTTGAGTCTAAAGGCAGAATTCTTTTTCCCTTGGGGAACTGCAGTGGTTTTCTCTTAAGGCCTTCAACTGATTGGAGGAAGTCTACTCACTCTATGGCGGGTCATTGATTTGACTCAAAACTACTGAGTTAAATGTTAATCACATCTAAAAAATACCTTCACAGCAACATCTAGATTGGTGTTTGACCAAAAACTGGCTACCGTGATCTAGCCAAGTTGACACATAAAATTAACTATCGCAGGGGAATAATATTAACCTATTATTTACTTGGCTAAAGAACATGCTGTGTGCTGCTAATCTCAGCACACTGAGTCAAAGTGTACTGGGTTTGAAGGCAAGAGATTCGGTATGTGTCCTTGATTTGTCAGGCAAGCAGCCTAAGATAGTGCCAACAATTTTCCTTGAAAAATCAGGCAGATTTTGGTAATGTAAAATGAGGTAGGGAACCAAAGGAAGAGAAACAGTTGTCTCAGCGTTGACACAGAAGCTTCTATTACACATGGAGGCAAAGAACCCCTGTCAACAGTTGAATACGTATTCAATGCACCTAGAGCTCATGGAACAACCATCAGTAGAAGTTAGCTTTGAGAGTCTCTCACATATAGATGGCAACTGAGGCCGTGTGAATGACCAGCGGGAGGCCTAGAATAATAAAGAAGTGTCCCAAGGGAACAAGAGGAAATAGAGGAAGACGATTCAGTACAGCGTACCAAGGAGGAATAGTGATGGGATGAGAATGACGCTGAGATAAAGAGAATGACAACCAGGATATAGGGGCGTTATGGAGGTCAAGGCATTTTAAGGAGGATTTTAAGATGAGAGGCGTGTTCAATAGTGTGAAACATCAAAAGGAAGTTATAATAAGACCAGGTCTGAAAACATCCCATTGGATTTGAAAATCAGCAGGTCACTATTGCCTTTTGCTAGTATAGTTTAAGTGATGATTTAAGTAATGTCGTAATACTCCCATCTTTTAGGAAGCTCTGTGCTGTGCTCTGTATGTACTGTCCCTTTTAATACTTCCTATAACCTGAGAAGCAGGTATTATTATCACTGTCCCTATTTTATAGATGTATACACTCAAGTTTAGAGATGTTAAGTGTCTTTCCCAAGGTCACACAGCTAAAGATTGGGACATGGGTCTCTAATCCATTTCTGTTTGAATCCAAAGTCTGTTCTCTTCATTCAACTGCTTCTTTTGCTCCGTGGAGTAAAGGAGGCTAACCTAGTTCATAGGGGTCCAAGGAATAAATGAGAACTGGGAAAGGGGAGAAAGGGATTATAGATCATTATTTTCAAGGATAGTAGCTAGAGGGAAGATGCATGTTTGAGAGCTACTTTGAGGCATGAGAAAGTTGTGCATGTTTGTACGTTGCAAGAAAGGAATCAAGAGAAAAGGAGAGGATGAAGATATAGATGATGAAAGCAGGCAAAGGAGCAAGGTCCCGGGGGAGTCACAGGATGTGAGCTTAAGTGGACCCCCTGGAAAGACAAACTGAAAAGTAACAAGTGACACCGCTTTCCCTTCGACTGAAGAGAAATAAAATGTGGTCAGAAGAAGACAGAGCAACATTTAAATGTAGGATGGGGTGGGAGATTGGTTAGAATGAGTTGAGAAAAATGACTGCCACAGGTTATTCTGAAGGAGGTCAAAGAGTACATGGTGTACAACAATGAACGAGAACAAGGCTCAGGGCACATTCTCCCTCCGTTCCAGTTCTACTTCCACCCCTTCCCCCTCATTCCATAGCTGTCTGGCTGTCCTTCAGGGCTCAGGTTACATGTTATCTCTGTAGAAAAGCCTTTCCTGACCACCTTCTCTGGAGAAAGCCTTCCTCTTATTCTGTATCTCACGATGTCACAATTTGTCAATACGTTGTCTGTGTTTACCTTTTCCCCTATGTCCTTCTCTCCCACTATAACAGAATCTCCATGAAGATACCGCCATATTTCTTCTCACCTCTGTACTTCTTACTCCTAATGCAGTGTACTTCTTGAAACATAGTAGGTCTTGAGCAATATGTGTTGAATGAAGAAAACTGAAAGCCACTCTCTATTGTTCAATAACTGTGTGACCATGGGTAAGATAATTTAACTTCTCAGGACTCCATTTTATCATTTGTGTAAGAGAAATGCTTATCATACCGTATCTGAGGGGTCTCATGAGCGTAAAAGAAGAGGACCAACATAAGAACTTAATTTTTGTCTGATAACATAATATGTCCAATAACTATTAGCTATACTTTTGTTGGGTGTGGGAATGCTAAGGTTTGGATGGTGTTGTGTAAAAAAAAAAAAGTCTAAGATCTCAAAGGAAGCTCTTCAAAATGGTAACAGAATCCAGATGGAGATCTTCTCTTCTTGGATTGATGGATTGGTGACCACTTAGAATGTTGTTTGAGAATGAAGACAAAAGAAGGTACTCACAAAAGGGAACTGGATCTTAAGAATATACACATCCGATTCAAGGGGAAGGGATTAGAAGGGAATTTAAACCAAGTACATTTCCTTTCAGACAAGTTCTCTCCTCTGAACGGTCCAGCCAAAATTGCAAAGCCCTTGTCAATACCACATCTCATTACCCCTAGCTTGATGCAGCTTAATACCAAGCAATATGCCCCATTAATCAAATTTAAGGCAGTAAAACTAGAATCTGGGAGTTCTAACCTGAGTCACTTTTCCCCAGGTAAATAGGAATGTGTTTTTCTATAAATTGCTTTGAGGTGCCCGGAGATTTCTTTAATCGAATTGCAAGAAATGATGGCCAATGCTTATTTGATGGGGTCATGTTGTCATGTCTTTTCTCTTCTTCCATTACATTTTCCCCCAGATAAGAAGGCTCCACAGACTCTGGATTAAGAAAACACATGACAACTATCACAAAAGGAGGAGGTGAAGAAAAGTTTGCTGTTTGCTTCCAATGGCTCAGCAAGTGCTGAAAGTGCTCTGTGACTGAACATGGGGTTGGAAGGTGAAAAATTCAACGTTCTGGTAGGTTCCATCAGACTGGCCATCTCAAGAATCATATTTGGGAACAGTTCTGTATGATAATAATCCCTAAACCACAAATAGTGCTCAGATGCATCCTGAAATCCACCTAGAATTGTTTACTAACATTTAAACTAGACTCCATTTAGATCTAGAGTAGATCCTTGCATAATACAATTTTATCTAAACGTACACGTCTTTGTATATAGAAGATACAGATTCTTCATTCATCCTTGACTAGCACAGAAACATTAAAGCTGTCATCATTCTATTTGTCAAGATTCGTTATTTTTTATTCCTCTTTAGTTATTAATAATGCATAAGCAGAGAGGTTTGGGGGCTCCTTCTAGATGCTTTATTTCTTTATTCTCCTTGTTTTCTCAGCATGAAAACTTATCAAAGCTACCTCTCTAATCTATTGTTCTTTGCCTTGAATGCTCTTTGTCAGATGCTTATCTTTGAGGTTTTAAGCCTTTAAAAACACTCTTTTAATCTCCCTTTATCGAATTGCACTGTACCTGGCTACAGGCTCTCCTAATATCATCCTCTCCTTTCTGTTTATATCCAGGTCTGAGTGCACAGAGAAAAGCTGAATGGGACGCAGTGAACATTTCCTCAGCTGCCCCTGTGAAACATGCATTAGACGTCCACCAACTTCTAGAGGAATGATTTTCCAGTTCTAACCTCAAAGTGGCAAAATCCAATTTATCCTATGCTTCTCCCTATGTTTCATAGCCAGGAAGGGCATGTCTAATATCCACTAAATTCAGCCCCTGTCCACCACTCACCTTAGCTGTTGGGTGTCAAAGTATGGTATACGTAGAGGAAGCACGCTGGTGTTTTCTTATTCCCCTCTGAGGCTCTTCTGTCAACCAGCCAAGACAACATTGTCGCCCATATTTCTGTGTTATATACTAATTTTCTAACTGCTGCTCAATTTTTCCCATACATTTATGTTTATACCAAATCTTAGCCATTTCATTGTGCTACATTCTTTCTATCTTAAATTTACACATTTATACTTGAACACTTTACAACCAGTGCTGCTTAAAATTGGTTGCACACTGGAGTCACTTAGGGGACTTAAAAAGCTAACATTTCCACTGCCTGATTCTCCATCCCAGACCAATTAAATTAGAGTCTCCAGATGAGGCTCAGACATCAGTATTTTATATAAAATCTCCCCAGATAATTATAATATGCAGCTAAGTTTTGAAAACCACTGTTAACCCATTGGTACCGCCATGCTGTGAGATTTCTGCCTAACTTACTATTAGGCAGTGTTTGTAACAAAAAGGTCTTTTGCTTTCTCTGAAATTCAGCTCGGGTCTCTCAGATGCTTTCTCCAAAAGTTGGTGCTGGCAGTCTGATTAACTGAGTTAATGCGCACTCACATCTAATTCTCCCAGGGAGAGAGTCGTAATCCTCTAATATTCACTTGCAGAAACTCAGGAATTGGGCCAAGTAAGTTAATAACGTTCTTCTACTTGTATTAGAAGAATTAAGGGAGGCAAACTTCTAGAGAGGTAGGGGCAGCAAAAGAGCAGAGAGGCAGTTCACCTATCCAGAGACAGAAAATGTGGAGAAATAATATTCCCTTTAGTTCATCTATCAGGTCATTGACTAGCCCAAGTTCTTCATATTCAAGACAAATCGACATTTTATCTCTTTGGTTAGTAATTGTGCCTTAACAATATGCCATATGCGTAAGTGGGTTGGGTTCAATCTTTGCCTACTGCAACTAATACGCTTATTTAGAGAGGATGCTTACCCGCAGCTGTTGTCATGTTGTGGGACCAGATGGCTTCAGGAGGCAGTCTTCCGTATGCAAATGATATTCACCTAGAGGCTTGCTTGGAATATAAATTAAAGCATCACTTCACAATAAACTATATGTGTTTGGTGATCGATACAGAACTCTAACTTTCTCAAGTTAATGCCTGTTAATGACAGGCTCCCAATGCTAGCTGTAGACAGTTACATGCAAGATTATAAATCATGGTGATGTCTTAGCCCTGAATTATTAATCTTCGCTCCCCCCCCCCCGCATTACATAATTGATAATGACTATATTGACAGTTCCAAGAGGGCTCTGGAGATGGATCTGTTCAGTGGAAGGAAGAGCATTACTACTGTGGAGTGCAGCAAACAGTGCTGAAATGACATGCTGTGTATTCTAATGAGTGGATTCTGTCACCTCTAGTTGTTTTTCTTGAGTTTCCCAGGCTTTCCCTTCTCCTAAAAAACTAGTTGTGGTCAGAAAGTGACCTAATCAACATGCTATTTTCTTACCACGGATATTTGTTCCCAGTGCATCTTCAAGTCATTTTTGATGACTTTTACTAATGGAAAAACAATACATTTCATCTCTCATTGGAGTCCACAGATCCAATAAAGCTACATGAGAGAGAACTGTAGTGCATTCTTCCCAGCAGATCTGCATTCTTTATGGATTTACCCTGTTTGGCAGCAAATGGAATGTAGAAGGAAGGGTACACAAGACAATTTAAGGCAGGGGAGATGCCCAGAAGCCCACCACATTGACTAAATTTTTAAAATGCATGTCTCTCTTGGAATGGGGATTTTATTCGTTTACAAAGGAACTCTTGCCCCTGAGTTTGTGTGCTCTTCTACAAAGAGGATGAATGCAAATTACTTCACACTTTTACTTAGGACAAAAGCCTGGTCTAGAGGGCGCAATCTACTCGTGTGTGACTGCTCTGTGAACTATATCCACGATACATTTTTCTCCATGCAGTTGGACCTTTCCCTAAGTGGCAACTGGCTTTTTGTATTTTCACTATAAATGCAAGCAAGTTAACACCTCAAATGACCATTTTTGTTTACAGCTTTTCCCTTCATTTTACGCATGCAAGTGGAGGCGGGGTGGGTAGGTGAGGGGCTCCCCATCTACTCTACACAGAAGGGTACCTGCCTAGGAAAAAAGCATGGCATTTAAAACAGGCCACTTTCACTGAACCAGAAGGGAAGCTCCCCGGTAATAACTGACCACATGGCCCTTTCTCTGTCTCCCTTCCTTGTAATTCAGCAAAACAAATGCTTGGATAATCTCTTCAAAATGTAAATTGGTGCAGCCACTATGGAGAACAGCATGTAAGTTCCTTAAAAAACTAAAAATAGAGCTACCATATGATCCTGCAATTCCACTCCTGGGCATATATCTAGAGAAAAACATGGTCCAAAAGGATATATGCACCCCAGTGTGCATTGCAGCACTGTTTACAACAGCCAGGACATGGAAGCAACCTAAATGTCCATCGACTGATGAATGGATAAAGAAGATGTGGTACATATAATACAATGGAATGTTACTCAGCCATTAAAAAGAATGAAATAATGCCATTTGCAGCAACATGGATGTACCTAGAGATTGTCATACTGAGTGAAGAAAGACAGAGAAAGAGAAAAAGAAATGATACAAATGAACTTATTTACAAAACCGAAACAGACTCAGGGTCACGGACTTAGAGAACGAACTTATGGTTACCGGGGGAAAAGGATAGTCAGGGAGTTTGGGATTGACATGTACACACTGCTATATTTATTTATTTATTTATTTATTTTCACATCTTTATTGGAGTATAAATGGTTTACAATGTTGTATTAATTTCTGCTGCACAACAAAGTGAATCAGCCATATGTATACATATATCCCCACATCCCCTCCCTCTTGAGCCTCCCTCCCACCCTCCGTATCCCACCCCTCTAGGTGGTCACAAAGCACACAGCTGATCTCCCTGTGCTATGCAGCAACTTCCCACTAGCCATCCATTTTACATTTGGTAGGGTATATATGTCAATGCTACTCTCTCTTTGTCGCAGCTTCCCCTTTCCCCCCTGTGCCCTCAAGCCTGTTCTCTACGTCTGCGTCTTTATTCTAGCCCTACCACTAGGTTCATCAGTACTGCTTTTTAAAATTCCATATATATGTGTTAGCATACGGTATTTCTTTTTCTCTTTCACACTGCTATATTTAAAATGAATAACCAGCAAGGACCTACTGTATAGTACAGGGAACTCTGCTCAATATTATGTAACAAACTAAATGGGAAAATAATTTTAAAAAGAATAGATACATGTATATGTATAACTGAATCACTTTCCTGGATACCTGAAACTAACACAACATTGTTAATCAACTATACTCCAATGTAAAATAAAAAGTTAAAAAAATGATTTTAACCATTACCCCAGGAGCCCATTTGACAATTGGATGCTGTAAAATCATCTTCTCTGTCGTCTTCTTCCTTTCTCTTTTGCACTCATGCCCTCTCATTAGGTCACCCATCTTGATATGGAAGTGTCCAGGCATGGCTAGAATCTAGAAAGCCTTACACTTTGCTTTCGTGTTAATAAAGTCACCTTATGTTACTGCATCTTCCTCCTCTATTTGGACAGTAGTGATAAGAATACACGCCCTGACCTATCACTCATGTATGAAAGTTCTTTGAAAGGTGTAAAATGGGATGTAAATCTATGGGGTCATTAATATTGTTGAAGGCTGTATGGTCCCAGATAAATAGACAGAGGTTGGTGAGCAGAGAGCTTCCTTGGGTTTTCTTAACAAGGTTCATTAAACCTTGAACACGAAACCTTACTTTCCTTTGTCTCTCCCTACTCTAAATCGTTTTAAATGTTTTTGTATTTATTGTACAGTTGATAACTTATTGAGTGCTTTCTTGCTCCCTAATTGTCAACATATACTACCCAAAATGACATTCTATCATCATCTGTTGTCTTACCCTTAAGTTGTTTCATGCGCGTTTAAATTATTTTCTCAACCGCATAGCACCTGCCCACACTGTTTAGATAGTATCGTGTAACATAGTCTGTCTTTGATAGATCCTGACAAAGCTAATCATCTCACGTATTATTACCTTTTTTTCATGTAAGGCTGGAAATAAAGTTTATTATATGCCTTTCTAGTTAAGTCTCAGAGAAAGAATAGATGTGCTGATGCAGTGAGAGCTAACCACATCTCAGATGAGAGTAGTTTGGACAAATCCCATTGGTACAATTAGTATCTGCTAAAGAATGCACATTTTGTAATTTATGACAAAGAAAATAAATCGTGTTTTAGTCTGAATCCTTGGTCTGATATCTCCGCAAAGGATACCTGTTGCCTTTTTAGACATAATTTCCTATTTGAACGAATCTGCATTTGTACCACTATTTTTTCCTATTTAAATAAATATTAAGGAATTAATGCTCCTCATTTTAATGAATATGTCAATCTTCTAATGTTCGTGTATACCATATTTTGGAATAGATTTAAGCTGTGGTGCGATCACTGCTTAATCATTTCCAGTTGTATAATCAACTTACGGAAAGAAGATTGACTTGAGGTTACATGGGGAAAAATATCCCTTCATTTTGTAGATGAATTGGAACACTTAGGCTAATAACATAATGGTAAAAACTAATTTGACACCAATTATTAGAGAATAACTTTAGTTCTATAGTTTTGAGATGCCCCCATTCTATGTTATGAGAAACTTGCATTTTCTCTAATATACTGTTTTTATTTTTAAGTATATTTTGATTAATAAGATGTGTTCCACAATTTGATGGATAATATGGTCTTTCCAATTTTCAACACTTCTCTACAAAAGGAGGGTTTAAATTTTTTTTCCTTCAAAATACAAATGAATTTAGAAGCTACCATCTCAAAACAAGAGGGAAGTTTGCAGTTCAACTTCGTGATGATAAATTCTGCCTGTTTACCAGGTTTTGCCACCCATCCTGCTCCATTGCTAGAGCCACCTCCTTCCTGGTCTTGAGGAAAATGTTCTGTTCTCACTACAAGGCCATCCTCATGCTGCTAGTCTAACGACTTGTACTCTCTTCAAATTATTAGATATTTCCTTCATTGCCAAGATTCTGTTCTGTCTTCTTCCTCCCTCCCTTCTTCCTTTCTTCCTTCCTTCCTTCAAGTATTAAGACTAGTGTCTTCAGTCCACATTTGGCTGCTTTACTATTTATCCAGTGACTTTTATTCTGCAGCCACAAAGTAAGCATCTTCAGCTCATGAATACTTTCCAAGTTCATCTCCACCTCCACTGCCCTCTCATGATGAGCAGCCTATTTATTTAGATTTTTTCTAAAGGACAGCATTAAGCATTCTCAGGTTGACATGGTACAATTGTTTTAATTTCTCTAGGCAGGAATATGGTGAAGGAGCAACCAGAAATGGATTTATCTATTTTATATCTAGTTGAAAATTGATTTTAAAATATTTGTTTTTTTCCTCCAGTTTTATTGAGATATAATTGACATACAGCATTCTATAAGTTTAAGGTGTGCAGCATAATGATCTGACTGGCATACATCATGAAATGATTATCACAGTAAGTTTAGTGAACATTCATCACCTCATACAGAAACAAAATTAAAGAAATAGAAAAAAATGTCCTTGTGATGAGAACTCTCAGGAATTACTCTCAACAACTTTCATATATAACTTAGAGCAGCGTTAATTATATTTGTCATGGTGTACATTATATCCCTAATACTTATTTATCTTATAACCAAGTTTGTACCTTTTGATTGTTTTCATCCAATTCCTTCTTCCCCTACCTCCTGCCTCTGATCTACAAATCCGATCTCTTTTTCTATGAGTTTGTTTGTTTGCCTTTGAAATATAATCGACCTACGACACTATGTTAGTTCCTGTTACACAACATAGTGGTTTGATATTTCTATACATATCAATATGAAATTATTAAAAATATTCTTAATACCATTTTGGCATTATTATCTGATTTCTTAGAGAAGTGATCTGAAAAGACACACCAAAACAGCAACAGATGGAAAACTGATTTAGGTTGGTAAAGGCTGAATTGTCCAGCAGTTTCAGTCTATTTGGGGCTGCTATAACAAAAGGCCTTTTATGAGGTGGATGATAAACAACAAATATTTATTTTTCACAGTTCTGGAGGCTGGGATATTCAAGATCAAGATGTTTGTTGATTCTGTGTCTGATGAAAGTCTGATTCTTGGTTTGTAGATGGCCATCTTCTTGCTGTGTCCTCACATGTTGAGAGGAGCTCTCTGGGGTCTCTTTTTTAATCCCATTCACAAGGGCTCTACCCTCATGATTTAATCACATCCCCAAAGTTATACCTCCAAATATCATCACACTGCGGGGATTAGGGTTCAACATGTAATTTTGGAGGGACACAAGCATTCAGTCTATAGCATGAGGTTACTAGTATAATTGTTAAATAAACTCACAGATTTGTCTTTCCTTCTCTCCAACTCACTCTTTCATTCACTGGATTATTTTCTATTTGAGATTGACTAAAACTGTACCAATTCTTACTATACTTTCTGATTAATTTGTTCATTTAGCCAATATTTATCATATATATTCCATTTATAATGATTAGCTATTAACTGCATAATAATCGGGTGCTAAGTATTATGAGAAATAAATTATTATATTCTTTATTTCCAGAAACTTTTCTTGAGTGATAGCATGTTCTACTCATGGGTTTGCTATGTTGTATGTGAAGAATACAAGTGAGATGCTAATGACTAAGACATGGAACCTGCACTCAAGGACCCGATGATCTAACAGTAAAGCTAAAGTGTTTATACAAATAACTATCTTCCCTTTTTAATAACACCACTTCATTTTAAAAATATTGAACAGTGTTTGTCAATAAAATATATTTGCAGAATTTAATAATCAGATAGTACTACAAGGCTAAGTACAAAACAACAATAGTCCCATGATGCAACCCTCCTTCCCTGGTGATAATCTGCTA
>NW_006776983.1:974149-979932 GCF_000442215.2 Lipotes vexillifer | reverse complement strand
TCTTTCCCTGTTCTCGTCTGTTTCCTCATTATGGTTCTATGACAATGTTGGTTCCGTTGATATTCAGGTTTTATCTTATTGTAGCTGGTTGACGTATTATACCTGATTACACTTCCTTTCCACGTTTCCCAGTGGAATTATGACCCTTCTGTTATGGGCTGAGTTGTGTTCTTCTTATATGTTGAAATCCCAAACTCCAGCACTTCAGAATGTAATCATCTTTGGAGATAAGATCTTTACAGAGGTGATTGAGTTGAAAGGAAGCCATCAGGATGGGGCTCTAATATAATATGACTGGTGTCCTTATAAGAAGAGAGACATGAGCTGAAGATGCTTACTTTGTGGCTGCAGAATAAAAGTCACTGGATAAATAGTAAAGCAGCCAAATGTGGACTGAAGACACTGGTCTTCAGATGCACGGAGAGATGACCTTGTGAAGAGGCAGCAAGAGGGCAGCCTCTTGCAAGCCAAAGACAGAGGCCTGTGGAGAAACCAACCCTGCCAACAACTTGATCTTAGACTCCCAGCTTCCATAATTTTAAGAAAATACGTTTCTGTTTTGTTTCAGCCATCCAATCTTTGGTGCTTTGTTGTGCCAGCCCTAGCAAACTAATACACCCTCTCTGAACACTAAGACACCTCAGGTATTGCAACAGTAGTACAGTTTTCCAGGAAACCCCTTCCACATAACTCTCTCCCCTTGCTCCCTGTTGGACTCATGCTAAAGCCTGACACAGAGCTCTTCTCCTGGGACTTCACCCTCACCCTTTGTTGCATCCCCTAGTTACTGAGGTCAGTGTCGTCCTCCTTTTGCATCATTTACTCTCTTGTTTTGGCAGCACACGCCCATAGTGCCGTGAAAAACGTAGGAAGGGAGAGATCGCTTTCACCCTTGGGTATATGAAAATGCATGATTCTGCTCTCACGCTTAATTGACAATTTGGCAGCATGTACAATCACAGTTTGAAAACCATTCACCCTCAGAATTTTGAAGAAATTGCTTTATCATCTTCTAGATTTTAGTGTTGTGGCTGAGACGTCCAATGCTTTATACCATTTGATGCTTTAAAAAAAATTTAAATAGATCTTTATTGGAGTATAATTGCTTCACAATACTGTGTTAGTTTCTGTTGTACAACAAAGTGAATCAGCCATATGCATACATATGTCCCCATATCCCCTCCCTCTTTTTTTTTTAACATCTTTATTGGAGTCTAGTTGCTTTACAATGGTGTGTTAGTTTCTGCTTTATAACATAGTGAATCAGCTATACATTTACATATATCCCCATGTCTCTTCCCTCTTGCGTCTCCCTCCCACCCTCTCTATCCCACCCCTCTAGGTGGTCACAAAGCACCGAGCTGATCTCCCTGTGTTGTGTGGCTGCTTCCCACTAGCTATCTATTTTACATTTGGTAGTGTATGTATGACCATGCCACTCTCTCACTTCGTCCCAGCTTACCCTTCCCCCTCCCCATGTCCTCAAGTCCATTCTCTACATCTGTGTCTTTATTCCTGTCCTGCCCCTAGGTTCTTCAGAACCATTTTTGTTTTTTTAGATTCCATATATATGTGTTAGCATACGGTATTTGTTTTTCTCTTTCTGACTTACGTCACTCTGTATGAGAGACTCTAGGTCCATCCACCTCACTACAAATAACTCAATTTTTTTCTTTTTATGACTGAGTAATATTCTTTTTGATGTTATCTGATATATTTCTTTTTCTCAAAGCTTTTTGGATTTTTTTTCTTCTCTTGCTTTCTAAATTTGCATGTTGATGTGCTTTAAGTAATTTATCACTGGGACTTTAGCAAGCTTTTTTGATCTGGAAAATAATATTGTTATCTTCTAGAAAATTTTCTTGAATCACTATACCCCAGATTTAGTTCCTTAGAAAACAGAGATAGTGATCAACATGCAGGAGGCATGGATCTCCTGGATTGATCCTCTAATTTTCTGTATATGTGTGTAGGTCTTAAGGACCAGTGGGCTTCACTGTAGCAATATTGGGTGGGGACCCAGCTGTTTCTTTGAGGCACCACCAAAGGTCACTATTTATGTCTTTTTTTGGGTGTGTTGAATTTTTCCAGGGAAGACTGCTCCAAACTCCTGCCTGTGAATATTGACCAAAACAGGATATTCTTGCAGTGAAGTGGAATTAAGAAGGTTTGTGGGGGGGGAGGTATCATCAAACAGTAACTTTCAAGCATGATACCCTCTCCCTCCACTTTTCTCTGTGCCATACGTGCTAAAATCTGGATAACCTCTGATTCTATTTCTCCACAAAATAAACCACCAGTTTCTGGGAAGGGACCAAGTGTTTAAATATTTCCCGTGAGGACTCTCAGGTAGACTTTCTTTTCAGTCTCACGCCTCACTGTAGCCTTCCTTGATATATAGAATCTCAACAGATAAGCCTTTACAAGCTCCTGCTGCATGATTCTTTTGTTGACATCTCTTTATCCCCTGATAGTTCCCTCCCCTTTCCCTTTGTGTTGTGGGTTTATCGTTACAGTAAGTCCCCTACATGTGAAGCTTCAAGTTGTGAACTTCCAAAGATGTGAATGTGCATCTGGTCCTAGCAAGGACCCAGAACCTGTGCCATCAACGTCAGGCGTGAGGGAAATGGCAGCTTGCCCTTCGTCTCCTATTGCTGGCAATCCTTCCACTCCACCATCTCCCACCTGCTCTCCCTCCTCCAGTCAGGAACTCTTCTTGCCTGTTCACTTGATGCCAGCCCCTGCGTGCCAGCTGTTGTATTGTACTACTGTACTTTTCAAGGTACTGTACTGTGAGATTAAAAATGTTTATTTTTTGTGTTTGTCTTTTATGTATTATTTGTGTGAAAAGTATTATAAACCTATTATAGTATGGAACTCTATAACCATTGTGTTAGCTGGGTACCTAGGCTAACTTTGTTGTACTTATGAACAAATTGGACTTACAAACATGCTCTTGGAATAGAAATCGTTCATAGGTAGGGCACTCTCATTTGAATGGGATTTCTGGAAGGAGCAGAGAAAAAGCCCTCATGTACTCAATCCTCCATGTTTAACCAGAAGTTCTCACTTTCTACTTGAAACGTAAAATTCTAAACAAGTGAAAGGAGGAAGAGATTATTTTTGGCTGAGGGGTATGAGTAGGTGAAGAAGCTCTATGCAATAATAAAGACACTTCCTTTCAGAGTATATAAAAGACTGGACATATGGCTTTTTATTATCAATACAGTCTGTCTAATCTGTAATAGCACTGAAAATGTTGTTGGATTTCTTCTGGCAAGACTGATTATTGATTTTTGTGGTACTGTCTGGAAAAGTTATTTTTTGCTATGGATTCCTTCTCACTGAATTAAAAAAAAATTTTTTTTAAGGGGAAAAAAATATATAGTGACCAGGGCTAGACCAGGCTTTCTTTCCATCTCCATTTTCTATATCCCAAGCAGAATTAAAGTCTTGAGGAGGAAAGGTGCTTAACAAATTGTGCTTGTTTGTATCGTTGATGCTATCATTAATCTAATAGAGCTGCTCAAAGTTCTGTGGCTGATCCATTTAGTAATGTCAAAATAACCTTGTTAAAGAAAAATGCTTAACTTGACCTTCAAAACCTTTGTCCTTTTCTTTCTTATTTATTATCAGATTTGTCTCTTAAGATAAAGTAAATAAATTATCCTTAAAGAATTCTCCCATGTTTATTTACTCATTCTATCATTTGGAGACACCCTTCAAGGTAGCAACTCCACTGGCATGAGATGTCAGAAAATGCAATTGTCTTATATCTTTAATTACACATTATTATATACATTTAGAAGTTTTATTTTGGGGACAATATTTTATTTGGGGGGGGCGGTGACCCTGTAACTGTCTGATTGTCTTCTAAATGCTTTTAGTTGTCTTTTTCTTTAAAGTGGATTCTGGCAATTTAGTGATTATGAATATGGCTTAGCCATTTATTGTCAGCATTTATAGAAAGAACTAACATGTTTTTTGCCAAATAATAAGACTTTTCTTGAAAACCCAAGGGAATGAAGGATGAAGGGATAAAAGATACACCGTGGATTCTCTCTCCAGTATTCTACTGAATATTCCCCTTCAAAGATCAATGATCATCTCCTAGTTGACAAGTCTAAAGGTAGTTTCTTAGCTTTTATTCTCCATGAAATATTTTGCTAAATGATTGAGACTCGTCTTGAAAATTTTTACTCTCATTGTATCAGATTTTCCCAGATCGCCTTTAATCAACTAACCATTCCTGTGCGTGTGTGTGTGTGTGTGTGTGTGTGTGTGTGTGTGTGTATGTATGTGTGTGTTGCTGGTTCCCCTTTCTCCTTATCCCCTCTAGCAGAGGTGTGGAAACTATGTTTTATTCATCTCAACCTGGTGTTCAGCAGCAGCTCAACCCATATTTGCTAAATTCAATCATTTTAAAAATCATGATAATGGATAACCCATCTATGAAGATGAAAGAAATGAAGAGAGATGAATAATCACTTCTTTGGTTAAATAAAACTATATATTTTGGTTCTCATGCTCACCTAAGTTCTGAGTTTCTCCTATTTTTTAGAGGCAAATCTGTCCAAAACACGTTTTCCATCACACTGTGCATCACAAAATGTATCCACATTTCAGATGTGCGTACATCTATATGAAAGGGGTGTCCTTATCTTTTTCCCCTCAAAGCAAGTCCCCCTTGGTGTTTCCCTGTTACTGTGTACTTGTCATTCAGGCCTGACACCTCATTTATCTTTGACTTGTCGTCTTGTATGTCTTCCACATTAACAGAGTACTGATTTCTCCCTCATATTTTCTTACCTCCAAAATTTTACATCATTATTACCACTAGTATGATCCATCATCTGTTCATTCTTTTCTTCCTTAAATATTTATTCACCATTTGGTTCTCCAGGTTTCATGCAATAAATGAACTAATCAATTAAATCTTCAATCACTCAGTTAATGAAGACTTACCAAGAGCACTGCCTCCCCGGACCAAAGTAACCACAGTCAAATGATTTCTTTCTCCATCTCATAAGCCACCCGCAACTCCACTTTTATACAGAGTGACATTTTAAGAAGATTCTGAGGTGAAATGCCCTCTACTCTCTGGTTCAGTCCAAACAATTCTTCCTCAGGGAGGCCTTCTCCAACTGACCTAGGTAAGTCCTCTCCCAGCCTCTTTGCTATCCCTTTATCCTGCTATGATAACATAGCACTCACCACCCCTACACTGCCTTGTTCATATATTTTTACTGAGTCTATCGCCTCAAGATTGCATTCTCATTACTTCGTGTATAGTTACTAATTTAATACTTACCAAAACCCTATGATGTATATTGTACTGCTAACACCATTTATAGCTATGGTAACTAAAGCACAAGTCCAAGGTCACCCAGATACTAAATAACAGAGTGGAGTGTCTGGCTTCAGAGCACAAAAACTGCATTTATTTTTAGTTATCTTTTTATACCAAAGCCCCCCAGTAAGAGGTAAAATAATGATATATACTTCCTCTTTATCTCTAGGGCAAGTTGCTTGAAGATAGGTCATTGAGCCTCAAAATTCTTTCTGTCTCCTATAGCGTCTAGAATTATTTTGTTTGAAATGCACAAGATTTAGAAATAAGTGTGATGTGACAAATTAAACCCAGTAACACCCTTCAGAGCTGTCCAAATGGGATATAACTGCATTAAGAAAGGAAAAAAAAAAAAACCTTCAAATCAGAGCAAGAATAACCAAGAAAGAACTGGAATCAGATGCTGCCTTTTTTCCTAAAGGCGCTCTTTCCC
>NW_006776983.1:968158-974101 GCF_000442215.2 Lipotes vexillifer | reverse complement strand
TCTTTCCCTCTCTCCAAACACACAGGCATCATCAGGAATTAGAACAAAAGAAACGTTCATGTTTTACATCTTTTCATAAAAAATAGAACCTATTTATCTGTCACTAACCTTGAAGTACTTAGGTCCTGGGAATTGGAGAGTAAATGATGGTTTATGTTAGTGTTACGACATCTTCTCCAGGGATGTCATAAGATCAGCTTTCTTAGACTATTTAGATGCTTCCGCTTACATCCCCAGCCAGGAAGAACTGTAACTCTGATGAATGACTTTCTTTACCAGACCAGACATCTCATTTCCTGCCTTGAAAAATTTGAATTAGCATCCACACTGTCCCTAGAGGCGAAAAAATATATATATAGTAATGCACCAAATCAAAGCTATTCTGAACAGTGATTGTGACATGTTAGAAAAAATATCCTGCATTGACTTAACTGCAGTTTGACCATTGACCAACAGGTGCTCTATAAAATTTCCCCATTTTAAAAAATAAAATCAATATTTCAAGATCTGTGAACTTGAGGCTTAAGACAAATCAAGCAATTCAACTGAAAAGCGGTCTGTATACTCAAAAATAACAAATCAATGACTTTTGACAGTAATTTTGAAATTGATTTTTTAGCTAATATTATTATAACCTTACTATAATCAGCATGAATCTAAGTGTGGTGTTTGTTTCTAAGAATTCTACCTGTGAAATCAGATAGATTTTTATCTCACATTAAGCTGTTATTATCATACCATCTCTGTAAAGTCACCCTTGGGTAAGTCATCTATTGGTGCTTCAAAGGGGAAGACAAGAGGTCTAAGCCCGTGATTCTATTGCTAAAATGGAGCTGAGGTGCAACACTCCAAGGTATGCTATTGGCCCCATGATCGTTCTTCACTGCTGCAGCATCTTTATTTTCTCTTGTACTACTTTATTGGTAGTGCAGTTTGCTCCAACAAAGACCCTAACTCATGCTGCAAACACTTGCTGCCAGCATATACACTCTTTTTTTTTTTTTCTCCTATCCATGCTCTGGAAGCCGATATCAATAAGATGTTGTTATAAAGCTGTCTTTTCTGTCCTACAACAAATCTCACTGTAGCAGAGTGTCCTGTGGCTGCAGATGCTCTTAATGTTTTCTCCACTCTCTCAATTGATTTCAAGGCTGCCTCCCTATCAAGCCATGTGCTCTTTCCAAAGGTACATAAGCCAGACTGAAGGGAAGGATCATAAAAGTGTTTGACAATCTCACATCATCGTCACACAGCCTGTCATTGCTGGATACATTCTTCCCAGGTGGATCTTTTTGTAAGAGATTCCTCAACCCTCCAGTTGGCTTCCCTCTTTCCCATGATGGGAAGGCTCTTAACTGACCTAGAGAAACCAGCTGGCTATTTTGTGGTCACTAGGGGGTGTCCTATTCACTTTCAAAATAAAAATAAAATGGTCAAGTCAGCATTATTTCTCTTTTAACTCTTAAGATAAGTCATCGCTGACATAGCAATAGATCTCATCGAAATGCTTACATATTAGTTTAAGGAAAGCTGTCCATGGCTTCCATTGATGATTGCTGATTCTCCAAGTGCTTGGCGACTTACCCCTTACCCATCATTCAAGTGCCAAATCTGCTTCCATCTCCTGTCCTTAAGACATTTGGTCCATGCCAAAATGTCCTTGAAATTGGTCCTATCCAAAACATCCATGAGCATATTTGGTCCATGCCAAATCGTTTTGGACAGGACCAAATATCAAAGACTTTTTCATATAGACCAACGTCTTATGGATGTTTTGGACAGGACCAGATGTCTGCTGACTCATATACTTAACACTTACTCATTGCTCCAATTCAGACAGTGGCTGTGTAATAGTAATTACAGAGAAGCCATGAGAATGGATGATATAGCCCCTAAAAGTGAGCTAAGTGAGAAGAAAATAAGGAGAATATCAACATATAAGTGTGAGCCTAAGGTACCCATGCACCCCTTCCAGATCACTCTGCTTCTCCAAAATAGGATCATTTATTCTTTTGATACTTTGTACTTGCTCCTTCTGTGGCTCCCCTCTTTCCTCCTCTCAGAGGGTTTTCTGATACTCAACTTTGTTCACCAGCTCTGTGGGTTTGTGTGACATTCAAGGAAGTGAAGAACGACTGTCTGTGTTTTTTCAACCGGAACACAAGTGTTTCCATTAAAGGTTCAAACAAACCATGTTTATGAATTGATGTCTCACAGGACACACACAACTCCTTCACTTCCAGAGATCTCCTCGTGTCCTTTGGATAACGTAACAATTATGCAGCAGGAACCCTGAGGAACATTGAGACCTGGCCTCAACATATCTTGTCAAGGACAAATCCAGGATTTGTCCTCTACGTCGAGGACAACTTTGTATTCACAATGCAAGTGTATCACAATACACAGTGCACATGTCGGGTAAAATGTCTAACTGAAACCAAAAATTTGAGGGACAAAAGAAAATCCTTCTCATTTGAAGTGTTTCGTAGGAGACTTCTGCCTCCTCTTTTTCTGGCCCCCTCTTGTTTGTTATCTTAGCATGCTGACCAAAAGTAGATTGTGGCATTCCCTTACTTATGTAAAAATAGCTTTCTTTTAATGAGAAAAGAACAAAACATGAAGGAAACTAATAGTAGAGGCCACGATCTAGAAATTGAGCTGGGTGGAAATCAAGATGAAACTCTGACCCTGTACAGGAAGAAAAATAATTTCCCCTCTACCTTTCTAGGTTCTTGGCTGAGACACTCCCTGTATTAAAAGAGAGGTTAATAGGAGAACACCAAATTTAATTAAATTTTATACATACAAAGATATGAGACCCAAAGAAGTGACCAAAGCTATCAGCTTTTATATCTTTTAAATAAAGAAATAATAAATTTGTAAAGAATTGACAAGGTTGGGCTTGGGGTAGTAAACTAGTAAAGAAGTAACAAGGTTTGTTCATACAGCCTTCTAAGCCCTGAATTCCCTGTCTCTAGTGATAAGAATCTATTTCTACCTCCTGGTATGGGGAGGGTACCTTTCACATGGGAGATTTATTTCCTGCCTTCAAGAGGACAAGGGAGGGTCAGAGTATCCTCTTTGCACTGGCTGTTTCTTAAGTAACTTTAAAATAATCAATATGGCACATTTGGGGGTGGCCTGCTCTCAGTTCCATCAACCTTTTAAAATCAAAGCAAATTCATCATAAAGGTGTAGGCCTAGTATATATAGCAGGTGGCCGACGTTCCTCCTCTCCTAGGACCAAATGTACCACATTTCCTGTCCCAATAAATTTTTCTGTTACCTTGACATTTTCAAAAAAACAAACCAAAAAAAAAAAAAAAAAGGCACCTCTCTTTGGCAAGCACAAATGGCAAAATATTTTGGAGGAAAATAAAATTTTGTAAGTGTGTTGGGTGGCTGTAGATGACCAAGGCTCTCCTACAGTATTGTCTCAACCGTTCCTCTAGGGTCTCTGAACACAGCGGGGCACAGTGAAGATACCCGAAGAAGCAGTGGTGGGAAGGTGGTGTGAGTGGGGGAGTGGACTCAGGAGATTTCTCCTTCATGTAGTCTACAGGTAGAAGGGGTCAGAGGATGACAGCACACATGAGGTGATTGGCTGGAAGCCTCTAAAACTCTTTGCTCTACACGGTGATGATGCTGTGACCCAGGAAGGCCTACAGCAGGGGCAGATGGAGCTATCGAGTGAGAAGGACAACACAGACCCAAAGGAAAAATGGTTTGCCACCTGTCCAATATGAATGAAATGGACATCATATGTACAATGGAATATTACTCAGCCATAAAAAAGAACGAAATAATGCCATTTGCAACCACATGGATAGACCTAGAGATTGTCATACCGAGTGAAGTAAGTCAGACAGAGAGAGAAAAATATCATGTGACATGGCTTATATGTGAACTCTAAAAAAGGGTACAAAT
Source organism: Lipotes vexillifer (assembly GCF_000442215.2). NCBI lineage: Eukaryota > Metazoa > Chordata > Mammalia > Artiodactyla > Lipotidae > Lipotes > Lipotes vexillifer. Next base: position 970,174 of record NW_006776983.1, on the reverse strand, counting down.
GAACTTATTTTCAAAACAGAAATAGAGTCACAGGTGTAGAAAACCAAGGGGGAAAGCAGGGGGAGGGTTAAATTGGGAGATTGGGATTGACATATGCACACTACTATATATAAAATAGATAAGTAATAAGGACCTACTATATAGCACAGGGAACTCTACTCAATACTCTGTAGTGACCTATGAGGGAAAAGAACCTAAAAAAGAGTGGATACATGTATACGCGTAACTGATTCACTTTGCTGTACACCTGAAACTAACACAACAATGTAAATCAACTATAATCCAATGAAAATTAATTAAAAAGAAGAAGTGGGATATCTATGATATTTTGTGGCTTGGGGTTGTTATGAACCTGAAAATGAGAGAATTGCTGTCTCATTAACAGTCATTTAAAATACCCACGTTCAGTGGGCCCACTGGAGCTAAATGAATAAGCTCTCATGAAGGGCATGGAGAGATATGGGGATTAGAATAAACCCATCGCTGTGCCAACAGGTGGAAAACACAGCTCTCTTATCTCTCCTCCCTCTCCTTTTATGTGCTTGTGAGATAATAGCACCTCTACTCGTTCAAACTGAACTATTGACAATGACTTGGTGCAGTCACTCTACCTCTTTTTCCTAATTCTAGTGAGATTCGTAATGTTCTCTCCTTGCCACTCAACCCTTCTGTACCTGTCAAATAAGTCCTCTCACAATGCATATTAATCTGAGACATGTGGCTGAAAGAAAGAGCTGAAAAGCCCATCTTCGAGATGTGATAAATATAAAGCATTTCTAATGAACTGGTATTGTGTCAAGCATCTGCAGGATCACCGAAACCCGGGGATATTAAATTAAAAACACACACACAAAAGATAATGAGAGGGGAAGGAGACTCTGCCTGTATGTGGGTTTCTAGTTTCTAAAAGTCAGTCGTCTTTTGCTGTATTGCTGCTAATTAAATATTGCACCCAAAGTCATGCATGAACTTGAAAAGTGCAGTAAAACACACTCTTTAATTGGCATATGACTTCTTTGTGCGTGTGTGTGTGTGTGAGATAAATAGTTTAGGCATCAAGAAAGTCATAAATACAATATTAGACGTAGTTCAGTTCTTTGGAAATTGATGTTTTATTTGGCAGAAGAACTTGTCTCAGGGATAAGAAGTAAGAACATATAGAAAATAAAAAAACTTTCCTGAAAACTGTGCTTGTGAGGCTAAACTGGGAAGCTTAAAACATCATTCCTGAACAAAGGGAGCTGCATAGCCAGAAGCCTGCCAGAAGTCGAGAACTCATTTAAAGGGAATTCTTAAAGGCCACTTCTGCCAAGGAAAGTTGGGCTGAAAGATGACAAGTTTTCCTTCCCCCTTTAGAGGCTACAATTTACCCTTTGAGAAGTATTTTCCTTCCTTATCTTTGCTTCAGATTTACTCACTCCAGTTGTTTGAAAAGCACAAAGATTTGGCAAACGGAGAGAAGGGGGCTGCACCTTGAGAAATTTTAGTATCCTTGAGTTCCATGGAGACTGTCAAAGCTTTCATCCTCTCCCTGTTAGCGCTAGCTAAAACTCCCTTTTGCCCTTTTCAAAGGTCAGGGGCAGTAGATATTTTTGTAAGGGGCACACTTGGACTAAAGAAATGAGCAAGTATGCTGACAACAAGAAGCTTCTGAAAAAGGAAGAAAGGAAAGGTCACTGGCCTGGAATCCTTCTTTGGGGTGGAGGTTCAAAGCAAAGGGACAGGACCCAGAAGGAGGATGCGGTAACCAAAGAGTGGGATTTGGCCTTGGTCTCTTCACTGATGTGAGCATGGAGGATAAAGGCCATTGCCAAAGGAGAGGGATATGATGAAAGAAACAGAAGACAGGGCAAATAATCTCTTTTCCCTCGCTTTCCAGGGGTAGTTCACTTTTTGTTTCTTAAGCATTCTTTTTTTTTTTTTTTTTTTTAACATCTTTATTGGGGTATAATTGCTTTACAATGGTGTGTTAGTTTCTGCTTTATAACAGAGTGAGTCAGTTATACATATATATAT
>NW_006776983.1:952961-958507 GCF_000442215.2 Lipotes vexillifer | reverse complement strand
GGCGGCAGAAGTCGGCGTGACGTTGCAGCAGCCTGAGGCCCGCCGTGTGTTCTCCCTGAGAAATTGTCCCTGGGTCCCGGGAACCTGGCAGTGGCGGGCTGCACAGGCTCCCCGGAAGAGGGGGGGGGGCAGTGACCTGTGCTCGCACACAGGCCCCTTGGTGGCGGCAGCAGCAGCCTTAGCGTCTCCCGCCCGTCTCTGGTTTCCGAGCTTTTCTCGCGCCCGTCTCTGGAGCTCCTTTAGGCAGCGCTCTTAAAACCCCTCTCCTCGCGCACCAGGAAACACAGAGGCAAGAAAAGGTCTCTTGCCTCTTGGGTAGGTCCAGACTTTTCCCCGGACTCCCTCCCTGCTAGCCGTGGCGCACTAACCCCTTCGGGCTGTGTTCAAGCCGCCAACCCCAGTCCTCTCCCTGAGCTCCGACCGAAACCGCAACCGAGCCTCAGCTCGCAGCCCCGCCCGCCCCCGGCGGGTGAGCACACGAGCCTCTCGGGCTGGTGAGCGCCGGTCGGCGCCGATCCTCTGTGCGGGAATCTCTCCGCTTTGCCCTCCGCGCCCCTGTTGCTGTGCTGTCCTCCGCGGCTCCGAAGCTCCCCGCTCCGCCTCCCGCAATCTCTGCCCGCGAAGGGGCTCCTAGTGTGTGGAGACCTTTCCTCCTTCACGGCCCCCTCCCCCTGGTGCAGGTACCGTCCTTATCCTTTTGTCTCTGTTTATTCTTTTTTCTCTTGCCCTACCCAGGTACGTGGGGAGTTTCTTGCCTTTTGGGAGGTCTGAGGTCTCCTGCCAGCGTTCAGTAGGTGTTCTGTAGGAGTTGCTCCACGTGTAGAGGTATTTCTGGTGTATCTGTGGGGAGGAAGGTGATCTCTGCGTCTTACTCCTCCGCCATCTTGGAAAGAGTCTCTGTTTCTTAAGCATTCTGAATGCTCCGTACAAGTATGATATTAAATGTGTGCATTGGGAAAAAAGTGATAACACCCCAAGTTCATTCAAGAAACATGAAAATATTGAAATAGTGCAGAAAAAGTCCCGATGGAGTCTGCGACATTAACTTCTACAAAGATGCTCTTTCGATCCCAAAACACTTAAATCACAGCCTTAATTTCTGTCCTGGTTACTTTGGGTGAAATAAAGATGCAATGCTACCAGGTAAACAATGTCTTGGTTTTCATCATCAGATGATTCATGCCTTCCATGTATAGTGTGAAGTAAATTAAAAGAGGGCATACACTTCTGTATTTTCATTTAAAAATTTATTTATTTATTTAATTTTTGGCTGTGTTGGGTCTTCATTGCTGCGCGTGGGCTTTCTCTAGTTGCGGTGAGCGGGGGCTGCTCTTTGTTGCGGTGCTCAGGCTTCTCATTGCGGTGGCTTCTCTTGTTGTGGAGCACGGGCTCTTGGCACACGGACTTCAGTAGTTGTGGCTCGCGGGCTCTAGAGTGCAGTCTCAGTAGTTGTGGCGCATGGGTTTAGTTGCTCCGCGACATGTGGGATCTTCCTGGACCAGGGCTCGATCCCTTGTCCCCTGCACTGGCAGGTGGATTCTTAACCACTGCACCACCAGGGAAGTCCTTCATGCGTTTTTAAATTAAAGAAAATCACACAGGTATCTCATACTTTGGAAAAATGGATAAAACAAGTAGATTTAAAAGAAAAGACAACATTTAAAAAGATAAAATTATATTGACTTTATTGTCTTCTTACTTGATGTAATTTAGAACAAGATATAAAGAAATACAGTCACCTTAGAATATGGGCATCTCAATGTTGAACTGTTTCTAATCACAGTTTTACTGTTTCCTTTTTTAATTTAACTTGGCAATCATTTCTAATTTGCCTAGAGCCTTGTCTGTGCATTTCAAGTTTGGCCACTTCTTTTGTCTACTATTCAACATGTATTGTTTTTCTTTCTTGATCAGCTTCACGGTTTTTTTTAAAAGAATTTTTTCCAAATTTTTAATTGAAGTATAGTTGATTTAAAATATTGTATCAGTTTCAGTTGTACAACATAGTGATTCAATATTTTTATGGATTGTTCTCCATTTAAAGTTATAAAACATTGGTTATATTCCCTGTGCACTATATACATATACATTACATCTGTGTATCTTATTTATTTTATACCTAGTGGTTTGTATCTCTTAATTCCTTTCCTTGTTTTGCCCCTCCCCCCAACTCTCTACCCTCTGGTAACCACTAGTTTTTTCTCTGTATGAGTCTTTCTGATATGTTATATTCATTCATTTTTTTTTTTACTAAACCTTTAGCGTTTGTGTTTTTACTCCATTGAAGAAATAGAGGGGAAATAAAGTAACTGTTGAGGAAAACCGTGATTAGAAGAAAGACTATTAGGAGATTTTGATTTAGGTTGTTTTACTCTTTTTTTTTTTCCCCCAAAGTACTTTTAAACTTCTCTTTTCCCAGAAGATCCTTGTTCTGCATTTGTATATAATTTATCTTTGTACTAAAAGCTCCATTTACCTCCAAGAATTTATAGTCTGGAACCCATTTCCTAGTCTACAGCAGAATTTCTTCTTTTTGAAGGAAAAGAAGGTCTCTAGGTCTCTTAAAAAGTAAATTGTCTATGTTTTGTTTACATATGGCAATTTATCAAAATAGAAATACATGATCCTTTCTTCAAAGAGTCTAACAGTAAGTCCTAGAGGTGATAAATAGAATGTAGTGAAATTAAAATGGTAATGGAGAAATCTGGATATCTTAATTATTGATAAAACCAAGAGAGTTTGGATGAAGAATAGCTATTGGTTCATAATTATTTGACGCAAATTTATATGAACTTTGGTTAATTTTAAGGATCAATTTGTTCATTTGCAGAAAAACTGGCAAAGATATAGTTAGATTTCACATGTAGAGTCTAAATATATATCTTTAAATTAATGTTTTTCTTTCATATAGAATGGATTTATTACTGCTTCTATTTCTTGGTTACAGGGACTTCATTTTTGTATCAGATAAATAAGTGATTCACAAAAAGCTTTCGTCTCTGTCTCTCTCCCTTTTATTGAAGTTTCACTTGATGGGGTTTTAGTCTTATAAATTACCTTCTCTTTCCCAGGAAACAAAATTGTGTCCTAACTTTGCTTAAAAGAATCAACACACGCACAAAAACAACCACCACCACAAAATAACACTGAACAAAACCAAAAACTATTCTTTATTTTCTGCTTTCATAATCTCTGGAGCCTTAGTTTATGGAAGATATAAGGGATGCATTATTGAGATTTAGAATCCTTGAAGAAAGTTTATTCTTATAGCACTCTTAATCCAATCCTTAGGTACATTTTCTTCTATCTATTTCTCCTTTTTCACAAGAAAATTTGTTAATCAGATGTGTATCCACTGTTGAATATTGGCAAGCATTTGGTTGACACAGAGAAAGTCTATAGGTGGAAGTTTGCAATTTCTTGGTTTGCATTTTAAGTGTTTCCCATGAACATTTACTTATATTTGCTATAAATCCTTCCTTATTAACGACACCATGTTAGCCATACAGGGGAAATCAATTTCCATCACTCCAAGCACTGAATCTAGATCCCTGAATGACCATTTTACTCCTTTGGCACTGATGAAGTTCACTTGTTTCCATGTCATTTAAGCATCAAGATGATAAAGTCTATTTATAAAGCATTGAATCTAAGAATGAATATTATGGAAATGCACAGAATCATTATTTTATCCCAAACCAAGGAGCATTCCAGATCAACGCTATGATACATTGTTGAATTTATTGTTTTAGTCCTAACGACACACACATTATATTGTCAGTTTCAAGTTACTGGCCAACTTGTTCCAAAATGCTGCCATTCATCATATTGACTGTGACGTTAATCAAATTGACTATCCTTAACAAAAAGCCCTGCTTCATTTGAGTTATATTGGTCATTTGAGTTATTCTGCCTATGGGGAACATTTACACAATTAACAAAAGCAGATCGAATGGTAATAAAGAAAACAAATGAAGATTTATTCATAATCCTCAAAAGGATTGTAATAATTTAATTAAGGTATGTGGTACTTTTGAAAGGGGAGTGATAAAATGGAAAAAAATTCTTTGTGAGAAGGTGAAAGGAGGGACAAAGGAACTTGTTAAAGAATTCTTCAGCTTTTGTAATATTCATTGATTTTTAATCTCAAAGAACAACAGACAGGAGTCCACTGAGGATCGAAGTTAGCACTTGATGAGGAGGAAAAAAAGGGGGGATCAGTCAAAATCGGAAGCCTGCTAAATATTTGAAAGCTATAGAGACAGCCAGGAGGGAGAAAAACAGTCTGGGGTGGTCAAGGGAATAAAAGAAATACTTAATAGGATGAAACCAAGGCACAAAAGGAAATTCAAACTGATAATCGAGTAATGTTTTCTGGCAGTCACAGATTATCCATTCCTAAACAATGCTAGGCTTCCCGTGGAGATGTTTTCCTTTAAAGTTTTATTCTCAGCCATTAAGAGGGAAACAAATCTTTCTGAAGAAGGAGATGAATGAAACATCAATGTTTGCAAGGACTGTTGGCTCAGCTAAATGTAGCGAGGTCTTTCAGGGATAAGAATACTAGTGGATTTTTTAAGGAACCTCCATACTGTTCTCCATAGTGGCTGAACCAATTCACATTCCCACCAGCAGTGCAAGAGTGTTCCGTTTTCTCCACACCCTCTCCAGCATTTATTGTTTCTAGATTTTTTGATGATGGCCATTCTGACTGGTGTGAGATGATATCTCATTGTAGTTTTGATTTGCATTTCTCTAATGATTAATGATGTTGAGCATTCTTTCATGTGTTTGTTGGCAGTCTGTAGACCTTCTTTGGAGAAATGTCTGTTTAGGTCTTCTGCCCATTTTTGGATTGGGTTGTTTGCTTTTTTTGTTATTGAGCTGCGTGAGCAATCTCACTACTGGGCATATACTCTGAGAAAACTAAAATTCAAAAAGAGTCATGTACCAAAATATTCATTGCAGCTCTATTTACAATAGCCAGGAGATGGAAACAACCTAAGTGCCCATCATCGGATGAATGGATAAAGAAGATGTGGCACATATATACAATGGAATATTACTCAGCCATAAAAAGAAACGAAATTGAGTTATTTGTAGTGAGGTGGATGGACCTAGAGTCTGTCATACCGAGTGCTGTAAGTCAGAAAGAGAAAGACAAATACCGAATGCTAACACATATATATGGAATTTAAGGGAAAAAAATTGTCATAAAAAACCTAGGGGTAAGACAGGAATAAAGACACAGACCTACTGGAGAACGACTTGAGGATATGCGGAGGGGGAAGGGTGAGCTGTGACAGGGCGAGAGAGAGGCATGGACATACATACACTAACAAACGTAAGGTAGATAGCTAGTGGGAAGCAGCCGCATGGCACAGGGTTACCGGCTCGGTGCTTTGTGACCGCCTGGAGGGGTGGGATAGGGAGGGTGGGAGGGAGGGAGACGCAAGAGGGAAGAGATATGGGAACATATGTATATGTATAACTGATTCACTTTGTTATAAAGCAGAAACTAACACACCATTGTAAAGCAATTATAC
>NW_006776983.1:936720-952092 GCF_000442215.2 Lipotes vexillifer | reverse complement strand
AGGGTAAGCTGGGACAAAGCGAGAGAGAGGCATGAACATATATACACTACCAAATGTAAGATAGATAGCTAGTGGGAATCAACCGCATAGCACAGCTCGGTGCTTTGTGACCGCCTGGAGGGGTGGGATAGGGAGGGTGGGAGGGAGGGAGACGCAAGAGGGAAGAGATATGGGAACATATGTATATGTATAACTGATTCACTTTGTTATAAAGCAGAAACTAACACACCATTGTAAAGCAATTATACCCCAATAAAGATGTTTAAAAAAAAAAAAGAATACTAGTGGAGTAATAGCGTTCAAACTTAGAGTAGACTTTGAGGCTCATCCACCTAATTAATAACTCAGGTGCAAGCCGTATTTCACAGTAATTTGGGAAGTCATAGCCACTCTTTAAAGTCATCGAAGTACTGATTCAGCCCTTCAAATTAATTGAGAAGGAATTATGCCTAACATGGCAGCACAGGAAGCTATGTGTCATGAACTCACTCCACTTCTAGGTGGATGTTAAATATGGTCTGGTTGGGAGCCACAGTATCGATAAATGCAATATGAGGGCTTATCTAGGGCTAACACATGTAGGACTGAGTACAAGGGGAAGTCAATGAAGGTTGGATTCTTCAGGGAATCTTTTTGGAGTTCGACTAGGAACAGTTGACAAATTTGAATTTGTGAAAGAGGTAGGAAAGTATATGGGAAGGGGACTGTACGGGAATCCGCAAGGCAACAATAAACATTCTGTTATATCACAACACTGTGAAATTTATGAAGTCTATGTGTTTAACTTCTTAAAACGTATAGCTTGCTTATAGGAAGAGAATTTTATACAAAAGATCCTAGACTGTTATGTTTCTCATTAAACATGAAAAACAGACAAAGCAATGGCATATTCATGGAGATGTCTATATATAAAAGGAGCAGTATATGTAATATGTATATGTAATATATGTATATGTAATATAGAATAAGTTGCAATACAAATTTTAAGACGTGGATGCTAAACACATTTCTGCTATTAACTAACGTCAAAATTTTGGTAAGAAGGGGCTTCCCTGGTGGCGCAGTGGTTGAGAATCTGCCTGCCAATGCGGTGGACATGGGTTCGAGCCCTGGTCTGGGAAGATCCCACATGCCGCGGAGCACCTGGGCCCGTGAGCCACAACTACTGAGCCTGCGCGTCTGGAGCCTGTGCTCCGAAGCAAGAGAGGCCGCGACAGTGAGAGGCCCGCGCACTGCGATGAAGAGTGGCCCCCGCTTGCCACAACTAGAGAATGCCCTCACACAGAAACGAAGACCCAACACAGCCAAAAAAAAAAAAATTTTGGTAAGAAATTTCACCTCTCCGGACCTCAGTCTGGCCTTATGTAATAAAGAAGGAGTTGAATAAAATAAGCAAACACATAAATAAGTAAAATTTCCCAACTGCTTCAATGCTCCTTTCCTGCTCTCACTTCTAAAATTCTCTTTGAATTGACTAGAAAAAAAGTGTAGAGCTATAATGTTATAATAATTGATAATGTTATAATAATTGATAATGATAATAATTGATAATGTTATAATAATTTGGAATGTGGGAAAGCTCATGACAGGTTTAGGTTGATTTGGGAACACATAAAGATAAAAGATACCTAGTTCAAAGAAAGAGTGAAAGGAACTATGATGGAACCAAGAAATTGACATCCTTCTTTGTTTACTTCCTCCGCTTGCTAGGTGACTGTTTCCCTCTATTGGCATATGGTGGGTTGGGTCCCAACCTCAAATCGCATAAAAAGATAGCAAGCTAACATCAGAGAGATGCAGGAACTTATAGGTATACATTATCTGATTACAAGAAAGAAAATGGAGAAGTTCTGGTGTCAGATGTGGAAAGAGAAGGATCATACAATTGGTTTGACCCTTAAGGTAGGCAGCGTTCCCTTTGCTGGCAACATCATCATTTTTTAGTAGGACATAGGTAAATACTTCAGAGACTACCAGCTAGTTTCCTTTCATACACACCCAGAGGGATGCACAAAGCTAAGGTGGAGCTGGAAAATCCTATCTGACAAAGGAGATTTAAAAATGGGTACAATGAAGGGACAGAATAAGTCAAAACCAAAAATTCCCTGCTTTTCAACATAGGTACTTTCTACAGTGCTTATCGTTATTAATCTAAGTTCTCTTTTGATGTAAGGAAAGAAGACACATGCTTACAGTTACCTATAGCATCTTATTATGTTTTTGTTTGGAAATATGACAGATCATTGTGTTGCTCAGTGCCTGTGTTTATGAGTGTTAAGACACAAGGTGGGGTTAGAGATGGCATGGAATGAAATTCCTTATATTTTAGGCGATTTGTGGCTTCACTTTGAAACATAAATTAAACATAAGCTGTTTAAACATAAATTAAAGATGAACATAGAATAGAAGGGACATAAAACAAACCCATGTCAAGGAAGGCTTAAGATATAAAGCCCTAGGTATTAGCATGTTTGGTTTGTTTTACATAATGCTTCTGAATGTCAGGATTCATTGCTCTAGACTGTGGCATTGATGAACGATTATACAGATGGAGATATCTTATAAAGTTATTTAAATAATGAAATGAAGTCTGCACAGAGTTCATGTCAAAACAGGAAATCTGAAGAGTAAATATGAGTGACTAGTTGGATGAAACCATCAGCCTGAATATATCTTAAAACCCACTGAGATAGCAGATTCAGTCTAGAACTGGTATTCCAAATATGTCACTAGTTTGTCTTAACAAGGGAGTTAATAACAGGTAGTGGAAAAAGCACTGGAATATGTATGAGGAGTTCTGAGCCTTCTGAACTTGATTCTACCATTTATGAGCTACGTGGTCTTGGGCAAGATACATGTCATACACAAAGAACTCTCCTACAAAAAAAAAATGAAGATTATAATGCCTACACTTCCTTAATCACACAGAGTTGTGAGAATTGATTGAAGTTATATTTGTGGCATAATAATAATTAAATAATAATTAAAATAACTCAGTAATCGAATCCCAAGTTCTTAGCATTATCTTAGGTACTGTAATTGAATCTGACAAATGACCTTAGGTCATTTGACTCTTAGAGTCAGTAGTACCTTTTCCATCTTACAGATGAGAAAACCACTGCTTAGAATGATAAAGGGGCTTATCTAAACTCATGTGATAAGTAAGATAAGTTTTAAATCTGTTCTTCCCAGTGCTAAAGCCTGAACTTTTCCCATTGTACCTCAGTAATCTTGGAAAACAGTAGAATGCCTAGCAAGTGTCTCTAAGTATAAAACACTTCAAGACTCCCTCTGGGTACTTCTATTTTCCTTTTGCAAGCAAGGTTAGAAAGCCTACCAAAAAAGTCTACTCATTTCTCAAGACCCATTTCAAATGCCACTTAGTATACGAAGCCTTCAATTAAACGCCCAGTCAGTACTACTTACTTCTTCCTTGAACCAATATGACGTCTGTCATTTTTAACATAGTCTTCATATTCTCCTAGGCCTATCTTTACCTTAAGACCAGTGTTGTTCAATACAGTAACCCTTAGTGCCATGTGACTATTAAAATTAAAATTAATTAAAATTATAATAAAATTTAAAATGTAGTTCCTTAGTCAACTGGTCACATGCCATGAGTTAAAGAGCTGCATATGGCTATTGGCTGCTGTATTAGATAATGCAGAAATGCTCCAGATAATGATGCTGTAGACCAAGGGTGGAAAAATACTGAGTATGGGCAAAATCTGGCCACTGCCTGTTTTTGTATATTAAGTTTTATTGGAAGACAGCAAATGCCCATTCATTTCATATTGTCTTTGGCTGCTTTTGTGTTACTGTGGCTGAGTTGGGTAGTTCCAACAGAGACCAAATGGCTCACTAAGTCTAAAACAGTTACTATTTGATCCTTTGTGGAAAAAGCTTGCCAACTCCTCATTTAGACTATAAACTGCTTGCTTGAGGCTTAAATCTTCAAATACTTCCTTTTTTGTGGGAGCGAGGGTCCTGCTATGTTAGATTTTCTGGTAAGAACCAATATGTTTGCTGAGTTGAGATGACACCAAGTTAAGAAATTAACCTGTAGTTCTGCATCTAGAAAGTGATGGAGTCAAATCCAAAACAGTTTATCTGATACATGACTGATACGTGCTCCTTTCACGTCATTCTGTTGCCTTTTGATCTGCTGGAGTCATTAATGCACCGGTAGGAAGCAGATGATGACCACGAGTCACAACCATCAGCAAGATTCTCTCTGGATAAGCTTTATTCCCACACGTGCCTTCCACCTATGAGGTCCTCACATAAAACCAGTCAGGATGGATTATAAAAGGGAAACTCAGATTCATTTGGGCCCCTATTCCTTCTCTCATCTCATGCCCCTCTATTACCCTCTTTGCTCTCTCTGCTCTAGCTACAGTGATGGCCATTTCTCATGAACTTGTGAGGCATCCTTTCACCCCAGCACTTTGCACTTGCTGCCTTTTCTGCCTCAGAAATATTGTGTTGGGCTCAGGTTGTGCACCAAGCATGCATAACTGATCATGACAGACATACTGCCCACAATTCTCTCCCCACAAATATCCAATAGCTCCCGCTTTGGCTTCCTTCAAGATTGCTCACTGTCATTTTCTCATGAGGCAGCCCTTGGCACTGCCAATCCCCTTTGCTTTTTCTATTTTCCTTAACATTTAGATTCTAACATAGAATATTTACCTTATTTATTTTATTTAGTGAATATTCTGTCTTCTCTCACTAGAAGATAAACTCCATGAGAGCAGATCTTTTCACTGTTCATTGGCATTCTCCAATTCTAAATAAAGGATTTAGATCAAAATTCTCCAGTCTCGTCCTCTGAATTTCTGTACTGACTGGCAGTCTGGACTAAAGGCAGTTGTATCTTAAGGGGTCAAGAGTAAAGTAGACAAACTAATAAGATACAGTAAAAATAATAATGATCAAGCACTTTTGCTTGTGAGTTATCCTTTCTGCTCTAATCATAATATCTATCTATCTACCTATCTATTTAGCTATCTATGTAGATCAGGGAATAACAGTTGCAGCTGAATATGAAGAATAATTGTGTTGTGTGAGTGTGTGTGAGTTTATTTGTGAGTGTATGTGTAAGAGAGAGAAAGGGAAATAGCTTGAGAATGGTGGCATTCACTGGAAAGGGTGTGAGAGGAGGTCGGACTTGGTCAAATGCTAATAAAATGTATAATATATTTGGCACACCTACATAGGTGGTTGCAAACATAATGTGAGCAAGTGAATTGTCCAATGCAGTTACCAAAGGGTGTTCTCACTATGGCTGCAGTATTGAGAAGTTTCTTGAAAACTGAAAGAGATTCTATTCATTCCTTCCCGTAAAAGTTTTTTTTTTTTCCTCACCAGAAAAACTTAGAGACTGTCCACAAATCAAATAGAAAGGCAGTAAGAAGTAGCATGAGGGATTCTGCTACCCCTCTGGATTCTCCTTACATTTTTACTCTATAAATACAGGAAAAGATCAGTTCTATTCCTTTGAATCATTCTTCTTAACTGAAGAAAACATCTCACCACTATCTCAAAAATTAATTTTCCATAATCTGGACAGATGAAATGTGGTTCAGCGCTAAGGAGCATGTAAAGAGTTTAGTGCAGTGTCTTTGCTGTACAATTAAGTATTGACGCGAAGCTTTTTTTTTTTTTTTTTTTTTTTTTTTTTTTTTTTTTTTTTTTTTTTTTTTTTTTTTTTTTTTTTTTTTTTTTTTTTTTTTTTGCGGAACGCGGGCCTCTCACTGTTGTGGCCTCTCCCGTTGCAGAGCACGCGCAGGCTCAGCGGCCATGGCTCACGGGCCCAGCCGCTCCGCGGCACGTGGGATCTTCCCGGACTGGGGCACGAACCCGTGTCCCCCGCATCGGCAGGCAGACTCCCAACCACTGCGCCACCAGGGAAGCCCTGCATTGCTACTTTTAAAGTGTGCAGAAAGCCTCCTGGAACCCCAAACAAACCATCCCAGATCTATTTTTAAATATGGAAAAATCTAATACAATTGAGTTCCATTTTCAAAGTAATGAACTTAATAAACCAGCTTTGTTTTTAAAGCTCCAGATGAAAGGTGTTGATTCTCTCCTCACCTCATCTAAATGGCTCAGGCTTACAGTGATGAGATTTAAGGTAAGTGATCCTTTACTTGGCACTGACCTTGTATATGGAGCCAGTTGTGTGAAACAAGTCTTGATATCTCAGAAGTAAAACTCGGAATCATGTAGGATGGAAAAGACATACAAACTGTGGATTATCAGCTTCAGAGGTAAAAGTATATGACTTTTTGAAAGAAAGCATCATTACAGTAAGTATATTATAAAACCTCCCCAAATAATTTAGATCCCTTTTTAATAAAATTACCAAAATATAAGCAAATATAAATATATCTATATTATTGTTTTGTTTTTGAAATCCTCTCTTTGGAATTGTTCTCAGTGCACTGGGCACATTTTTCTTTTAATTATTTTAACCTGGTTATAGCACACCTTCATCTTCTGAGCGGGGAAGCTGATTTTCAGAAGCAGTTAAAACCAATTTTGCTAGGTGTATATAATGGGATAGGTGGTCAGGCTAGCTAATATTATTTTTAATAAAATATAATTGGTGAATATTTAGCATTGAATTGGATTTTTTAATAGTACAAATACTGCCTACAAAGGCATTTCCAAACCTTGTTTGAATTACGATGGGACTAAAGAATACTTGTTACATGCATCATAGACCTACTGTACTCGCTTCTCTTTGAGAGTTTTCTGTTGACAAAAGGAGATATTCTAGAATGAAGAGAAGACGGTGTTGCTGGGTTCACCTTTCTTGTTCCACCGTTCAGTGAGTCACCTAGTGGAGCTTGTATGACACTAAGGCCGCTTAGCAACATAATAAGAAAATTCATATATCATGTTTTCTCAGAACTTGTATCATGTTTGAAGTGAGGTTCTTCTCAGTAAGAAAGATGATTCCATTTTAAACATTTAACTCAGATGCAAATAAAAACAGTGAATGATTAAGAGGTTAAATTCTACTTTTTGTCAATAGGAAGGCTTCTCCTTTGCAGAAAAGCAAATTACTGGTCTGAGTTTATTTTTCTCCTATGGGGAGAAAAGGAAGAGATAGTCTTAATAGATAATAATGACGGATTTGATTATTGATTTACAGGAATGAATCCAGTTATTTTTCCTTTAAAATGATGCCTTCCTATGTAGGTTTGGTTGGATGTTAACATAACATCAGTCATAAAATTGGTTCTGGATATGGCCTTTTCAGTAGGAGGGAGGATTTTAATTTGGCAGATTAAGCCAGTTTGTGTGTGTGTATGTGTGTGTGTGTGTGTGTGTGTGTGTGCATGTGTGTTTAAGGAGGGAAAGGAAGAGAGAGAGAGAGAGAGAGAGAGATCAGAAAAAATTTAACCTCTCATTTTAGAGGTTACACAAAATCCAACTGACCTTTTTAAAACCATCTAATTGTCACGCACTCGGGTACTTTCTGGGCTCCAACTGGCAGTCAGATATCACAAGAAAGGTTATTCTTGTTATTTCAAAACCTGTTTGAACCAAGAAGTATTGAGTGTCCTTGGGGAGATTCCAAGTAAGCTCATCATGGTCTTCTCTTTAAGTAATTACTTACTTAATGTTTGTCAAGTGTTTTGAAGATGCTAAGTGAAATGTATGTGCTAATTAGTATTATTTATGAAAAGCAAATAAGACATTAATGGCTTCTATTTCCTCCCAGCTGTCACTTTATCTGCCTAAGTTTCATGAACCTGAAGAATAGTTGCATTTTTATAGTTTTCTAAGATGCACAGTACAAAGAAAATGTTGTTTAAATCCAGAGACACAACAGATAAGAACTAGGTAATTTTTTTCCCCTTTCTCTCCATCTAGTCCTCTAGTTTTACCAGTGATAAGTTGTCTCCGTAGAATAAAATAGAAGTGGTGTGTAAATGTCTAGTCATGTTTTACAGTGTGCTTTGCATTATTTAAGTAAACTTTAGAATTGTATGAGAAACTTGAATTTCTGCATTAATTTAAAAGGAGGATTTAAGAAAGAGAGGAATAGAGGATTGTTTTCCCATAATACTCTTCACTGACAATTCTTAATAAAATAGCTGTTTCACTCTATCTTCCATTTTACACTATTAGTGGTAACAGGAAAGTTCAGTCTATTTGAGCTCAACTGAATTCTGACCCCACTGTTACAGAGCTCATGAATATATAACTACATGAAAATACTGGTTGGGACATGGAAAACATACACACATAGAGCAATGTAGGAAATGAAGAGACTGAGACAGCTAACAACTTGGGTCCTCGCTGATCTGTGTCTTCCATTCATCTCTAGATGTTCCAGTGCTAAGAGACACAGGAATCCAACACCAGAAGAACAGCTCAGTAGCAATTTTTGAGGCTTGGAAACATGTAATCTTTGTTATTGAACCTAGTGTGGCTGCAAATCATGTTTTTAAATATAAAATTGCAGAAGGTTTTGCAACCTTTAAATCTTTTCTTGTCATTTTATGTTTCTGGTGTTAAATTTTGCTGTGTTAATGTCATTTTCACTTGGTGATATTTACAGCACCAAAATCAATGTTGAAGACACACAGAACATTGGAGGATCAACTCTACTTATTCCAAATACACTTTAATATTTTGACTGCCAGACTAGAGTTTGAGAAATAACTGCGATAGAATGATAATGAGAAGTTGAACAGTTTTATGATGGTTGAAGCTGACTTTATGAAAGTTGATACATTTCATCTTGTAGGTTTCAATTTCTCATTCCCTACTGAGAGATGGGGAGAATACATTGATACTGCATTTCAAATTGGCTAGATCAGAAGAAACAGCAGCTAAAATCCATTACAACCCAATTACATCCATCAGCTGAAGCTGTGTGCATTCATTCGTGAACATCAGCATTTAATCCATAAAGAGGAACTAATGAGAAATTTGAAAATGGAATCCACGCATCAGTAAGTTTGGAGAGATTTTTCTGGGATTAATGATCTGCCAGAGAATCTTCAACATGCTGGAAAGCTATTCTCTCTGGGTTTGTTTACTGACCAAGGGAAAAAAAGGTTTCCTCTGTCTCCTAATCACATATTTGAAAGACTTAACTCATCTTAGCCCTTGAAAATGGGATGCCATGTGCTTTGGAAGTAAGGTATATCTTGGTGGACACTGCTGTCCTTGAATGGGAAAAAATTAAATTATTAGATGGGGAGTTCCCACCTAGATATCGGTAGCAAGTATCCTAAACGCATTCTTCCATCTCTAGAGTTACTCACAAAGCAGGGTCCTTTATACTCGAATCCTGGGAGCATGTTTAGAGTTGGCATAGTAGCAAAAAATCTGTGCTGTAGAAATTTAAACATAGTTTTCTTTCTTTTGTTTTGGTGATTGCATAGATAGAAATAAATATTCTACTTGTTGAATTCCAGTTACTTAAAGAGTAACCTACAGATGATGTGGCATCAACTTATTCCCAATTTCATAACTTTGTGTAATTTCTGACTGTAATAAACATACCACTTGCAAAAACTAAACACTGGATGAAGCTTGAGAATTGGGGAGGATTTCTTCTTGTCAAGTGAAAATGGTTTCTGTCGGCATACAACTCAGAGATGTAACTATTCTGAGGTTTGGGTAGTGTAGTCATTGCAATGAAAGAAATGTGTGTGTAAAGTGTGGAGGATCTGACTTCTAATGGTGTTTGGAAGAGGAATTAGTTTATATTTTCAAATCACATAGGACAGTATGATCTGTTCCTTTGTTTTCTGGACTTCCTGGAGTGTGTTTATCCACATAGATATGAATATACCACCTCATGATGTCAGTGGCTTTAATGGAGGTTAAAATGTTATGAAATTACAGAGCCCTTATTTTTTTCTCCTTATGTGAAATTTCAGCGGGAAGCTTAACTTCATTCCATCTTTAGGAAAATCAATTGCAAAAGGCATACAAAAGAGTTTGGTCTTTGTATTTTTGGCAAAAGTGAAACTTTGCCAGTGGAGGGATAATGTACACATTTCAGAAGGGTTAGTCTGGCTGCAGTGAAGACTGGATTGGGATGAGGTAGTGAACAGAGGGTGTGGAGAGCATGTATTTTAAGGAAGAGTACTGACAGTGGAAACAGTTCTGAGGGAAGGAGCATACTGAAGGGTATGTCAGAAGTAGAACCAACAGAACTTGGTGATTGAAAAACCAGGTTTTTGTCTAGGATAACTAGGATGTTGGTGGTGCCATTATTGAAAGAGGGACATTTGGGTGGGGGGGGGGATTATCTGCCTTTCATGTCATTCCTTAACCTTTTTGAGAATCTTTTTAGAACACAGTCCCTGAGATGAAGTGCCCGGAGTCAACTTGTATGGTCACGCTTCTAAGCGACAGGCTGCATCTCTGGATCAGCTGACCTGAACTTACACCCTGGTGCCATCTTTCTTACAAGTGAAAAAAGAAATCAAGTAAGAGAATTTTAAATAAGGAATTAAATAGTGACTTTCTCTGTGAATATCAAAATACATCCTCAGGCACTTTTAATAAAATTTTAGATTTTCTTAAAAGGTCTTTCTCTTCATATGTGTTCAAGGGACCAACTCCACCTAAGAAAGAGGCCAGAGAATTCAGGCCACTTCAAAGCTGCGTGTAGTCAACCTGAGATTGAGAGAAATTCCTTATTGGTAATTTCCTGTCTTCTGGAGATTTCTGTGGTTTCACAAATAGTCTCTAAAAGTACTTTTTTTTTTTTTTTTTGCGGTACGCGGGCCTCTCACTGTTGTGGCCTCTCCCATTGCGGACCACAGGCTCCGGACACGCAGGCTCAGCGGCCACGGCTCACGGGCCCAGCCGCTCCATGGCATGTGGGATCTTCCCAGACCAGGGCACGAACCCGTGTCACCTGCATCGGCAGGCGGACTCTCAACCACTGCGCCACCAGGGAAGCCCTAAAAATACTTATTTTTTAAAACCTTTTAATTACTCTTAGTTTTGACTCCATTGACTCAAAAAGGACTAAGAAGTTGAAGTCTATGTTTGATGGGGAAGGGGCAGAGGGTAAGGGAAATAATTTAAAATTTAGCTGAAATAGGTAAAGAAGGATAAAACAGAGATCTGAGCTGCGCCAATAGATAAATTACCTGTATTTTTTAACGTGGTTACAGTTTCCAATGACATGAAAGTCTATAAAGTGTCAGGATTTACAATACTTAAAGGGGACAATAGAATGTTTAGATGCCATTTCATACTCCTCTTTAGTGTAATGCTCTCCTGAAGATTCATGAAATTTGTAACCTAATAAAACTAATTTAATTGTAAATATACACAAATGGTTGGCTAATCCTTACGTCGTCCTTCTAGTGTTAAGTTGTGCTCTTTATATTTTCTGCTTTCTTTATATTATTTCTCATTCCCGAGTTGTTTCTTCCTCTCTTTCTCCATTTTACTTTTTTAGGAAGGCATCGAGAAAATAGGCAATAGACGTTTCATTTAGCCACACATATTGATATATCTTCATTAGCAGTTAAACAAGGGAGATTTTTCTGCAGTGCCTCAGTTGAATCTCAGTCATACATGCAGCAAAGATACAGAATGTGGGTAATAGGTTGTCATAAAACTGGTTAAGGTCTATTCTGCTAAGCACAGGTAGGCTTAGGTTTCTTGTTCTTTCATTTCTTCACCTCTTAAATTTTGAAATAATCGTGGATTTACAGGAAATTGAAAAGATAACACAGAGAGGTCACAATTATCAAGTTTCCCCTAATGGTTGTGTAAACACAGTGCAATATCAAAACCAGGAATGTGTGTGTATAGTTTTATTCCATGCATAGATTCTTATAACTTCCATCACAACCAGGATACAGAACAATCTGATCACCAGAAATATCTATGGGTGCCATCATTTTAAGCTTGAATGATGTAGAGAAGCCTTACCATTCTTTAAGTTCCTTTATGGCTTTCTTCCTTCAAACTCTGTGATTTTATTTGTTTGGCTTGCCTTATTGAACTGAATAGGACCTTTAATACACTACTGAATAAAAGTAGTAAGAGTAAATATCCTTGGGGCTTCCCCAGTGGCGCAGTGGTTAAGAATCCGCCTGCCAATGCAGGGGACATGGGTTCGAGCCCTGGTCCAGGAAGATCCCACATGTCGCAGAGCAACTGAGCCCGTGCACCACAACTGCTGAGCCTTCACTCTAGGGCCTGCGAGCCACAACTACTGAGCCCACGTGCCACAGCTACTGGAGCCTGCGTGCCTAGAGCCCATGCTCCACAACAAGAGAAGCCACAGCAATGAGAAGCCTGTGCACCGCAGTGAAGAGTAGCCCCTACTCACCACAACTGGAGAAAGTCCACACAGCAACAAGGACCCAACACAGCCAAAAAATAAATATATAGTTGTTCCTTTAAAAAAATAAAAATAGGGATTCCCTGGTGGCGCAGTGCTTGAGAGTCCGCCTGCCGATGCAGGAGACGCGGGTTCGTGCCCCGTTTCGGGAAGATCCCACATGCCACGGAGCGGCTGGGCCCGTGAGCCATGGCCACTGAGCCTGCGTGTCCGGAGCCTGTGCTCCGCAAATGGGAGAGGCCACAACAGTGAGAGGCCCGCATAACGCAAGAAAAAAAAAAATAAAAAAATAAAAAAAAAATAAAATAAAAAAATAAAAATAAAAATAACAGAGTAAATATCCTTACCTTGTTCCCAATCTTAGGGATTCATTTGTTCTCAACACGAAGTATGATGTTAGCTATACTTTTTGTTTTACATGGCACTTATCATCTTGAGGAAATTTTCTTCTCTTCTTAGCTGTGTTTGTTTGTTTTGAAAAAGGGTTGAAGCTTACCAAATACACCTTTTAAAAAAAATTAAATTAAATTAATTAATTAATTAATTAATTTATTTTGGCTGCATTGGGTCTTTGTTGCTGCATGTGGGCTTTCTCTAGTTGCGGCGAGCAGGGGCTACTCTTTGTTCGGTGTGCAGGCTTCTCATTGCGGTGGCTTCTCTTGCTGCGGAGCACGGGCTCTAGGCGCGTAGGCTTCGGTAGTTGTGGCACGTGGGCTCAGTAGTTGCGGCTCACAGGCTCTAGAGTGCAGGCTCAGTAGTTGTGGAGCACGGGCTCAGTTGTTCCGCGGCATGTGGGATCTTCCCAGACCAGGGCTTGAACCTGTGTTACCTGCATTGGCAGGTGGATTCTTAACCACTGTGCCGCCTGGGAAGCCCCAAATATATCTTTTTATAGTTTATTGACCTTTTGGTTTTCCAAGAAATAAGAAAAATGTGTTAAGGTCTCCTAATTCTCCTAATTCCTTTATATTAACAACATTTTGACATGTGTTTAAAATGATGTACTACCAGGTGCACAGATATTTTTAAGATTTATATCTTTGTTGTAAAATATATTTTTTCTCAGTAAAATCTTTTAAATCCCATTTATTATTTTTTAAACTTAATTCTAACATGTTTGGTATTAATACTGTATATTTCACTCTAAGGAGACAGGATTTACCCTCTGCTCTGGTATATCTTTCCCACTTCCTTTTAATTCAACATTGCTTATAGACAATGAGCATTTTTATTCAATATGAGAGCTTTTTTCTTTTAAAAGATGTTTTAGGTTTAATGTTGGAATTTAGGCATGAAATTAATATGCATGATATAATAGATATGATGAAAGAAAGGAACTTGGCACTGAAGAGATAGGGAACACATGGCCTTTTCAAGAACAAATAGGACATATAAAAATAGGTCAAGAATTATGCCTTAAGAGAAATTCCAGTTAATTCCTAAAGCAAAAATAATACAGTCCATATTCCCTGAATATAATGCAATAAAATCAGAAGCTTGAAAGGTCTCTGTAGGTGAAACCTCAAAAATGTTCTTCTAAATAAATTGTGAAATAAAGACACAGTCTAAACAGATATTAATAACTATTTTGATGCTAAAGATATTAAGAGTAGCACAAATCAAAAGCTGTAGTATCTGTCCAAAGTTGTACTGAGCTGAAAACTAAGAGTATAAAAATGCATATATTTATTTAAAACTAATAAATTTATGTATACAAAAGTAAAAAGCTGGGGAGAGGAGTGGGGGAAACAAAGCAAAGCTCGGGAAAATAAAAGGAATTAATAGAGATAAAACTGGAAACTAATAAATGAAGGACAGAAAGTAGAAGTGATCAATAAAACTAAAAATAAACTCTTTAAAATTATACAATGAACAAACTTGGGTAACTTTCACCAATAAAAATACTAACAAATAACAGGAGGAATGAGAAAATAAGTGGCATTCTTAATATACTGCCCATTTAAATATAGTTTATATTAAAAATTAAGAACCTAAAAAAAAGACATTTTCTAGTGAGAGAAATTACTGAAGTTCACCTAAAGAATGGTAGAAAATGTTAATAGTATGTGGGAAAAGTATTGAAAGCTTATCTATCATGACAAGGCAAAAAAAGGGTCAGGATATTTTATAGGTGAAGCTAACTTCACCTCTAAAGAAGAAATAATTCCTTGTAACATATGCTTTTTGATTAGGGTCTTTCGCAAAGCATTCTATTGATGTAATATAACTCTGATATCAAAAGTGAACGAAAATAGCACATAAAAGAAAATTCATGAACACAGGTACAAAAATCATAAATAAACTAGTACCAAGTTAATTTCAGGAATGTATTAGCAGACTATTAATACATTATGCTCAAAAGATATATGCTGAGAAGAGAGAAGTGTTTTAGATTATGAGACATGTGCATTAATATAATTAGTACATTAACAAATTAAAGGAGAAAAGTGAATAAACATCTCAATATGGATGATTAAATCATTTGATTCATTATAATATTTGTTATTGACTCAGAAAACAAAAGCCCTCTTAGTAAGCTAGTTATAAAAATAAACTTTTAAAACTTGGCTTTAAAAATCTACCAGAAACCTTAAGAAAACAACATAAACAATAGTGAAATATTTTATTAGTAAGTGTGAGAGGTTGAATAATATACCTCTCTCCGAAAAAGGTCCTAATTGCTGCAACCTGTGAATATGTTACATTACATGGAAAAAGTGACCCTGCAGATGTAATTAAGCTAAGGCCCTTGAAATGGGAAGATGATCCTGGGTTATGTGGGTGACAGGAGGTTAGAGAGAGGAGAAGGCAACGTGATGATGGAAACAAGATGTTTAAGTGACATGAAGAGGAGCCTTGAACCATGGAATGCAGGCAGGCTCCAGGAATTGGTGGAGGCAACGGGCAGATCCTCCCTTGGGGCCTCCAGAAGGAAACAGCTCTGCCGATATCTTTTTTTTTTTTTTTTTTTTTTGCGGTACCGGGGCCTCTCACTGTTGTGGCCCTTCCCCTTGCCGACCCGC
>NW_006776983.1:930102-936502 GCF_000442215.2 Lipotes vexillifer | reverse complement strand
CCTCTCACTGTTGTGGCCTCTCCCGTTGCAGAGCAGAGGCTCCGGACGCGCAGGCTCAGCGGCCATGGCTCACGGGCCCAGCCGCTCCGCGGCATGTGGGATCTTCCCGGACCGGGGCACGAACCCGTGTCCCCTGCATCGGCAGGCAGACTCTCAACCACTGCGCCACCAGGGAAGCCCCGATATCTTGATTATAGCCCTGCAAGACTCATTCGGGACCTCCAGAACTGTAAAATAATGCATTAATGTTTAAGTCACAAAGTCTGTGGGCATTTGTTACAATAGCACCAAGAAAACTAATACAAAAGAGAATCTTCAGTAAGTCAGAAATAAGAAAAGAATCCCAGGTATTATGCTAATATTGATACTTTTCGGAGATAATAGACCATGCAATCAAATGAAAGGAAAAGAATATATGTCTGTATGTGTATATACATACACACATCATCTGTCTATCTATATCTATCTATCTATCTATCTATCATCTATCATCTATCTGAAACAAACTGTTTACAAAAAAAAAAAAAAATCAACAAGAATCAATGGGAAAGCTACCAGAAGTAGTAAGAGTCCAGGAAAGTAGCCAGATAAAAAATCAATATTGAAAAATCAATAGGTTTCTCATACACTAGCAATGACCAATTTAAAGTGTAATCGAAAAATGGGTCCCATTTAGAATAGCCACAAAGCTCATTAAATACTTATGATTACGTGTGGTAAGAAACTTATAAAACCTAATTAAAAAACTATAGAAAGTTATTGAAGGTCATAAAGCATACCCTGAAGAAAGGGGAAAGTTCCCTTATGTCCCTGTAAGAAGGACTCAGTATTTGAAATAGGTAAACTCTCTCCAAATTTTTCTTCATATCAAGGTTAATCTGAAAAATTAAATCTATGAAGATTTTATATTTAATGGAAAATTATGCACAAAGTGTTAAGATAATATTTGAAAGGAAGACCAACTAGAGACTAGTCCTACCAAATATCAAAACATATTATAGAATTACAGCAATTTAGACAGCTTGGTTATTGCAGGAAGTAATAATAAAATTCACGGTACAGAATATAACGTTCAGAAATGTTTGTTTTTATGAGGATTCAACTTATCCAAAATTTGACATACAAAGTAGGAGGTAAACAATAAAACACTTCACACTGATACTTTGACAACTGGTTATCCAGTTGGGAAGTTGCATTTAGCCCTCTCCATACCTCATTAAAACATAACTTTCTGCAGATGGATTCAAGAGCTAGATGAAGAACAGATCCTAAAGCTTTTAGAAGAAAATGCAGGAAAATATTAACATTGCAATGATTTTCTAATTATAATACAAACCTAGAAGTGACAAGGGGAATAATCTGTATGGTTGACTGCACGTGAATTGTAAATTATATATTGTTAAAAGGATAGAAAGAAAATATATGCACCATCTATGAAAAATAAAGCATTAATCACTTAAATACGTTAGAAATTCTACAGATCAACAAGAAAAGACAAACAGATCAATAGAAAAATAAGCAAAGGACTTGAAGGAGGAATTTACACACACATACTTGTACACACAATTATAAATGTCCCCATCACTAGTGTTTGCATTAGATTAGCAGAAAACTAAATGAATGAAAATCAAGGGGCAGCAAGGTGTTATAACGAAAGCTTACTATGTAACATATCTCTCTACAACATCAATTTTAAACAACAAATGTTTATTACTTCATAGTTTCTGTGGTGAGAGATCTGGGAGGTGCTTGACCAATTGTTTCTGGCTCAGGGTCTCTCAGCAGGTTGTAAACTCTTGGCTGGGGCTGCATTCATCTCAAGACTCAGCAAGTCTCAGGTGAACTGAAGGATCCAGTTCTAAGCTCTCACACAGTTAAGGTTCTTCAGTTCATTGTGAATTATTGGACTGAGGGTCTCAGTTCCTTGCCAGGGCACATGGGTCTTTCCAAAGGGCAATATGACATCTTGATTCCCCCAGCACAAAAGGGAAAGAAAGAGAGAGAGAGCGAGAGTGATGGAAGCCACAGTCTCTTATAACAGCCCATCACTGAAATATTCTATTTGTTAAAAGTGAGTCAATAAGTTCGGCCCCTACTCAAGGGGAGAGAGTTACAGGAGTGTGTGAATATCAGGATGTAGGGATCATAGAGAGCCATCTTAAAGACTCTCACAATCTAAGTTGGAAAATAGGCTACTGGAATTAATTTCAGAGGACAGCTTGGTGTTATCTACTGAAGCTTAAAAGACACAAACCCTGTACCAGTGGGTCCATGGAGTCTGGTGCAATAGTTAGCAAGAATGAGGCAGAGTTCTGTACTGACAAGGAAAGTCATTACTCCATATTGTTAAGTGACAAAAAACGAGTAACAGAACAATGCCTTGACTACAGTAGAGTCTCATTATGTAAATAATAAAGGCAAAAGAAATTTTAAAATAAAAATGTTTTGAATACGTATATTTAGAAATGCAATGTTTTGCTTTATAAACTCATGAATTGTTTGAAACTCTTTTGTATAATTTAAATAACTTTAAAAGATAATACAGGAGTAGATAATTTCTAAACCAATGATACCACTGATAGCTCTTCTAATTTAGTTGGATTCCCAAAAAACTTGGAGTGCCTTAGATTCGGATAAACATTACTCATGACATAGATGTTTTTCTTTTATTGACTAGATATCAGTTACAAATCATTGAATTGGAGGTTATGTCTTACATCTACGGTAAGCTTAAATTCAAATACTGGATAAAATATGTTCCAGATAGTTGTAGATAACATCAGGTCAAGTAAGTCATATTTTTATGACAATCTCTGTAGGATGACAAACTGATGGAACATTAAACATGGAAGGAAAGCTCCGTGGATTTTTCTTCTGATCAAAACACAACAAAAACAAAACAAAATATAACTACAAAAGTTAAAAAAAAATCTATTGTTACAATAAAAAAAAAAAAGAAAAGAGGGCTTCCCTGGTGGCACAGTGGTTGAGAGTCCGCCTGCCAATGCAGGGGACACGGGATCGTGCCCTGGTCCGGGAGGATCCCACATGCCGTGGAGCGGCTGGGCCCGTGAGCCATGGCCACTGAGCCTGCGCGTCCGGAGCCTGTGCTCCATAACGGGAGAGGCCACAGCAGTGGGAGGCCTGTGTACCGCAAGGAAAAAAAAAAAAAAAAGAGGTAAGCCAGCCAAGTTGAAGTTTTTAGTATGGCAAGTTATATACTGTCTCCTCTCTTGTCTATTACATTTACTATTTGGGTTTTTGCTTTGTGATAAGATACATATTCTAAATTAAATAATTTTACTTAAATATAAACACAAAAAGCCCAGGAATTGTAGGTATGTAGCTTGATGCAATTCCATACAAGTGAACACATTCTGTTAACTTCCAATTAGAAGAGATTTAACATTACCAGCATTCTGGGAAAGCCCTTCATGCTCCCTACCTGTCACTACCCACCTCCTGAACCCACTGGAAAATACAATCTTGATTTCTAACACAATACATTTGTTATACTTTAGTGGATACTTACAATTTCTGAAGTGATTTGCCAAATTTGCACTCTTACTAATACTGAGGTTCCAAGTGTTTTATATCCTCCCAATGCTTTTTACTAGTAGTTTGTTGTTTTTAAACTTTTCTGCTGAGTACTTAGTAGAATTTCATTGGTTTTAATTTATATTTCCTTGATCATCAGTGAGACATCTTTTAACAGTGATTGATCATTCTGATATCATTTTCTGAAGGGATCGATCAAGTCTTTTGCCAGCTTTTCTATTTTGTTATGTAACTTTCTTGTATTGATTTGTAGGAGTGCTTTATATATTTTGGCTATGAATCCTTTGTCAGATATTACAACTGTCTTCTCCCACTATGTGATTTACCTTTTTAGTCTCTTAGTGATGCCTTCTGTAAAGCAGAATTTTTTAATTTTAATGTAGCCTAATGTATCAATAATTTGCTACAGAATTAGTATTTTCTGTGTCTTGTTTAAGAAATTTTTGCCTACTGAAAGGGCACTAAGATATTCTTTGTTATATTCTAGTAAATGTACTGCTTTACCTTTCATATTTAGATTTGCATCTCACCTGGAATTCATTTTGTGTATGGAGTAAGGTAAGGATCAAGATTTATTTTTTTCCATGTAGCTAACCAGTTGACCCAGCACAATTTACTGTAAATATTGTCCTTTTCTCACTGCTGCACAGTGACACTTTTTTTCTAAGTCAGATGACCAGATACATGCAATTTTTTTCTTGACTATTAATTGTTTTCCAATATGCTCTATTTCCTCATCCTTGCACTAACGTTACACTGTCTTAAATATTATACTTTATAACATACTTGATATAAACTTTTGTAAATACTCCATTTTGTTCTTCTTTAAGATTCTCCTTGCTATATAGAGATAGTCCAGTGCGTGACCATGTGAATTCTCGAACTATTCTGTCAATATCCCGAAACAATTGTTTGTTAGTTTCTACCAAATGTATTTGTTAATCACGCTCAAATATTTCGTATTCTTATTGATTGGCTTGTCAGCTTGATTGCTGAGAGAGGTGTAGTAAATTTCCCACTATGATCATGTATTTGGGTACAGTATTTCTATTTTCACTTCTGCCAATTTTTGCTTTTTGTATCTTGAGGCTATATATTCAGGGACATATAAACTGAAAATAATTTTATTTCCCTTTTATCATTATAGAATATCCCTTTTTAACTCTAGGAATGTTTCTTGCTTTAAAATTCTCTTTGGAATTCACCAAATTTTGTTTAGTACATATCTGAATAATATAAATCTTTCCATCTTTTTACTTTAAACCATTTTGTATTCTTATATATAGTATGGGTCTTTTGTAAATTGCCGTTAGTGTTTGTTTTTTTTATCTTGGTCTCATAACCGTTGTCTTTCAACTGGAACATATATTTCAGTTATATTTTTAAATTATGATACATTTGAATTTACACCAATTACTATTTATTCACTATTTATACCATCAGTTAATTATTTTTTAATTATTTCACAAAAATGGATATACACAGCTAATTCCCTATTCTCATATCTTAAATTGTAGAAAGTACAAGATTTGAGAAAAGAAATAAATACTTTAAAGAATAATGATATTTCTGAACTCTAGGAGCCAAGCTGGTATTCTTAAAGAATCATCATGATGATGAGCTATGAGAGTCCAGGGCTGTTAGGAGGCCAAGGTTAGAAGGTGAATTTTTGCTGTTTTCAAGGATAATCCCATACTGAAGTTCTGCTTGCATTTCTTCATCTTCTTGTAATAAATGTTGAATAAGCCCAATATGTGTGTACTCATTAAGAGAAATTTATTTTTGTTTCCCACTGTATATTTAAATCTGCTACGTAGGGTTGCTTTTTTCCTAGCCTCAGTCTCTGAAAGAATATAGATCAGGTACCCATGACTTTTCTGGTCCCTCTTATAGTCACAAACTCACAAACAGCTTTAATTGGTAACTTTGTTCTTCCAGTCCCCAAAACAAATCAAACTCTGAACTTGATCTTACATTCTTCCGTGGGCTGTCCCATTGCTTTGAGTGTGACTATGTGTTTTTCCCTCTCTTTCTCTGCACAATGTTTCTCCTTCCTCACCTTGCTCACTGTGGCTCAGAACACTGTCAGGGGCAGAGTCAGGGAAAGAAGAGAGGTGAGTGGGTAGGGTTGGGCGCTTCGGTTCTTTAGGTGTGTCAGCTATTTAGCCTTGACTCTTGCATAGATGCTCGTGTAGGTTTTCCGAAGCTCCTTTTGGAAATGGTAAACTCACTGTCCTCACACTTGATGCTGCACTTTTTCTAGGTGGCTGCTACCATCTCAATCCTGTTTGTTTCTTTAATAGTTCCCTTTACGCAGACGCTCTTAAAGTACCATTCCTTAGATAAATAGCTAAAATCATTTTCCTTTATATTCGTCAGTGAACATTAGCTCACTATAACCTCTCTCAAACTTGGAGGATGCATAGCAACTTCTATGAGTAATCCTGGTGAAGTTTTTCTCTTTTGACTTCAGGTGAAGGTGGAAGCACGATTCCCTCCTCCCACTTTCTCATTTGGATTAAGGAGACAGTGCTCTCAATACAATCCTGGTCCCCCAAATCCTTCTTATGAATGCCTCATTTGATGTTCATGAGTTTCCCTATGGATTCTGGAATCTACTTTGAGATTTTTGCTTTATAGACTTTCTCACTATGTGCTTTGGTATCAATCCTCATTTACGTTGTGTCTCCTGAGTTGAAACTTCTAAATAATGTCTTATTCATTCACTCATTTATTGATTCACTTATTCATTCATTTATGCATACATTCAACAAATATTGGTTATTTACTATGTGCTAAGCATTGCTTTGACACTGCAGCTAAAGAGAAAGACCAGCATTCC
>NW_006776983.1:927421-929992 GCF_000442215.2 Lipotes vexillifer | reverse complement strand
AGCTAAAGAGAAAGCCCAGCATTCCTGCCTGGTTTCTAGAGAGAGGAGACAAACAACAAGATTATACATAATTTACATTGTATTTTAGAAGGTGGTAAGTAAAGGCAGAAAAATAAAGCAGGAAAGAAAAATAAGAGGTGGGTGGGGGTTTGGGGACAATTTTAAGCAGAGTGGTCAAGGCAGGTCTCACTGAAGCATCTCATCTGAAAGAAGACCTCTATGCAATTGTTGCAGATAGATGTAACTGAGGTGGATGAACACTTGGTGTGTTTGAGGAACATAAAGAGGCCAATGGCTGGAATAGCATGATGGATGGGCAGAGTAGTAGGAAATGAAAGCATGGAATAATTGGAGAGCTAGAGTGCAGAGGTAGTTGACCACTATACTTTTTTCTTCCCCTGAGAGACAAAGGAAAACATTGGGAGGATTAGACTAGAGCAGTGAGTGTTGACTCAAAGTCTTCAAATAATCATTCCACCTTTGTATAAAAATAGATAGTAAGCAGGATGAATATGGAAGCATAGAGACTAGTTGGAAAACTATCACAGTATATTCCAGACAAGTGATGATGGTAGATTGGATCAGGGAAGTAGAAGGTAAAGTGGTAAAAGAGAAGGGTCGGGTTAGGGATATATTTTGAAAATAGAAGCAAGAAAATTTGCTGACAGATTTGATGTGTTGTTGAGAGAAAGAGAAGAGGTAAAACCAATGGCATGATTTTTGGTCCAAGCAACTGAAAGAATTACAATTCATCGACACGAGGGGAGGTGTAGTTGACAGGGACTCCGAAAAGCTAGTGAACAAAGCCAGGGGTTCATTTTTCATTTTTGCACATGTTGAAGTTAATTCACTTAATAGATATCCTATTAGAGGTGTTGAGTTAGATACATGAATTTGGAGTTCAGAAGCTTAGCAGAGAGGTCTAGACTCAAGATATTACTTAGAGAGTCATCAGAGTATGCATGACAGAATTGGATCACCAAGGGAGGGGTTGTAAGTAGAGAAGAGAAGGGATTTAGGGATTAATCCAAAGTCACACAAAAGGCCAGAACTGTGAGTAGGAACCAGCAAGCTGACTGTAGGAGTGACTGATGAGATGAGAGGAAAACAAGAAAAATGTAGACCAGGAAGCCAACAAGAAAGTGTTCAAGGGAGAGGGGATAATTACTTGGGTCAAATGTTCTAGTAGGTATAATAAGATCCAAAGTGAATTTTGATCATTGAATTTAACAACCTGGAGGTCTCTGGTGACCTTGACATGAGCACTCTCAGTGAAGGGGTGAAAGCCTGCTTGGATTAATTGAAAGAGAAAATGGGGGAAATTAAAGATTTCAGGTATAGACCACTCAATACCAGTTTTGCTATAAACTAGAGCAGAGGAATGAGGTAGCAGATGGAAAGGGAATTGGAGTCAAGAGTAGGTTTTTAAAGAACTTGATGTTTGTATGTTGATGGTGACCATCTAGTAAAGAGAGAAATATTGATCCAGGCAAGAAAGAGGGCAATTTTGCTGGAGCCATGTTTTTATGCAGAAGAGATAGGATGTAGTTTAGTTCCTAAAAGGAGAAGTTTCCTGAAGATGAACTATTGGGAAGGATGACATAAATGGACCCTATCAGAATTAAATTAGGGGTAATTTGATATGATTGGCACTTGCTTCCTTTCATCCCTTCCTCTGCTTGTTCTGGACACACACACACACACATACACCCACAAACAAATAAAAAAATTTGTTTTTTATTTCCTGGATTTCAATCACTGCCAACAGCAGTACAATCTGATTTATATGTGCTCTAACTGCCGGCTACTTATTAATTTATTCAAGAAATATTTATGGAGTATCTTTTATGCCCAGGTACTATTCTGGGCACTGGTGATTTAGCAGTTGAACAGGATGGTTAAAGTCCCTCATCTTCTAGATGCATCCATTCTAGTGTGTGTTGATAGGAGGGGCGTAGAAATAATGTAATAAATAATGTGCAGAAGTGGCATATTAACAACAGGATATCCAAATTTTAATATTTCTATTTATGAATCATATACCTGTGCCTGAAATATATGTGATCGCACAGCTAGGAGTAACCTTAAAGACACATGACATAAATTATTGCTCTCACTTCATTAGACGGAAATTTGAGACAGAGGTGGTGATCATAAACTGTATAAAGTCAAACTGAAGTATGTAGGGAACTTAGCAATTACTACTGAGCCAAATCAATATTTCATTTCAATTTAAAGGGTATTTTAATCCTCACTAACAGTCAAAACCTTGAGCAAACCCTTTCAATTGCCCAGCTTTCCTAAACTATGTAGAAACCCTAATCATATGTATCAACGTTATTTCTTTTCTGCCTAATTGTTGGTAATCCTTTGATGTTTTTAAAGATTTCACTCTTTTTGTTCCATTTTTTAATTATATATTGATTACGCATAGGCTAAATCTAAATCCCATGACAACTTTGCTCTCTTTTACAGACAAAAATGTGACAGAAATGTGAACGTTCCTCAGATTAGAAATAGATTTGGGGTACAATGACTTCTAATAATAGTCTACCTTGATGTGGAAGAGCG
>NW_006776983.1:917162-927409 GCF_000442215.2 Lipotes vexillifer | reverse complement strand
AGAGCGTTTTAGGATCAGACCACTGAGTCTGAAACAAGACTCCATTGTTTACTGTTATTGTTTACAAATTCAGAGCCTTTAGCAAAGCTGCTTCGAAACTACTCCATGTGAGTCTACAGTAATGGACAGTAGATTTTTAAAACTCACTTCTCTTGTCAACTAATTCTGTTGCCACACCCTAACCCACTCCAGGAACATGCGCTGTGGTTGTCCTATTTCCCTGCAAAAGCTTTACTGTTAAGTCCTCTTCACCACTTCAGCTTCTTTGTTCAAACATGTGTCAGACCAAAGAGTTTTCTTCCTGGAATTTTGTCTTTTCTCTGGTCCAAGCGTCAAGGCAAATTTAGGACTGTAGCCCATTTGGCCCTTTACTAACTCCTGGAAATACAATTTCTCACAATTCCTTTTGTTTAAGGCAGCTGGAAGCTTGGCCACAAGAGTTAACTTTTTCTGGCAATATCATATGTACATAAGAAGGGTGGGTGTTAAGAAAGGGGAGATCAATTCTGGAGATCTTGTACTGGTTAAGTGTAGACACATACATTTCCAGGAAATAAAGTTATTTTTTCTTTAACCTTTTTAGAATTGGTTTATTTCTCTGGCTCTACAATTTCTCAACAGTTAAAACTCTTTTTTTTTTTTTTTAACTTCTGAAGTAAAAATAGAGGATATGGGGAGAGGATCACATCACCTGAACACATCTAGGGGAAAAAGAAAAGCACACACACACACACATACACACACACACACACACACACACATGCATACACACACACTGGTCTGGTCAAAATCTCAGAAGATAATTTCTAGTATCCTGTACCATTTTTATACATTGTTGTAAAGGTAAATCACAAAAAACACTAGACTAAATGTTACTGAATTAATTCTAGATGAGGATTTCTTATATATTCCTGAAAAGACAACATTTTTGCTTTCAGATGAAGCCCCAAATCTCTTTTGTTTTGTAAGAGAAATATGCCATTTGCCAAATACCACTATACACACATTCACATGGGTTTATTTACCACGTTTTTCCACTAAATATCTAAGATTGCATATAAGGGCTACGTCAATAAGAACGTATGACAGAAAGTAGAAGATGAAAGACGGAAACCAGCTCACCAAATATCAGTCAAGGGACACAAAGTAGACACAAGAACGAAGCTTGGACAGAAATATCCACCAGAGTCCTCTCCACTAAGGGTAGAAACAAAAACGGCACCACCGTTTCTTGCAATCCTCCATAAAGAGAACCCTTCTCTCGTACTATGGTTTATACTGGTTAAACAAAAGCAAAGCAAGAGAAGAACAATCATTAATAGTTAAAAGAGAAATTTTTTTTCTGAGAATCATCATAAGTGATTTAATATTTTATATAACATAGAACTCCTTCTCAGCCTCTTTAGAGTAGATGTAAAGGTACATCAACCAGTTACTTCTTTGAAAGGCCTGCAAAGCAGGACAAGGATGTCACTTGTGCAGCTCTGTAGGGGCCCAGACATGGGAGGGACCGGGAATAGTGGGATCATACTTTAACGGGCATTAGGAACAACTGAATAGCTCATAGTGTGCAGGTACCCGGACCCCACCTATGCAAGAGATTCTAATTCAAGAAGTCTCAGATGGGCTTCCCTGGTGGCACGGTGGTTAAGAGTCCGTCTGCCGATGCAGGGGTCACGGGTTCGTGCCCCTGTCCGGGAAGATCCCACGTGCCGCGGAGCGGCTGGGCCTGTGAGCCATGGCCGCTGAGCCTGTGGGTCCGGAGCCTGTGCTCCGCAATGGGAGAGGCCATAGCGGTGAGAGGCCCGCGTACCAAGTCTCAGATGAAACCCTGGAATATGCATTTTTAACAAGCATTCCGAGTCATTCCAGTGAGGGACACATTTAAGAGCACCTAAATGATAGTTTCAAATTTTTTTATACTTGGCAGATGATGCTTTCATGACAAATACACTGCTAAAGATACATGTAAGATAGGCTTCAGAAATCCCCAGCCTCTCTCTCTTACTTGAAAAACACATTTCAGAGTGCAACTTAGTGAGAATGATGTTGGAGGAATAACCCTACATCTGCTCTAATTAGTTGTTTTAAATAAATCATTTGCAAATTTCACTCTTAACTCTCATTACTAATAAATGCCTTCCAGTATATTCCACAACTGACAGCAACACACCACTATGCCACCAATGTACAAATTACCTGGAGAGGAAAGAGTGAACAGGGTATCCTTCAGACAATGCTTGGCAAATATGATTTATTTCAGCTTTTTAAAAATAGATATTGGGTGAGGTTAAGACTGAACTGTCTGGTACACACCTGGCGTGTAGTTGTATTACACTACAAATAAATAAATTATTTGGTCAAATAAATCTAAACAATATGTTTCAAGAGCAGCCAAGTTGGGTATAGGATTTTTATGTTGTGAAAATCATGGGGCTTAATAGAATGTGCTGGGAGAGAGGGCTTTCCGCTTTCACTTGCCAAGTCCAATGTTCTCCTTAGAATGTATTTTTAATCCTCATACATAAAAAGGTTTAACCGAAGTTATGACTCAACCACAAAAGAACAATATCTGGAAGTCATTCAAAGAACACTTAGGTTTGTGAAATTTTATTTGCTGATGTCCTTTACAAGACTAATTGTAGTAGCAGCGGTGCCTGGATGATGTAGCTTGCTCTAGACCCATTGGTTCTCAAAGTGTAATCTCCATATCAGAGCAACAGCATTGGAAACTTGTTTCAAATCCAAATTCTTGGGCCCCAGCCTAGATCTACTGAATCAGGACCCCTGAGGATGGCGTTGAGCGGTCTGTGTTTTTTATTACCAGGCCTTCCTAATGATTCTCATGCATGTTAAACTTTGCAAACTACGGCTCTCTAGCTTACTCAGATTTTAGGGACCTGGGAACATCTACCTAAGACAATAACTTTAGTTTTGGAAAGTTGATTTGTACTTCCTCTTTCTGGTAACAGGAAGGCCTTGAGACAAATGTGTGAATATATACACATTGACTCTAATTATACTAAACATTTCTACTTCGTTTATTTCAAACTGTGCTGACTTTTATGTATTTTTCTTGTTCTTTAGTTACTGGTTGCAAGATGGTAGTTCTTGGGAAGACCTAATGGGGGGGGGGTCAATTCAGCACTTTAAAAATTGACTTTAACACTTTCGTTAATTCTAGTAATTTGAAAATGGCCCGTTCAAGTCCTTGCAGGTTGCCACACTCTGTTTTTTGCCTAATTCAGAGATTTGTGTCCCTGCCTGGCCCCTAGATGCATTTTGCTATATTGTTTCAAGTCCAAAGGTTATTAATATAAAAGGTACTATTGTTTCGAGGCTTATCTCCTGCTATGCTCTCTTTTACTCCCTTATTCCAGTGACTGTTCTTGAATTTTACCAAATACATCTTGTACATTTCCACTCTTTTTTGTCTTTGTTTATTATATTCACCTTTTTTTTAAAACTTAATTTTTACTGGAGTATAGTTGCTTTAAATGTTGTGTTAGTTTCTACTGT
This sequence comes from Lipotes vexillifer, assembly GCF_000442215.2. Taxonomy (NCBI): domain Eukaryota; kingdom Metazoa; phylum Chordata; class Mammalia; order Artiodactyla; family Lipotidae; genus Lipotes; species Lipotes vexillifer. The sequence goes on along the minus strand of NW_006776983.1, from coordinate 923,890 downwards.
ACAGCAAAATGAATCAGCTCTACATATATAAATCCCCTCTTTTTTGGCTAATATCCTTCCCATTTAGGTCACAACAGTGTATTCAGCAGAGCTCTATATTCACCTTTACTAGGATGTACTTTTCATTCCTCTTCTACACCCTTCAGAGGCAGCTGAAATTCCACTTCTACCTTGAAGTCTTACCTGACAAACAGCCCAGCATAATCTGTATTGCCTTTTCAAAATACCATCTATTATCAGGAAATGCCACTGTACAGATACTATCAACCTAATGAGAGTTTTAAGCTCCTTCAAATGCAGGAACTGTATCTTCTATTTGAATTCACATGGTTCAGTGGAGTGTCTTGTACACAGTTGGTGCTGCATACATTTTGATTAATTTTCTTATTAACACAATCTATTAGATAGATTTAAAACCTCTATGCATGTTAGGTACCAACTGCCTTTTTAAAAAAAATAAATTTATTTATTTATTTAGTCGTTCATTTATTTTTGGCTGCATTGGGTCTTCATTGCTGCACGCCGGCTTTCTCTAGTTGCGGTGAGCCGAGGCTACTCTTCGTTGTGGTGCGAGGGCTTCTCATTGCGGTGGCTTCTCTTGTTGCAGAGCACGAGCTCTAGGTGAGTGGGCTTCAGTAGTTGTAGCACGTGGGCTCAGTAGTTGTGGCTCGCGGGCTCTAGAGCACAGGCTCAGTAGTCGTGGCGCACAGGCTTAGTTGCTCTGTGGCACGTGGGCTTGAACGCGTGTCCCCTGCATTGACAGGCTGATTCTTAACCACTGTGCCACCAGGGAAGTCCCCCAACTGCCTTTAGATTTTCAATTTTTCAGTTTCATGCAAAACTGAATATGCATGTTTGTTTTAACATGCAGAATAGTCTGAACATGCAAATAGTCTGTCCCACTTTTTCCAGGCTTGTGTCACTGAGTCCACAGATCAAAGAACAGACTGGATTAAAGCTAAGAACACACAAATAGTGAGGAACTCAGTTAATATGCACTGATAGTGCCAAAGCAATGACAAATAGAGCTGCTAAGGCCTTAGCAGGAATCAAAGCAACGGTAAAGAATCGCACTAACAGTTACTTTATTTTCACCGTTACACACTTGCCATTAAAAAAAAAAAAAAAAAAAAAAAAAAGAAAGTTTACTTAGCCATGTTTCCTGCCCCATAGAACCATTTCTGCTGTTGTTCAGAAGTGAGCTTGGCTGGAGAACTAGAGTCCATGGTCAACTGTGCCATAACAGAATATTCTGGGGATTTCTTGAGTGGGAATGAAAACATATATGTGCTGGCAGGGGAGAACAGAGCTACCTCTGAGGGGACCAGCTAGAACCCTGCACAAAACAGGAACTCACCTTACAGTGGTCCCAAAGCCAATCCAGTCAAAGGAAGGATAAACTCAACGTGGATTATCCAGCTCTGACTGCTATTTGCAGCACCAGCAAGCTGGCTTTTTGAAGTCTGCTGTGCCTCCAAAAGATCCAGAAAATTAAGATTCAATCTTACTTATGGGATGTTTTCAGTCCATTTTTTTTCTTTATTTTATTCTCACGATCAACACATATGTATTCTGTCATATATATGTATATGTATATATACATATATATATATGAAATTGCCCAGGCTATTGGGGTAAATAGTAAACAAAATTTAAAAAAAGATTCCTGTCCTTATGAAATTTATAGTCCAGTTTATCTGAGTATCCATGCAAACACCAACTCTGTAAGAGCATTTCTTTTATTTTTAATACTGAATCATCTGACCAACTGGATTGCTATGAGACCACACACCTTTAACTAGAGGGGTTTCCAGTAGTGGCTACTATTCTCATTTCCTGGTGAATAATGACAAGCATTTTGGTGGGCAATGCCATGTATTTTAACCGGGATGACCAATATGCTCTCTTTCTGCCTATAATTGACCCAAGTGTACTAAAATCTGTGATCTCATAGTCAATAATTCAGTGAATTATTTAACTACTAGTAACACATGTACTGGCCATAGGGAACTTGTATGGCTCTGCACATGTGAAAATATCTCCTACTTGTTCAATACTTTCCCTTTGACAAAACGCTTTCTCTTACTTTAACACATTTAATTAGAGAAATTAGAATATGAGGTACATATTATTATTTCCATTGCAAAGTTACGATAAGCAAAAGTTTGAGTGGTTTGCTCTCCTGTGACCCCCGCAAGGCTATTCTTTTTTGTGTCTCACATGCCACCTCTGACTTCCCTGAGCTGACAATGCTTTGTCCTCAGTTCACTATTAAAGGCTACTAGCAAGCAAAGCTTTGGATCCTAAGATGCAAACCTCATTTCATTCAATTAAAGAGTGTGCTCTTTAATTCCGTGGAATGATTGATTTTAAAAAACATAAATCAGACTCGTTATTCCGTTTGGCAGAGAAGATATTAAAAAAAAAAAACTTAGGATATGTGCAAACTTTGTCAGGAACTCTATCATAAAGTCAATGAAAACCCCAAGACATCTTTAATTTTTTCACTGTAGAAAAGGTCATCTGACTAAAATGAGTCTTTGATGATAACTTAGTTGTTGTATGAAAGGCAGAAAAGCAGTGATTTATAGAGTTCACAAAGGATGCCCTGGGAAGTGTTAACCATTCCAAAATGCAGAAATCAGCCACCCTGAAACCTCCCACAAAGGGATTACCAAACTCATTTCACATGTTTGTAACCTAATTAGGTCTTCAGAGATAGTCTTCTGAGGCCAAAGACTAACCAGATGTCAACTCCCAGTACCTTTTTATTCACATTAAAAAAGGGCTTTCAGTCCTTCAGGAATAGCAGTTTCATTAAAGCGAGCACATTCCAGGGAAAACCAATCAGATTGTAAAGAATTTACATCCTTCCTTTTCTAAATGATCCTCCTGGCTCTCTCTTTTTTAATCTTCCTAAAAGTTGGATGGTTTTTCTAATCTTCTTTAAACTGTCACTTTCCTTCCTTTGTCCCATTTTGCCCAAGCACAGTCATTTTGATATATTTGCAGCAGCCAAGAACCCATTGCTGAAGACGTATGTTCTAAATATTTTCATCGAATTCATGTAGCTACCTAACGTGTAGAGACATTTTTCAGTGGTGCTGGGTACCGACTTGGGGATTCAGAAGTACCCCTTGAGGCACAAAATTCTCTGTGTTAAACCTAAAATAGTAATGTTCATCTCAATCATCTAGATTATAGCTGTAGAAATGCCCTACGGGTTAGATTTTTATCACCAATGACACTTCTATATCCATGCTTGCTTGAGGTTTAAGCCTTCTTAATGTGTTTTTCTTTAGCAAGCAACCAGTCTAACTCACGTGCTATTTCTTTGAAATAGATGGAAAATGTGGCTTGATGAAACTTAATAGCTGATCCTTGTTTAGATATAATCTTCTCAATCAAGTTATTCCAGTGGGCACACCTGGTTTATGTTGTAACTGCTTCTCTGGAGTGGAAGGTAACAGATGAATAACATGGCAGAACAAGAGGACAGCTGAAGCCTTAGGCTTGGGTAAGGTAGCTTCTGATGGATATGGACTGCCATGTGGTGGAAAAGAATGATGCCATAACACGCCACTCACAAATTAGTTCAGGTTGGCCGGTTACCCATAAGGCTCTCAGAAACAAGCAAAGTAAAATGAAACAGAGCTCAATCAAATAGATTTTAAAATGAATGGGTGTAGTTGTAAACACTGACCACCAGCATCAAATACTGTGCAACTTAGATATTTGTGTGTATAATTCCTCCTGATGGCACCAAATTCATTGTCATATGAAATGTATTCTAGGGAGAATCTTGCAGGACTAAGCCTTTTTAATGACTGAATAATTCTTAGGATCATCGTGATGAACTATAACTCTAAACCCTTTCTTTTTCTTGTGCCTTCCTATATTAAATGCAGTTTTATGAAGCTTTTTTAAATTTTTAATATATCAGTTATTTTACAGCCGCACTTAATAAAATAACTGGGGACTTTCTGCAAGGCACGGCTTGAGGCTGATAAATTAATACCTCTGTAAAGCATAAATGAAGTGTCACCTGTAGTTCAGATGATGTATAAAATGGGGGACACAAAATTTTATTCTGTTAGAGTGGACCTCAGGGCTGCCTCTCTATCACTTTGGTATTTCCTTTGACTGTTCATTCTCAAGATGCTTTAGGTATATGAATAGCATCTACTGGTCAAAAGTATCTTGTTTATCAAAACACCCATGTAGTTGAGTTTCACGAAATGTGTACTGTTTTCTCATCAAAACCATGGTCTTGTCATGAAAACCTTCATAAATCATGCTCCAAGAACAGCCCCTTAACTGCCTACTGTTTTCTTTTCAAATATCTGTTGTTAATCTTCCTCACAGTTCTGACAGTCAAGTGCCTGCAGCTTTGAATTCCACATGTAAGCAGCTTAAAACTTCAAGCCAAAGGAAGAAAAATATACGTCCGAGGTAGAGACCCTAGATCCTCATGTGCCGTGTTACCATAGGCAGGCTAAGCTCAAAGAGGAGGTTCTTCTCAGGATCTAAAATGTTTTCTTCATCCATAGGAAGACACAATACTGACCCATCATCGATGACAATCCTAGCAGAATCTGCCATTTTTTAAGGGCCAGACATTTTTACATATATTTATTGTGACACTTAGAATAGTTATATAAGGTGACTATTATTATCTAAGGTGTAACAGATGATGATCCTGGTATCCAAGATGTTGTAATACCCTCCAGGTAGAGCCAGGTAGTGGGAGAACCAAGAGTCAAGCCTTGAGGTTATTAAAAGCTTGTCTTACTTCCATGTTGCTAAGCTCACCTTCATTCAATTTGCCCTTTCTAACTTGGAAGGATGTGGAACACTTATTTTGCTCTCATTATTTAAAGGAGCCAGGCTGGATTATAATGCTGATCAGGACCCATCAGAAAGGTTCTCCAGAGACCACAGTTAAGATGAGCTTATTCACAAAGTTGGCAGCTGCCAGTCTCTGTAGCCTCTGTCCTCAGTCACCCAGGATTACATACACAAAAGGGGGAGACTCCTATCCTCCACCTGGAGCCACAGAGGACAGGTCCCTACAGGGCACCACATTTGGGGGGCGCCGTCAGGGGTACCATCCAGCTGTGCCATGCCAGCATAAGTTATGCTCTAACTTCACCTATATTTGGGAAATAGGGTATTTTAACACTTTCCTACACTTCACTTGACTGAGAAGTCTTCCTCCCCATAAACCATCCAAGCTTTCAAAGAAGAATTGAAAAACGGGGCTATCACGGGCTTGAGTTGCCAAAGGGCTTAAATTTGGTGTGTGGGATGTGGGATGTAAAAATTATAAAGAACTTTGTAAATTTATAACTTCCGCATTTTATGAGAGAACTCAATCCCAGAAAAAGTGACAAAAGTAGGTTAAAGCCCTTAGCGGGGACAAAGTCCTCAGCTGGACGTTAAGGCCCTTTCAAGTCTTGGCTGACTTTCCTTCTACCCTCCCCTCTCAGGGCTTCAAGCTCACTGTATTTCCTGAACACACCTCACATGTTCATGGATGCCCATAACACTCTTCCCCCAGGTAGTTGCTGGTGCTCTCATTTCATCCAGTTCTTAAATCAAATACTCTTCCTTTGAGATGCCATCTTGGACACCAGCCTCTTAAAAATAGCATCCTCGCCCTTCTCTGCCCCTGTGATTTTGTGATTTAAAGAAATATATATTTATTCTTCATCCATGGTTCCTGGCTCACAGCTCCCTAAACTCTTAGCATGTCCTGAGCTACTAGAGAAATGGGAGCATCTTTTGCTATAATATTTGGTCTCTTGTCCTCAATTTCTGAAATCATTTCAGAGCCATGAAGGTGAAATGGGTGTCTTGTTATTCATAACAAGTCCCTTTCCACCACAACTGGGTTTTTGTTAATGTGGTAACTTTCAGAAATCTCCTAAAAATGGGGGACTGGCCACCAGGGGAACCAACCATGAATAAAGGGTTGGAACTTTCAGCCCAATTCCCTGATTTCATGGGAGGGAAAGAGAATGTCATGGGAGGAAAAGAGAATGAATAAATCCCCAGTGGCCAATGATTTAATCAATCATGCCTATGTAATGAAGCCTCCATAAAAACCCAACAGGACCATGGTTCAGAGAGCTTTTTGGGTTGGTGAACAAGGATGCATCCATGTGCTGCTGAGCTGGGTCACAATCTCCGCAAGGACAGAATCTCCTTTGGGACCGCACCCTATACATCTTATCATCTTTGTTGTCCTTTGCAATCAACCAGTTATCTAGTGAGCAAACTGGTTTTGTGAGTTCTGTGAGCTGCTCTAGCAAATTAATTGAATCCAAGGAGGGGTGTCATGGGAACATTTTTTTAAAATTAATTAATTAATTTGGCTGCGCTGGATATTAGTTGCGGCACGCGGGATCTTAGTTGCGGCATGCGGACTTCTCAGTTGTGACATGCATGTGGGATCTACTTCCCTGACCAGGGATTGAACCCAGACCCCCTGTGCTGGGAGCATAGAGTCTTAACCACTGGACCACCAAGGAAGTCCTGGGAACTTTTGATTAATCGCCACTTGGTCAGAAGCTCAGGAAACAACCTGGGCTTTCATTTGGCATCTGCAGTGAGACAGTCCTGTGGGACTGAACACTTAACTTGGGGAATCTGATGCTATCTCCAGGTAGATAGTGTCAGAATTGAGTTGGATGGTAACGCATCCAGCTGGTGTTGATAATTTCTTA
>NW_006776983.1:910278-917152 GCF_000442215.2 Lipotes vexillifer | reverse complement strand
AGGGAAAAAAAAACCCTACACTTTGGACTCAGTGTCAGAATTATATCTCCTACACTACTTTCATTTTCTTTACAGCACTTGTCCACTTCTCATTTTATGTAGATTTTTGCTCATCTGTCTGTGTGTTTCTTCCGATGAGACACACCCAGGCAGGGCCATGGTTTGTTTTAATGCTGTTTCCCTAACAAGTATGTTATCCAATAAATCATTATGAAAGCATAGGTGAATGAGTGAATGCCCATGTGTCACACTTGGTCCTGTTTTGTTCATTTTGCTCTACCTGAAGGAAGATAGGTAACTACATTTACCCTCCAGGTGTCACTCCCTCCAGAAGGCCCCTCTGACTCTCATCTGTCTTCATTTGGCTGAGTACTCCTCCCTTTATGTTTCCACATCACCTGTATCTCTACATCACCCGTATCTTAGCACTAACTAAAATATACTGGCTTACCCTTAGCATACATCTTGACTCGGGCTTCCTTGAAAGCAATCCTTGAGACAAAGGTGATCTCAGGGAACAGGAATAAGGGGCTGAGGGAGAGTGAAAAAGAGAAGAAAAAAAACCAATCTAAGAATGTGATTTAGAGGTTCCTGCTGTGGAAAAGGGGACCCAACCCCCTGGGGACCTCCTGGGAAGCCTACAGAATGCCTCCAGAATAGTCTGCTGTTTATGTACCAGCTTCTGCCCTCCAGCTATTGAGGGGTGTCCTCCTGGGTGGTAATTCCCACACATCCCAACCTCAAATGAGCAAGGACAACACTAGCTCTTAGTGGCACTTAGTGTCAGGGGACAGGGCACGTGCTGAGGGGAGAAGCCGTCAGCACGTAGTAAATCAGGAATTGGAGCCCACCTGGAAGTCCCCAGCAGATGGTGTGTGAATCAGTGGTGAGACCACGAAGATGTAAATAGTGTCCCCATAGCTGTCTGATGTGCCAAGCCTTATTCATCTCTGTGTCCAGAACCTGGTAGCAGAGCACAGTGTCTGGTGAACAGTGGCACTTCAACTAATATTTATTGAACTGACTAAACTAAGGGGAGAATAACATAAACATGGGCTCTAGAAACTGGCTTGGACTTTTAAAAATTCTTATTTGATATTGGAGTATAGCTGATTAACAATGCTGTGTTAGTTTCAGGTGTGCAGCAAAGTGATTCAGTTACACATATACATGTATCTATTCTTTTTCAAATTCTTTTCCCATTTAGGTTATTACAGAATATTGAGCAGAGTTCCCTGTGCTATACAGTAGGTCCTTGCTGGTTATCTGTTTTAAATATAGCAGTGTGTACATGTCAGTCCCGAACTCCCAATCCATCCCCCCCGCCTTTCCCCCCTGGTAACCATAAGTTCGTTCTCTAAGTCTGTGAGTCTGTGAAACAGGTTTGGATTTAACTCCCACTTCTGTTCTGAAACCTTGGAAAAATATTACGTCTCTAGGCCTTAGTTGTTTTATGTGAAAAATGGGGTGATATTAAAGTACTTACTTTAAATGAGAAAATCAGTCCAGCACTCACAGTGCTTGGCAAATAGAATGAGCTAATTACCTGGTAACTACACTGAAGATAGTAATAAACAACCATGTCATACTAAGTGAAGTAAGACAGACAGAGAAAGACAAATATTATAGGATATCACTTATATGTGGAATCTAAAAAAAATAATACAAATGAACTTATTAACGAAACAGGAACAGACTCACAGACATAGAGAACAACTTTAACGTTACCAAAAGGGAAAGGGGAGTGGAGGGATAAATTAGGAGTATGAGGTTAACAGTTACAAACTACTATATATAAAATAGATAAACAACAAAGATTTACTGCATAGCTCAGGGAACTATATCCAGTATCTTGTAATAATGGAAAAGAATCTGAAAAAAATTCAGTTACATATATATAACTGAGTCACTTTGCTGTACACCTGAGACTAACACAACATTGTAAATCAACTATATTTCAATAAAAACAAACAAACAAATAAATAAAAACCATGATAGCTCACGCTATTTGCCAAGTACTGTGAACGCTGAGGTTATCGCCATGATGATGGATGTAGTCTAGGCTTCCCAGCTCCCAGCCCAGTGCTTTTCTATGACTCCGTGTTTTCTCCAACACAGCTGAGGCAACTTCTGGCTCTTTGAATGTAAAGTGAGCCTCATCTCGTTCCAGGTTCTTATGAGTCCAATGAGCTTCCACAAAGGGAAGATTAGGACATTTCTGTTGGTGGAAGTGACATGAGCACAATGCTTCTCTCCTCTCTTTCCTCAGAGCCCCTTGAAATGATACCGGTCTGCAAAAAGGTCTAAATCCATAAGACCAAATAGAATGAGCAGAAGTTCATCAATAGATAAGAGGATGTAACATGGTTTCAAGAATGGGCCAAATGGGTGTGATTTTTTAAACACTTTTTTTTTTACATCTTTATTGGAGTATAATTGCTTTACAGTGGTGTGTTGGTTTCTGCTTTATAACAAAGTGAATCAGTTATACATATACATATGTTCCCATATCTCTTCCCTCTTGCGTCTCCCTCCCTCCCACCCTCCCTATCCCACCCCTCTAGGTGGTCACAAAGCACCGAGCTGATCTCCCTGTGCTATGCGGCTGCTTCCCACTAGCTATCTATTTTACATTTGGTAGTGCATATATGTCCATGCCACTCTCTCGCTTTGTCACTTCTTAACGTATATTCCTTAAAAGGTGTTGGCCCACAATAAGCAGTTATTTCTAGAATGAGTGAGTGAATGAAAAGAGCAGTCTAGACGTATTATTTAGATATGTATCGGAGAGCACCAGGGAATAAAGAAAAAGCAGAGACAGATAGAAATGGTTCTCTCTAGGGAGCTGGACTCAGAATGGGGAAAGGTAGTGGCAATGGATGTTTGATTTTCATTAGGTGAACCTTCATTATGATTGTATTTTTCAAACTGTATTCATATATTGCTTTGCACAAAAACACAAAAATTATTTTTAAAAATGTTTAGGAAGGGAAGTTTGAGCAGTGACATGTCTGTGAGCTCCTTTCATTTCTGTGAACTTATTGTCTGTACTGATCCCAGTGGCAAGTCCTGAGCCTCATGTATACTTATCATCTGATAGGATCTCCTTATGCCTGGTGGCCACCAGCGCGGGGGGTGGGAGGAGATTATCTGTGAATAAAACTGCAGAAGAGCAAAGAGCAGTGCTTGTCCTGGTTGATTTATTCGGGGAAATGGACTATTTTCAAGTAGCTGTGAATAATTACAAAGAATTAGACGAAAGAAACAAAGAGATTGTTCACCTGAGGTAGTGCCTAAACATTTAATAAATATTTGTGGACTTAAGGAGGCCATGAACCAAACCGGTTTTTACAAACATTTTCCTCTTGTGAAGTCAGAAGAATCTTGCTATTTGTCAAAGAATTTTCTAGAAGTGCCAGTACATCTTTTTGACCAAATTGGATCAACAGATGGACTGGAATAACAGGCGGTTTATTGGCTCAAATTGATACAGAGTAATTACTATAGACACATCATGTTTGAGAGCTATAGCTGAAGTTCATTGACTAGTAAACTCTGTTCTTTGACTAGGTGGTGGGAGCTGGGAGGAAGCGGGTATAACAGCCCAGTCAGCACGTGTCAGGCAGGCAGAGTGATGGGGAGGCCAAGGAGGGCACAGGGTGAAGGAGCTGTCACAATAACCTAAATGGGAAAAGAATTTGAAAAAGAATAGACACGTGTATATGTGTAACTGAATCACTTTGCTGTACACCCGAAACTAACGCAACATTGTTAATCAACTATGCTTCAATATAAAATAAAAATTAAAAAAGAGCATCAGAGAGCTTTGCTACATCCCCCCTACCCCCAGAAACCCAACCTGGCAACAGGCTGGGGCCCTGGTCATTCCCTGCATAGAATTTGAAAATAGTCCACACTCTTCCCCTACTCCACTCACAGGGTCATCTGGGAGCCTCTGCTTCTGAGGGTTGGGGAGGGTCAAAACATGCATATTCAAATTTTTCTGTTTTTATTGAATCTTCCCTGATTAATATCTCTCAGAAACCTATGATTATCTTCATTTGCTTACAAAAATGCAAATACACTATTTTCCCCCGCAAACATTTTGGGATAAACACAACCAAAATGCCAGAAGGTTTTATTTCCCCAAAGTGCCCCTGGCATGTAAAATCTGGCTCTCTCCCAGTTCCATCTGTTAAGGTCTCCTTCTCTTTCTAACCTATAATCTGTCTTCACCGGAAGCAGGAACCTGATGGGTTTTATGGGCTCAACAATGGGAATAGCACCCCTTCATTGTCTCTTCCCCTGTCCCAGCTTGTGAAATGCTCACTGACATAAGCTGGAAGTCAAATAAAAATAAAAATCCTATTCAATATTCCATTGACTGTTGTACATATGCAGTATTGGCATTTTGCATGTTAATATCTGGCACTGTTTTTTTAATTTGTTCTAAACTGCCAGCTCATTTGCATCATCTCTCTGTGATCTCCCACCTGTGCAGCAATTTGAGGGGAAAACATAACCATTTATGTACCTACTAAAACTTGACTCAGTAACAGAACCTGATCCAAGGAGAGCTCATCTATTTTCTAAACATGCTTCACTTGGGCTTTGAACTGGGTTCTTAATATGCATACCCAGAGCCCCGTTCGTTGTCTCTGAAAACCAAGTGAAGCTTTGAGGTGCTCACACTCTTGGACTAAGCTGAGTAGCTTGATGGTGCCCACACTGTAGTCTGTTGGCTCGTGTGCTGTCAGGACCACACGTTCTCAAGTGCCCGTGCCGCTTCACTGGTTTTGGTATGTCAGCTGCTTGGACTGGATGGTGGGATGTGATGACTAAGCTTTAAGTGTGGGGCTAAGCTTATCATAACCAGGAAAAAGAAAGAAAAGGAAAATATGGATACCATAAGTACAGAGACTGCAAAGCAAGTGCATTTCAACAGTTTTAACAAGTAGGAGATAACTCTGTTATGAAACTTAGAATTTTTTTTAAAAATCTGTTTATTAGTTCTCATCAGCTAAGAACTCATAACCTAGAAAGGAAACAGTGTCCTACTTCATCTTCTGTATTAGAAAATGAACATCTTAAAGGATTGAGCTCTGCCTTATTCATCCCAAATTAACTGAGCCTAGAATGTGGAATCTGACAGAGGAGCATGCTGTTTCCAATGAACTGAATTCAGGTTCAACAACCTCTTGGTGATATACAAGCAAATTATTTTTTAAAATCATATTTGTTGTTTATTATCTGTCTCTGGTACAGTGACTGGTACATAGTAGATGCTCAGTGAATACTTTTGTTGACAGCATGAATGGAAATCTCTGCTCCCTTTTATGAATCTGAGTAATCACAGAAATCTTCCTGCAAAGTGCTTCCTAATCTTTGAAATTTCACAGACCAAATGCATTTAAAAACAAAAGGGAAAAGAATAAAAAGGTAGGCGTGCTAGAACCAGTGCTGCCGTTTTATAGTTGTTAAGTACGGACTTTTGAAAAATAACGATGAACATCTTAAGTTCAAAAGATTTTCTTAATAAAAGAAAGGACTTCTCAATGCAAAAGTAAGGAAGAAGGAAATAATCTAAAGAAATTGTTAGCCTTTTCTCAGAAAAGACTGATGCTAATTTAAGTTATGGACCAGCATCCACCTGCTGGCCAACTTTCAAGAGCTCCCAGCTTACAAAACTATGGCTACAAGCTCTGCTGAATTGACACAACTTCAAGCAAAATGGGCCAGACCTAAGGACATGCTGGATTCCAAGCTAGGCAACTTCAGTGATTACAGAAGCAGAGCCTTCAAGGGAATTTGAAAGATCATCTGGTCCAGTAACTTCAGGCCAGTGAAACTCTAAATCATGCAGTTTTTTTGTTTGTTTTTATTTTTTAGTTTTCTTTGGATTTTTATTGACTATTTTATTTTATTTTACATCTTTATTGGAGTATAATTGCTTTACAGTGGTGTGTTAGTTTCTGCTTTATAAATCATGCAGTTTTGTTGTGTGGCTTCCAGCTGATTTGATCCCTCTTGAATGCCCTCATGCTTCCAGTGCATAGAGGAAGTGCTCACCAGCCAGCTGGCTTTGTGGAAACTTCCCATCTCCATCCCATTTCCCCACTGAAGCCTGACAAACAAAGAACAGAACTCAGAGAACAGCTCCTGATTGGTTCTCTCTCTCTCATCGTTGAGTCATTTTCAGCAAATATTTGTTTCCTCAACTTGTGTAGATAATAATGGAAATAATCCAGTAGTAATTTATGAGCATAAAATACTCTCTCTGTCAGCCAAATGAGGAGGATTTGCATCTGTAAATACATATCTTTATATATAAAGTTACATGCACATGATGCATTTACAGATATATATGTATAAAGATACAAAGCTACCTATCTATCTATCTATCCATCTATCCATCTATCTATCTATCTATATATCTAACTATCCATTTAAAGAGAAGAGTAGCTGGTCCAAAAGCTCATGTTAAGATTTCAGGATGGACCAGGGACCCTCTCCAAGTTTGTAGGTTCCTAGCCTTTGTATCCTTCCTCCTTCTCACAGCTGGGGTTTCTGGATCTCTATGAGCAGTAGACTTACTTCTCAACGTTCCAGTTGCCAAGACCATCCTGATCTTCAGGGAGTCTGAATCCGAGCTTGTGCAGAAATCATGGCACCTGCTTTTTCTTGAACTTCAGTTTCCTACCTTGCCAGCCTCATGCCCACCATGTGCTTCAGAAATGGATAACAAGCATCACAGTGGTTTGAAGAATTGAGCTTTTATTTCAGTAACTTGACTGTTTCCTTAGTATTCTTTTAGTTCTCAAGTCCTGAGGTCCTCTTTTGAGTGCCCATACTGGGAGCTGGAGACCTCTTCCGA
>NW_006776983.1:852737-910215 GCF_000442215.2 Lipotes vexillifer | reverse complement strand
CGATCTTGGACCTGGTTGGTGACCAATGAAAAAAATCTGGAGTTGCAGGCAGGCAGCAATAGGAAAGTCTAAGATTTTTTTCCCAGATGATGATGATGATGATGATGATGATGATTATGAGGATGAGGATGAGGAAGATGATTTTGCTTTTTTTTTTTTAATCTATAGAAGTGTCCAAATCATGTCTTAGCATAAGCACTTTTTAGGGCTGACTTCTTTTTCTGAATTCTCCTCTGTAAGAGCAGGCAGTAACAGAACAGTGAGAAGCCAGGCTGAAGAATCTTTTCTAACAGGGGAAAGGAATTTGGTGGTTAGTAGGTTGTTACGCTTTTCAGAATAACAATGTAGTGTTTCAAGATTTTGTTTCTTGTACCTGCAAACTAAAGATCGTCACTCGCGATCATACGGCAAGAATGAAGTCAGTGGCCGCTGCAGTCGCTGACCTTCAACACACCCAGAAAGGAGTTCAGGGTGGAGATCAAGAATGAGGCACTCTGTGCTTTGGGAAAAACCAGCAGAGCAGGCCTTCAGATAGTTAGATATTTTCAGGGGAAAATTTTACGAACCCAATTTCTTACATCTTCTCATATCTAGAAAAGTACTAAAACCATTAACAGAGATATCTGCTTCTCGTGACTAACGGCAACCTTCTACTGAGATGTGTGCTTGATTGCATGTACCCCCTTCACAAAAATCACGTATATACTGACCCTCCCTGCTACTTCTTTGGAGCAGTTCCTCAGAGCTATCTGCGAGGCTGTCTCCCAGGATGTAGTCCTCAGTAAGATCCAAATAAAACTTAACTCAGCTCTCACATTGTACTTTTTTTTTTCAGTTGACCTCCCTCTAGATTTCTCTGTAGTGACTTTACAAGAGAAAAATAAAATTAAAAAGTGTTGTCGATTTAAAAAAATGCACAATGTGAGGGTTGTGAGTTAAGTTTTATTTGGGGCAAAATGAGGACTATAGCCTGGGAGACAGCATTTCAGATAGCTCTGAGGAACTGCGCCAAGGAGGTGGGGGGGAGTTCAGAATACATGTGATTTTGGTGAAGGGGGGAGTACATGCAATCAAACGCTTATTTTTTGCAAAAGGTTCTGCTAGTCTCGTGGAAGTCACTGCTAGTCACGAGGAGCAGACATCACCACGAAGGATCTTAGTACTTTTCTAGATATGAGGAGATGCAAGAATTGAGCTCATAAAATCTTCTCCTGAAAATATCTGACTATCTGAAGACCTGTTCTGCCAGTTTTTCCCAGAGCACAGAGTGCCTTATTCCTGATCTGCACCCTGAAACTCCTTTCAGGGAGTGTTGAAAGTTAGCAGCTGCAACAGCTCACAATTGAATCCTTGTAGAGGTAGACGGCAAGTACCAATTTGTAGTTGACATTGTCCATCATGTAATCCAGCTGTAGAGTTCCCATTCCAAGTACTAGACTAATTTTTAAAAGCCTTTTGGTGGGTGTTTTTAGAATGATGATTTTTTTTTTTTTTTTTGTAGTAGGGAATATAAAGGACAAAGGGACAGGTGTATTGGTCAACACATCACAACAAAGAAGCCTCAACTTTGCCTAGTAGACTTCTATTGTCATCAATCCAGAGCATAACCAAGTCCAATCTCTGCAGTACTCCTTGTTATAAAGAATTATTTCCTGTAATCAGATCACCAAACATTTTCTTTATTAATGTAGGTGAGTACTAGGCATGGAAGCAGCTTCCTTGAAACAGATATGACAGCTATAATTACAGCATGGAAAATGCTGTTTTATGAAATTTTATTTCTATTGAAATCTTATTATTTCTGGGAAAAAGAAGTCTATAAACTGACTTGAAGTCTTTAAAGACAGTTGGTTTAAAATATACTTAAGATAGTTTTAATTTTCATTTGGATTTACCGTTGTTATATTCATGTGGCAGGTGTGAAGGTAAAAGGCCACTTATTCATTGTTTAACTTCAAAATGGAGCAAAAACAAATGGCAGCCACAGCAAATTTGACCACCTCATCTTACATGAAACGCAAAAGCATTCAAATATTCTTAGGGATTAAGGCCGCTTACTGCTGCTTGATGTTTGACTGAAATTTCCTTGAAGAAATTGATGGAAAGTGAACTTTATCTATAATAAAGGAACACCTAGAAAGTTTACTCCCTTTCTGCCTCTTACTTCTTTTTTACCCCTCATGCAGTATCCAAACCCACGTAAACCACCAGACTTCTAGAAACAAAATGTCCAAACATATTTTTTGCTTTCCCACAATTATTTAATTGTCTTCCTAATTAATTCCACAGTCTGAAATAAATTATTGACTTACCAGACTTTCTTGTTTTCTGTGACAGCTTCAGCAGTAAACAGGCCCTTAACAATTCATAGAGAGGACATGTTTGTTTTTTCCTTGTGCTAATTTGGTACCCCATTAGAGACTTCCTCTGACTCTTTTCTGTAGACTCATTTTGGAAAAGGGTGACAGACTGCTGGTCCCTATATCTTTGAATAAAGAGATATTTCAAAGGAAAAATAAAACTCTGTTTTGCCATATCCAACTACTTAGGCAGAGATGATTCGTGACACTTTCCTTTTGTCCTTTTCTTATCCATTTTTTTTTTATGTTTTGTAGAGGAACTGGAACATTCTGTATGTGGACTGAAACATTCTTGACCTGGGCTATTTATCAATACTCAGAGAGTGCTTCCAGACAAGGTTCAAACTGATTTTCTATGAGTCTTTGCTATAAAAAGAGATCTGAATATTCCTCCTAAAATATGCCTTAAAAGATGAGTAGGACTTTACAGAGGATGGCATCCTTATGGGAGAAAGAATATGGGCAAAGAGAAATTCAAGAAAAACACTGATAGGATGGTGAGTGGTACGCAGTAAAATATTGGGCTGGCCAAAAAGTTCTTTCGGGGTTTTCCGTAAGGTATTACTGAAAAACTCGAAAGAAGGTTTTGGCCAACCCAATACAATCCTGATAGATATTTTTCAGTTTGGAGCTTAGGGATAGGAGAGATTGGTAGATAAGATACCTGATTTGGGGAGGGAATAAAGTGCCTTGTTGGAGGAGGTCATTGAGAGAATGTAACTGCTGATTGAACTGAGATGTGGACCCAGGCAGACTCCTCACCTCCTTCCCTGTCCTTGGAAAGTAACTTCTGCCCACTATTCCTGCACTAGCAGTCTTTTCAAGGACACAGCCTTGAGAGAGCAATGTTTTACTGAGACCATCTGGATGAGATAATGTGACTTAACCCTGTTAAGGCTTCTATATAGACTTTGAAGGTTCTGGCAGGTGTAGAAATCTACTTGTCTTGCAGCCACTCAAGACAAGCCTCGTAGGTAAGCTCCCTTCCATATTAAACCTGTCTGGAGTGGTCTGTCTCTTTCTACAGTGTCTCTGTGCCCTCCTTGTGTGAGAGCTGCTTTCAGATTTCAACTGGAAATTCCTGAGGTTGCAAACCATCACTTGTTAAGTTTGGAACTGAGCCATAGGGGATAGGGAACCATTCTTGAATCAAGGGCAGGAGAGTAATCATCAGAAATATCACTTGTCTCATGTTAATCTGGGAGTTACTGTGTGAGTTTTGATTTAGAAAAAAGAATGACCTAATGAAGAAAAACAGGATGACATCGCTCAAATTTAATGTGAGAAATTTGGTAGAGTCAAGAGTAAGAAGAAAGTACGTTGACTAGAGAAGGTGCTTTGGAATTAGACAGACGTGTGTTCAAACATAGCTTTGGGTTTCTGTTTCTTCATGTATAAAATTGGGAAAGTAACGCGTACTTCATAAAATGAGAAAATGTAACTTAATGTTGAGACGGGCATGTAGTAAGGATTTAATAAATTGAAATAAACTTTAATAAATAATTATGAAGTATCAATAAATAATTATAATAATTATTTATATTATCAGTTATATTTATTTTTATTATTATTTATTTACAATTATGTTATTCTTTAAGAAACATTGTACTTAACAAATCTCAAAAGGCAAGAAAAGACTGGGTCCGTTTCCATCCAAGTTTTATGTCCACCTCTCAATATATATCGAGGATGTCTCAATATATATCCATTGGAAAGGTGAGCTCTGAGAAGATGAAAAATTTTAATTGTAAAAGCCCGTGTTATTAGTGCAGTCAAGTGGAGGAGCGATGAGGAGATGCATAAAATAAGTGGAATATCACGTAAATTGATCTGAAAATTACTGGTACTTATACTATCTCCAACGAAATGATTCATGCTGATTCAATGAAATGTTTCTTTCTTCCGTTAATAGCCTTAATGCTCTGAGCGGTGGGAAAGTTACAGAAGCCAAAGAAGCAGGCAGTTCTTGCACTCACCTGCTCCTGGGAAAGGCACACCCGCTGCACAGATCTTTAAAAGCTTTAGTTTGCCACAGGGAAATAAATTCTGTAGAGCTGTCGCCAGGTCTTCTCTTTTTACCCTTCCTCTGCTTCTGGGCATCTAGTATGACGTGGAATGTCTGGATTGTGAGCTCATGTCCTGGGGGTAAAAGCATAGCTTTACATCCACTGATTTTCTTAAATGAAGTCAACAGCTAGTTGGAAGGCTGTCTTTATTGGCCGATGAATCTTTACTCTGCTTTTTGTTTTGCTTTGTTTTGTTTTTCAATGTTTTTAATTTATTTATTTAAAATTTTTTATTCAAGTCTAGTTGATTTACAGTGTTATGTTAGTTTCAGGTGTACAGCAAAGTGAATCAGTTTCATATATATATATATATATATATATATATATATATATATATTCTTTTTCAGTTTCTTTTCCCTTATAGATTATTACAAGATATTGTGTATATTTCCCTGTGCTATACAGTAGGTCCTTGTTGGTTATCTATTTTATATACAGTAGTATGTGTATGTTAATCTTAAACTCCTAATTTGATTTTGAGTCTAGCCTATTTTCATTTGTTTTTAGATCTTGTTTTTACTGTAGTGTGACCAGGGCTTTCTCTTGAATGCAAGAGAAAGGGTAAATCTCACAATGCAACCTATTTCTTTTCTCACTGCACGCCCTCCAAATAGCTTAATTTTAATTTTGAGAAAACTAGGTAAAATAACAAGTGTAGTGTTTATTTTCTTTTTATATATATCCATTCTTTTTCAGATTCTTTTCCCATATAGGTTATTATAGAATATTGAGTAGAGTTCCCTGTGCTATACAGTAGGTCCTTAATGAGTTTGAATGTGATTGTACGCTTGTGTTTGTATGTATGGGTGTATAGTGATACATGCAACAAAGGATTTTTTTTTTTCACTTCTCTGCTGTAGTGATTATCCACTCAGTATATTCTGTTCCTCTTGAAACTGGCTCAGCCTAGGACACTGGGCTAAAACTGGAGAACCCAGAGGTATAAGATTCCCTCATTTCTTTTCTTTTCAAAACATCTGTTTAAGATTTACAAAAGACTGAATTATAGGGCTCCCCCCTGCTTCATCATTTATCTTGAGCAAATCAGTTCTCTCTGAATCTTAGTTTTGCCACCTGTATGTGGGGAGTCACATTTACACATGCATTGAATTAGGCAGAGGTCTGCAAATCGAAAGCAAGGATATGAAACCAGCACGCTGAATTTCCAATTTTGTTTTTATTCTTATGATTGTATTTGATTTATTCTAAGAATTTGGATAATCATACTCTTAAAACATTTCTAAAACTGTCAGTAATTTGCATTGTGGCCAGGAGATGGCAAAATTGAATATTCATGTAAGTGCACATCATTTCATTTCTGTTTCTCTATAGACCTGGAGCAAATGAACTTTAGTTTAAATTTTCATCAGCATAGGTACTAAGTAGCTGCCCTTGCTCATTTGCAGAAGAGCCACCTACTATACTGTATTCCAATTTATAGTCTGAAATATGTTTAGCACCTGCTACAAAATATTTCCTAATGTCATCCGAAAGATCCCTTTATATGATTTACAGTAGTTTTCCTAGAAGATCATATAATCAGTTAATGTGCATTTATTAAGTTCCTGTTCTGTGTATAGTACTGGGTTTGTTACTGGAGATGCTACTAAAGAAGCATAAGGAAATCTCTGCTGACCAAGAGCTCAGAATTCATTTTTGCTAGTTTTGTGACCCCAACCAGAATGAATTTTACTCTGTGTCAATTGACCTCTTTGAAAGTGATGGGCTGAGCTGATAAGTGATGATAGAAACATCCAGAGGGATGATGTACGTAGCACATAAGGTTGTGCAGCCTGTGCCCTGCCCAACTCTTGGGAGTATCATTCACATAGACTACAAAGTAAGTAATGCTCCTAAGAGTTGTGCAGTGTCCAACCTGCCCAACGATACATTACAGCTTTGATAAAGAGTATAACCTAATGGGAGTGAGAGGTAGGGCAGAGTCTGAGCTGTGGTTTCCTGTGAATCACACATGTGATATTTCACAGCTATGGGACCTTGTTAAAATTATCTTCTCTAAATCTCAGCTTTTCCCACCATTAAAATCAGGTTTACAGAATAGTTCCTCACTCACATGTGAGGATGAAGACGACAAGAACAGTTATATATTCAGTACACTACTGATCACTGTAGTACATTTTCGTTTTTAGTTTTTGCTACTGCTTTTATTTATTTATTTTATTTTTTTCCGGTACGCGGGCCTCTCACTGCTGCGGCCTCTCCCATTGCGGAGCACAGGCTCTGGACGCGCAGGCTCAGCGGCCATGGCTCACGGGCCCAGCCACTCCGCGGCATGTGGGATCTTCCCGGACCGGGGCACAAACCCGTGTCCCCAGCATCGGCAGGCGGACTCCCAACCACTGCGCCACCAGGGACGCCCTGCTTTTATTTTTAATTAAGAGCTTAGGAGAGCCTCTGCAGCCTTTCTTAATCATCCAGCTATTCAAGTTAGTCAGAAAATTTTGAATGGGGAGTGTGCATGCATGTGCGTGTGTAGTGGTGGTGATGGCATAGAATCTCTCTCACTAAAGATTTAAAAGGACAAATGATTGCCTTTGGGGAACACGGGAGCAACCTTGAAAAGAATGGATTAGTCTCTATAATCTTACGATCAGTCTTATGCTTTTTGATAGATTATTCAAGATCTGCTGATAAGAGAATGCCTGGGCTGGTCCTGTTGCGCTCTTTATTTGGAGTGTAAACGTATATTGCTATCACTTCACATGGTTATCATGCTGGATTTTGCCAGGAAGAGTAATGCAGTGCGAGATGATTATTTCTGAAAAAAGAGGTATTTTTTCAGAAAAAGAGGAAAACGGAGAGCTCTTAACCTGATGTCCCCCTGCCAGAAATGCACCCACTAACCAGAAAGGCTTACAAACACCTGCAGTTCCTATCTTCTTGTTCAGGAGGAGTGTGTGTGTATACTCATGTGTATTGGGGATAGGATTAGGGAGAATGGGGATATGGAGATATAGAGAATTTTTAGATTTGATGCAAAGATATATGGTCCTTGCTCCAGCTTCCTGCTTGCTTAAAAGGAATTAAGCATTAAAAAAAGTATATGACATATTAGTTTATAAATGTTTTTAATCAAAAAGTATAAGCATACAATAAAAATCTGAAAACTAAGATTATGGTGTTTTCTTTCCTCTTTTCCTCTTAACATTATTATTTCATTTCCTCTTGGTCTATTTCCCATGCATTTGTTTGCAGTGCTTTAACCACAGTGTATGTATTAATTTGCATGTTCCTTTCTCACTAATAAGTATTTTTTGTGTTGCTAAATCTTTTTCATTACCACTCATTTCAATCTCTGTAAAGCACTGTAAGACTGAATATAAACATTTTATGAAATTATCATCCTACTATCGGAGAACTTAATGGTTTTCAGTTCTTTATTATAAATACTGCCTGATGGTCAACGTAGTGCATAATTCCTTTCCCACATTTTGTTTCTTTTTTTCTTTGGAAAGGATTTACATAATAGAATTACTTGTAAAAGGATATGAGTATTTGCATGGTTAAATACATTTTCTGGGGGCCTATTTCTTGAGAAGATGTAGATGTGTAAGTTTTACCAATGCATTCTTCTAAATTCCCACTTTCCAGTCCCCAGGTCCTACCACCAATACTCCTTCCAAAAGATGTAGAACATCACTGCTGATGCAGAAGTTGACTAAATCTCAGTAACCCCTAAAGGCAGTGTAATTTCAGCAGAGGTCTGAATCATCCTGCTTGTTAAATAAAAGCAAAGTCTAAATTACAGCTAAAGCCAAATATGTTCTGATCTTTATTTCCCTTGTTTCCAGAGGTAGAGAGTAAAAATGTACCTTCTAGATGAGACTGGCAGTGGCAGAGTAGCACAGCATAGATTTGGTGTTAAGGAGGGCATGGGAATTGCAAGCAGCTCACCTGTTTCTAGAGCAGTGAGGGAGAGGCCCAGAACTGAATCAGAGGGATGCATGAAAAATGGCTTAAATATTAAGCAGCTACATCCTGTCATTCTGGTCTGAGTGGGTGAAGAAAATACATAAATAAAAATTAAATAAAAGAAAAGGGGTAAAAATAAAATCATACAAAGCACATGAAGCTGAAACTCTGCATACAAACACAATTATACATCTTTGGGTGAAATCCATAACCAGTTTTTGGCAATACCCACCTGACTCACTCATTGAATTGCAAAGTGAGAGAATATAAATCAGAGTTGACAATGAGGTCTTATTTCCCTCTTTAGAGGTTTGCGGGCCTGTCACTGTTGTGGCCTCTCCCGTTGCGGAGCACAGGCTCCGGACGCGCAGGCTCAGCGGCCATGGCTCACGGGCCCAGCCACTCCGCGGCATGTGGGATCTTCCCGGAACCGGGGCACGAACCCGTGTCCCCTGCATCGGCAGGCGGACTCCCAACCACTGCGCCACCAGGGAAGCCCCCAAATTATTTTTTCAGATACAATTTTCTCAAATATTACAGGTAATACATGGGTATCTGCCTGTTAAAAATTCCAGCACTCTGATACATAGAGAACAATAAATTATACTTTTAGCTTCCCTCCAGTCACCTCAACTGTCTCAGAATTAATTTCATTAACATAATGTCATAGAAGCATACAATGTCTCTCACTCCTTTTCATGTACATTTAGATATATTTATATGTATGTATTATATACAAACACACATACATATATAGTTTAGTTATAAAAATTAATAATATTTTACTATACACATTATAGACATTGTTTTGTGACTTAATAATATGTTTTGGAAATTTTCTCTGTCATTATAATGTATATATATATATATATCCATATACATATATATGGATACCTCATTCTATTTAAATGCTACATTGCACTCCATTTGCAGTTGTACAATGATTTACTCAATACTTCATTACTGAAGAACACTTGATTAATTTCCAGATTTTAACTTTACAAAGCAATGCTACAGTACAGTATCTGTGTATGTGTGTGTGTGCGTGTGTGTGTGTGTATTTATTTGTGAAAGTATCAGGATAGACTTCAAGAAGTAAAATTGCTGTGTCAGTTAGGCTTGAACATTTAAAATTTTATTAGACCTTGTGTAATTGTTCTTTCACAGCTTAAAAGAATGACATTTTTTCCTACATACTTGCCAATATTAAAGATACGTTTGCTAAAAATTAGAGTGGAAAAATGCTGCCTCTTGTCATTTTTCATATATCCTTAATTATTAGTGAAATTGAGTTTTTTGAGTGTTTCTTGCCTGAATTGTAGTTCTATTTTTGTGAATTTCCTATTCATATTTTTCCGTTTTTTTCTTCATGGTTCTTTGTCCTTTTAAATTGATTTATATATATTTATATAAAATTCACATGTATATAAAAGACTTTTCTCTTTGGCCAAAAGCATTTACTTAAGATTTTTTTGTTGACTGTGATATACTAGGAAGAAAGTGAAAGGAATGGGGATTGAGGAGAGAAACATAAATTATATTGTTCTCTTATAGCATTGTTCTACAGAGATAGCTATTCTTGTTGTTTAGAAAAATAGCACTTTGTAAGATCTTAGAAAGATTATGAAACATAAGTTTTAAGGATTAAATGAGTATGTATATAAAACCACTGGCTTTCAGTATGTTTCCCACTCATGTCTATGTTTTAGTTTATATTTTCATCCAGCATTTAAATGCAGGTTTCTAACTGAATCCAGTGGATATAGTTTATGCTAAACAAATGATAAGGTATTACGTTTTAAAATTTGGTTCGTGGCACACTTACCCATCATTACATTTCTCTTGCTTACAGAACAAATCTTTATTCCTCATCAAGAATAGATAGGTATAAATGGTAAAACTTACAATTTCCTAAATTTAAACTACTACTATAACCTGATAACCAGTTCCAGAATGAATCTTATTGATTAAATTCCTATCAATATACAGATGTTTGAAATAAAACCAAATACCTTTCTCACCTGCACTTTTCACTCACTTACTTTTTATAAAAATAAAAAAAAAATTTTGTCTGCGTTGGGTCTTCGTTGCTGCACTCGGGCATTCTCTAGTGGCGGCGATTGAGGGCTACTCTTTGTTGTGGTGTGTGGGCTTCTCATTGCAGTGGCTTCTCTTGTTGCAGAGCACGGGCTCTAGGCATGCGGGCTCCCATAGTTGTTGCACGCGGGCTCAGTAGTTGTGGCTCAAGGGCTCAGTAGTTGTGTCTCTCGGGCTTTAGAGCACAGGCTTAGTAGTTGTGGCGCACAGGCTTAGTTGCTCTGCAGCATGTGGGATCTTCCCGGACCAGGGATTGAACCCATGTCCCCTGCATTGGCAGGCGGATACTTAACCACTGCACCACCAGGGAAGTCCTCACTCACTTTCTTTACCATGGAATGAAATATATTAATTCAGAATTCAAATGCATAAACCTCGTTTTATTGTGTTTTGTTACTGTGCTTTGCAGATTTTGTATTGTGTACATATTGAAGGTTTGTGGCAATCCTGAGCAACTCTATCAGCACCATTTTTTCAACGGCATTTGCTCACTTCATGTCTCTGGGTCACATTTTGGTAATTCTCACAACATTTCAAACTTTTTAACTATTATTATATTTGTTATGGTGATCTGTGCTCAGTAATATTTGAGGTTACTATTGTAATTGTTTTGGGGTGCCAAATTCAAAAATTTCCACATTTCAAGATAGATTTAATAGATTATTTTCCTAGGCTCTTTTTTCACCTTATACTCATGCTCATTACAGAAATTTCCCCAGTGTATTGTAAATATTTCTATATATGTTCTCCACTGTTTTGTTAGTATGGTGATGACAGGATCATTTTTTCTCCATGTCTTTAACGCCTAAAATAATTCATAAAATGTAGGAGGTTTACCCAAGAAACATTGGTTTTGTATATTTGTGGATGGAATACCTGCCATTGCTCACCAAATTAAATTAAATACACACCTTTGACTTGGTCCTGACCTGTCTTTCATGGTTCATCTTCAGTTCCTTCAACTCTCCAAATTGCCCATGTGTTACAGATCACCATGCCTTTGGTAATTCTGTTTCTTCCATCATAAATGGCCTAATTCCTTCCTGCTTCCTTGTCCCACGTTGTCATTGTCCTAAAAGGCTGTACAGTATAATGAAGGAGAATGGATTTTGGATTTCGGCTTTGGATTTCAATCTAACTTCTGTTCTTTTCTAGTCCCATGAGTTTGGTAAACTCACTCCCAATTTTACAGTTGAAATGTAAAATGTTACCATCCTAGTTCTCACAGAGTTACAGTGAAAATAAATCTGAGGTAATCATATGAAACTATGTTTCATAAATTGTATGCTAGAATGCAAATTTCTGGTCCATCTTTCTAAATTTCCTTTTAAAGTTTCCTGATTGGATCTCTCGTATTCACTTCTCTCCCTCATACTTTTCTATAATGAATGGAATGAGAAGTACAAAGTATTATCTTAAAATATAGGAACTTAGTTATGTACTACAGTTATTTGTGATTATTTTAGGACCAAGAGAACATCCTGTTCATTTTTGAATACCTACAGCCTCTTTAAAAATAGTTTGCATAAAAATTAATGATGATTGGGACTTCCCTGGCAGTCCAGTGGTTAAGACTGCCTTCCAGTGCAGGGGGTAAGGGTTCGATCACTTGTCGGGGAGCTAAGATCTCATATGCCTCACAGACAAAAAAACAAAACATAAAACAGAAGCAATATTCAATAAAGACTTTAAAAATGGTCCATGTCAAAAAATCTTTTAAAAAAAATTAATGATGACTGGAGGAATAAAAGAAGATTATGGCTAGTGTAGCTCTGACTTTAGAATCGACAGTGTTCCTTCTATAGCAAAAAAGAAGAGAGGAAAAATACTCCTTTGCTCTTATAAGTCTCATAAATTTAATTGTGATGATTCTTGATTATTTTGGAGGAATAATTTAAAAAGTAATAGAACAGTACTTTGCTCCTCATGGAAAAACTGAATGATTATTCTGATGAGATCACAAACCACTGTTTTGTTTCTCTCCTTCCTTTTTTTAAAAGCCAGGATAGGAGTGGTTTACTTATTTCAAGAGCTTAAGTCTTAAGTCGTGTTTTGTTTGAAAGAAGTATTTTATTTTTATTTGAGTTCGTGGAAATTTTGAAATTACAGGGAATTTCTATTGATTTACATAAAAATAAGGAATGTTTCTCTCAGGAGTTACATAGACAGCTGTCTCCTGGATATCATCCTGCAGGTTGGTAGGTATTAGTTTCTCACCTGATTGTTGAGTCACTCCCAGAATCATATAATTTGTCTCCTCTGAATAGAACAATAGCTTGCCCATCTCAGATAACTGGACAGGTGAGCTGTTGATCTCACCTTCCTCAGGCTTTCTAAGACTCCATTTTACCCCTTTACCTCTGAAATGAATAGCCCTACTACCATGCAATCTATAATCATATAAATGTAATTGTGACAAATGCAAATCCAAAGTTGTGCAATTAAAATATGAATAAAGTCTGATTTTATGCAGGTAATACAAAATTATGTAAATGCCCCGAATTGAATTTTTTTTTCCAGAATCACAGAATTCCAAAGTTGGCAGGCAGCATGAGTTGTGTTGACATTGTGACTGCTACATGGCAGTGCCGCTTTAGTTGGTGAACAGAGAGATCTGCCATCATTTGACAGGATTAGTTTCACAAATGCATATTTCAAGTTAAATGCGGCCTTCAGGATTCCATCCCTCAAATAAAATGCAACCATTCTGCATGCAAATGATAAAAAAAAATGGCTACACAGAAGTTGTGCATAATTGGTAATCTGTAATAAACAAGACATTGACATGGATGGATAAGAAAAAAGGTGGAAGAAAAGTCAGAATCCAGGAATAGATGGTCGTAGGGGGGAATGAAAGAAGCCAGAATGAAGACATTCAGAACAGAGTGAACAAGGGACAGATATTTGATGCAGAGCAAAGCTGAGTGCAGGGGGAGGGATGTGGGAGCACAGGGGGGGGGCCTCTGGGTGCCCAAGAGGGACTAACACTCAGGACAATACTAACCTTCCAACCAACCCATTTGGTCCATTTAGCTCTCACATGGAACCAGGAAAGGCTAGAAAGGGCAAGAACAGAGACTCTGCTCAGACCTTCAGCTCAGCAGCTGCCCTCCCGTCACCATCAGCACAACCTGGGGACAAAGATAGTCAACTGGTTCCTGTCTATACTTGAATCTTCCTCCTGTATTAACTGAGGCCCTTCCCTGGCTCTGGTCTTGGCTTCTATTTCCTCCTTTGTTGTCCCTGGGATCTCTTTCATTCTGTCTTGGATAAATATGTGGGTTTATTCATTCCACATAAATAGTAATGCTAGCTACCACTTGGTGAGTAGCTAGCATTAGCTTTGCATCAGGCTTTGCCTCATGTACTTTATCCAGTGATACACAGTACTTATCTCCTCCCCCAAAGGAGTACTGTCCTTAATACATTTCACTTTTTATACAACACGGAACATGGATGTCCAGTTTTGCAATATGAACATAATTTCAGGGGGAGTAACACCTATTAATTAAGAGCTTATGAACAGGGTACTGTCAGGCAATGACTTCAATCCTCCCACAATGCTTTTGTGCTAAATGTTGCTTTGGTGTCTAGATCCCTACTCGTTGTGTTCTTGTATCCCAAGGTCTTGCATGCAAATTTAGTGCTTAATCTAAAAAAATACTGTGATTTTACGCAAAAACAGCTCCTCAACACTTTGTGTAACTCCTTTTACACAATCTCTGAACAACTGTGAAATGGCAAGCACCGGTATTGCAGCTGCTCTAAGTTCCTAGTTGGTTAAGGAGTTTTATACATTTTATTAGTGTAATAATAGGTTTTATAGTTAAATGAATGTGTAATTACAAGTGCATATTATCCATATTACCAGCTTGATGCTTGGGCTTAGATTTGTATTGATTGAAACACTGCAGTTTTAAAATTAATTACAAAGAGAGTTAATGGTCATTTAAGTGTTCCCACAGGAGGGAAAGTATCGGAATAAAGTATGCTTAGGTAGTGGGGGAAGATATATAATATGATAAGTGCTTTAGGAGAGGTGTGATGGGGACAGGATTTATTAACATGCCACTGATCACTTGAAGAATTCCTGTCAGCAGTAGAAACAAACAAATACCAGAAAACCAGCAAGATAAAATATGGATAAAGATAAAATGTGGTGGAGAGAGCATAAGTCATGTGGTCTGAGTACTGGGTTTTTTTCTTTCTTTTTAATTGGGGAATTGAACAAGTGACCCTGCCATAGCCTTGGGAAATGAGAAAAACTGAGGTTGTACAGGACAGAGGCTTTAGAAAATTGTGGGCCATTAATTGGATCTGCTTTCATGTTCTTCACAAGTCACAAATAAAATGGAGTTTATTTTTAATTACTTTGGGTTGCTGGGCTGTTATTTCTTTTTAATTTTCTTTTTCTTTTTTTTGCGGTATGCAGGCCTCTCACTGTTGTGGCCTCTCCTGTTGAGGAGCACAGGCTCTGGACGCGCAGGCTCAGCGGCCATGGCTCACGGGCCCAGCCGCTCCGCGGCATGTGGGATCTTCCCGGACCGGGGCACGAACCCGTGTCCCCTGTATCGGCAGGCGGACTCTCAACCACTGCGCCACCAGGGAAGCCCTGTTTTTTCTTTTTAGATGACACTCCATGCAGAGACTAAATAATGTGGGACCTGGGAAGTGCTCAGGATGGACAGATACACAGTGTGATAGGGGAGCAGACATCAGAGGTACCAAATCAGACTGGAAGTGGGAGGAGGGCAGACAGGGATTCTGAAGGAAGCAGAGGCATTTGAAAGAAGGAACTATTGTCCTGAATCCTGAAGAAGGAGCAGGGTGTTTCCTTCGATGGCCTCTGCCCAACCTTCTACTTGAAAGATCCTAAAATGCAGTAGTAAAAAGAAGGCCTCTGGCCCCAGTTTGCCTGGATTCTCATCCCTATGGCCTTTGCTAATTGATTTCTCTGGGCTTAATTTCCTCCTCTGAAAAATGGGAGCAAATGGAATTACCTATCTTACAAGGTTATTGTAAAAATTATTATATTAACATGTACCTGACACAAAGCAGTATAGTATAAATGTGAATGATCATTCTTTCAGCACGCAACAAAGCAAAAGGGAATAAAACATATGCAGGGCAACAGTAGGCAGTTTTGAATAACTGAAATTCAGAGTGTGGGCAGGAGTTGAGGCTGAGGGAGAGAAAGGGACAAAAGAATTTGGATTTTATCCTAAGTGCAATGGGAACGATTGAAGGGTTTTGACGGGAGGGAAGTATTGAATTGTTTGCCATAAAATGATATATTGAAGTCCTAACTCACAGTTACTCAGAATGGGACCTTCTCTAGAAATAGGGTTGAGTTGTTGCAGATGTAATTCTTGTGATGAGGTCATACTGGAGTGGGGTGGGTCCCTAATCCAGTATGATTGGTGTCTTTACAAGACGACGGCCACACAGAGACACAGAGAGAATACCACATAAAGTGGAGGCAGAGATTGGAGGGCTGCACCTATAAGCTGAGGAATGCTGAGGATTTCTGGCAGTCACCACACGCTGAGTGAGAGGCCTGGAACAGATCCGCCCTCAGGAGGAACCAACACTGCTGACATCTTGATTTCAGACATCTGTCTCCAGAAATGGGAGAGAAGATATTTCTGTTGTCTTAAGCCACCCAGTTTGTGGTACTTTGTGTCAGCAGCCCTAGCAAATCAATCCAAGGTTAAGGGGGGATCCTGCTGAAGCTTTAAAAAAAAAGAAAAAAAAAATTATCAACTGAGGTAATTAGGGAGTAATTTTTATGTATCAGGAAATTTTTTAAAGAATTTTTAATTTGTAAATGAAGAGAAGGTATAGCACAAAAAAAGAAAGAAAGAAATATAACTTTTGTTTTCATGTGGGAGATAAGAAAGATTGAAAGTAGGGAGGCCAGTTAGGAGAAAATAAGTGTCATCTATGTCCTGACACTGCCTTTTCTCCTAGGGGTTTCTCACAAGGGACCCTAGCTCTAACTTCCTGTTTCCCAACAGGGTCTCATCCATGCATCAAGTATAGCTGTCCTTGGGAAACTCCCCCACTGCCTTTCCTGATTCCCAGAGGTCATGCTGCCATCTTCATCCAAAAAAACATTGTTGGATGTAACTCTCTGGATCCCAGCACTTCCTCAGCATAAAAACTATAACAAACTTGAAACTTGTGACTGGGGGACCATATTTAAAACAAAAAAGCTGAAGCTTTAGGATCTATTAAAATTTAGGAAACAAATAGTTCAAGCTAGTCTATGGAAATAAT
This sequence comes from Lipotes vexillifer, assembly GCF_000442215.2. Taxonomy (NCBI): domain Eukaryota; kingdom Metazoa; phylum Chordata; class Mammalia; order Artiodactyla; family Lipotidae; genus Lipotes; species Lipotes vexillifer. The sequence goes on along the minus strand of NW_006776983.1, from coordinate 893,480 downwards.
TGAGGTGAATTTTAAAAATTAAGGTAGAAGAAAGAACTGTTTCTCTGCAGGGCTGTTTACCAGGAGCTGCAGAGACAAGCAATGGTAAGAGTCTAGCTTTGTTTTACCTAACGTTCTCCTTAGTGCTTGATACCTATACTGTGCACCTGTGCAATCAGGTGAACAATCCCTGGGCAAATACATGTAAGTACTAATTTATGCTTTACTTCTTTTTTTTTTTAAGTGCTTAATATGTATTAGCATATTTCTTTTGAATTTTATTTTTTATACAACAGGTTCTTATTAGTTATCCATTTTATACATATTAGTGTATAATGTCAATTGCAATCTCCCAATTCATCCCACCACCACCCGCTTCCCTCCACTTTCACCCCTTGGTGTCCATATGTTTGTTCTCTACATCTGTGTCTCTACTTCTGTCCTGCAAACTGGTTCATCTGTACCATTTTTCTAGGTTCCACATATATGTGTTAATATACGATATTTGTTTTTCTCTTTCTGACTTACTTCACTCTGTATGACAGTCTCTAGATCCATCCACCTCTCTACAAATGACCCAATTTTCCTTTTTATGGCTGAGTAATATTCCATTGTATATATGTACCACTTCTTCTTTATCCATTCGTCTGTTGATGGGCATTTAGGTTGTTTCCATGACCTGGCTATTGTAAATAGTGCTGCAATGAATATTGGGGTGCATGTGTCTTTTTGAAATATGGTTTTCTTGTAATTCTATTTTTAGTTTTTTAAGGAACCTCCATACTGTTCTCCAGAGTGGCTGTATCAATTCACTTTCCCACAGTGTGGGAACAGTGCAAAACAGTGTTTTGGGTAGTATAGTCATTTTCACAACATTGATTCTTCCAATCCAAGACCATGGTATATCTCTCCATCTGTTTGTGTCATCTTTGATTTCTTTCATCAGTGTCTTATAGTTTTCTGCATACAGGTCTTTTGTCTCCCTAGGTAGGTTTATTCCTAGGTATTTTATTCTTTTTATTGCAATACTAAGTGGAAGTGTTTCCTTAATTTCTTTTTCAGATTTTTCATCATTATTGTATAGGAATGCAAGAGATTTCTGTGCATTAATTTTGTATCCTGCAACTTCACCAAATTCATTGGTTAGTTCTGGTAGTTTTCTGGTGGCATCTTTAGGATTCTCTATGTATAGTATCATGTCATCTGCAAACAGTGACAGTTTTACTTTTCTTTTCCAATTTGGATTCCTTTTATTTCTTTTTCTTCTCTGATTACTGTGGCTAGGACTTCCAAAACCATGTTGAATAATACTGGCAAGAGTGAACATCCTTGTCTTGTTCCTGATCTTAGAGGAAATGCTTTCAGTTTTTCACCATTGAGAATGATGTTTGCTGTGGGTTTGTCATATATGGCCTTTATTATGTTGAGGTAGGTTCCCTCTATGCACACTTTCTGGAGACTTTTCATCATAAACGGGTGTTGAATTTTGCCAGATTTTTCTGCATCTATTGAGATGATCATATGGTTTTTATTCTTCAATTTGTTAATATGGTGTATCACACTGATTGGTTTGTGTATATTGAAGAATCCTTGCATCCTTGGGATAAATCTCACTTGATTATGGTGTATGATCCTTGTAATGTGTTGTTGGGTTCTTTTTGTTAGTATTTTGTTGAGGATTTTTGCCTCTATATTCATCAGTGATATTGGTCTGTAATTTAATTTTTTTGTAGTATCTTTGTCTGGTTTTGGTATCAGGGTGATGTGGGCCTCATAGAATAAGTTTGGGAGTGTTCCTTCCTCTGCAATTTTTGGGAAGAGTTTGAGAAGGATGGGTGTTAGCTCTTCTCTAAATGTTTGATAGAATTCACCTGTGGAGCTATCTGGTCCCGAACTTTTGTTTGTTGGAAGATTTTTTTTTTTTTTTTTTTTTTCTTGCGTTATGCGGGCCTCTCACTGTTGTGGCCTCTCCCATTTGTGGAGCACAGGCTCCGGACGCGCAGGCTCAGTGGCCATGGCTCACGGGCCCAGCCGCTCCGCGGCACGTGGGATCCTTGTTGGAAGATTTTTAATCACAGTTTCAATTTCATTACTTGTGATTGTTCTGTTCATATTTTCCATTTCTTCCTGGTTCAGTCTTGGAAGGTTATATCTTACTAAGAATTTCTCCATTTCTTCCAGGTTGTCCATTTTATTGGCATAGAGTTACTTGTAGTAGTCTCTTAAGATGCTTTGTATTTCTCCAGTGTCTGTTGTAACTTATCCTTTTGCATTTTTCATTTTATTGATTTGAGTCCTCTCCCTCTTTTTCTTGATGAGTCTGGCTAATGCTTTATCAATTTTGTTTATCTTCTCAAATAACCAGCTTTTAGTTTTATTGATCTTTGCTATTGTTTTCTTTGTTTCTTTTTCATTTATTTCTGCTCCGATCTTTATGATTTCTTTCCTTCTACTAATTTTGGGTTTTGTTTTTTCTTCTTTCTCTAGTTTCTTTAGGTGTAAGGTTATATTGTTTATTTGAGATTTTTTTTGTTTCTTGAGGTAGGCTTGTATTGCTATAAATTTCTCTCTTAGAACTGCTTTTGTTGCGCCCCATAGGTTTTGGATCATTGTGTTTTCGTTGTCATTTGTCTCTAGGTATTTTTTGACATCCTCTTTGATTTCTTCAGTGATCTTTTGGTTATTTAGTAATGTATTGTTTAGCCTCCATGTGTTTGTGTTTTATAAGTTTTTTCCCTGGAATTGATTTCTAATCTCATAACGTTATGGTCAGAAAAGATGCTTGATATGATTTCAATTTTCTTAAATTTACCTAGGCTTGATTTGTGACCCAAGATGTGATCTATCCTGGAGACTGTTCCATGCGCACTTGAGAAGAAAGTGTAATCTGCTGTTTTTGGATGGGATGTCCTATAAATATCAATTAAATCTATCTGGTCCGTTGAGTCATTTAAAGCTGTGTTTCCTTATTAATTTTCTGTTTGGATGATCTGTCCATTGGTGTATGTGAGACATTAAAGTCCCCCAGTATTACTGTATTACTGTCGATTTCCTCTTTTATAGTTGTTAGCAGTTGCCTTATGTATTGAGGTGCTCCTATGTTGGGTGCATATATATTTATAATTGTTATATCTTCTTCTTGGATTGATCCCTTGATCATTATGTAGTGTCCTTTCTTGTCTCTTGTAACATTCTTTATTTTAAAGTCTGTTTTATCTGATATAAGTATTGCTACTCCAGCTTTCTTTTGATTTCCATTTGCATGGAATATCTTTTTTCCATCCCCTCATTTTTAGTCTGTATGTGTCCTTAGGTCTGAAGTGGGTCTCTTGGAGACAGCATATATATGGGTCTTGTTTTTGTATCCATTCAGCAAGATTGTGTCTTTTGGTTGGAGCATTTAATCCATTCACATTTAAGGTAATTATTGATATATATGTTCCTATTACCATTTTCTTAATTGTTTTGGGTTTGTTTTTGTAGGTCCTTTTCTTCTCTTGTGTTTCCCACTTAGAGAAGTTCCTTTAGCATTTGTTGTAGAGCTGGTTTGGTGGTGCTGAATTCTCTTAGCTTTTGCTTGTCTGTAAAGCTTTTGATTTCTCCATCGAATCTGAATGAGATCCTTGCCAGGTAGAGTAATCTTGGTTGTAGGTTCTTCCCACTTTAATATATGATGCCACTCCCTTCTGGCTTGTAGAGTTTCTGCTGAGGAACCAGCTCTTAACCTTATGGGAGTTCCCTTGTATGTTGTCATTTTTCCCTTGCTTTCAATAATTTTTCTTTGTCTTTAATTTTTGCCAGTTTGATTACTATGTGTCTTGGCATGTGTCTCCTTGGGTTTATCCTGCCTGAGACTCTCTGTGCTTCCTGAACTTGGGTGGCTATTTCCTTTCCCATGTTAGGGAAGTTTTCAACTATGATCTCTTCTCTCTCTTTTCCTTCTGGGACCCCTATAATGCAAATGTTGCTGCATTTAATGTTGTCCCAGAGGTCTCTTAAGGTGTCTTCATTTCTTTTCATTCCTTCTTCTTTATTCTGTTCTGTGGCAGTGAATTCCACCATTCTGTCTTCCAGGTCACTTATCCGTTCTTCTGCCTCAGTTATACTGCTATTGATTCCCTAGAGAATTTTTAATTTCATTTATTGTGTTGTTCATCTCTGTTTGTTCTTTAATTCTTCTAGGTCTTTGTTAAACATTTCTCACATCTTCTTGATCTTTGCCTCCATTCTCTTTACAAGGTCCTGGATTATCTTCACTATCATTATTCTGAATTCTTTTTCTGGAAGGTCACCTGTCTCCACTTCATTTAGTTTTTTGGTAGGGTTTTATCTTGTTCCTTCATCTGGGACATAGCCATCTGCCTTTTCATCTTGTCTCTCTTTCTGTGAATGTGGTTTTTGTTACACAGGCTGCAGGATTGTAGTTCTTCTTGCTTCTGCTGTCTGCCCTCTGATGGGTGAGGCTATCTAAGAGGCTTGTGCAAGTTTCCTGATGGGAGGGATTGGTGGTGGGTAGAGCTGGGTGTTGCCAAGGAGTACTTCCCAGAACTTCTGCTGCCAATGTCCCTGTCCTCATGGTGAGCCACAGCCACCCCCTACATCTGCAGGAGACCCTCCAACACTAGCAGGTAGGTCTGGTTCAGTCTCCCCTGGGTTCACTGCTCCTTCCCCTGTGGCCCGATGCGCACACTACTTTGTGTGTGCCCTCCAAGAGTGGAGTCTGTTTCCCCCAGTCCTGTCGAAGTCTTGCAATCAAATCCTGCTAGCCTTCAAAGTCTGATTCTCTAGGAACTCCTCCTCCTGTTGCCAGACCCCCAGGTTGGGAATCCTGATGTGGGGCTCAGAACCTTCACTCCAGTGGGAGGACTTCTGTGGTATAAGTGTTCTCCAGTTTGTGAGTCACCCACCCAGGAGTTATGGGATTTGATTTGATTGTGATTGTGCCCCTTCCACTGTCTCCTTGTGGCTTCTCCTTTGTCTTTGGACGTGGGTTATCTTTTTTGGTGAGTTCCAGAGTCTTCCTGTTGATGACTGTTCAGCAGTTAGCTGTGATTCCAGTGCTCTCACAAGAGGGAATGAGAGCACATCCTTCTACTCCGCCATTTGAACCAGTCTTTATGCTTTACTTCTAATGGAGGTGGTATTGCTAGGTAAGAAAAGATGCTGAAGGAGGCTAATCCTGCCAGGGAAGCTGGCTGTTGGGCCCTGCAATCACTATGCTCAGGCTGGGCATGAAGTTGCTTATTGGGTTAAAAGAGCAGGCAGCTAGTATTTAGAGTAGCAAAGGTTTGGGTTAAGTGTTTTTTGTTTTGTTTTGTTGCCTTTTAAACTTTTAAATGAACTTCATTTTTTAGAATAGTTTTAGATTTACAGAAAAACTGAGATGATGGTATGGAGAGTTCCCATATACCTGTACCCAGTTTCCCCTATTATTAACATCTTACATTAGTATAGTATGTTCATTACGATTAATGAACCAATATTGATACATCATTATTAACTAAAGCCTGTAGTTTACTCATATTTCCTTAGTTTTTACCTAATGTCCTTTTCCATTGCAGGATCCCATCCAAGAAACTACATTACATATAACTGTCATGTCTCCTTAGACTCCTTTTGGCTGTGGCAGTTTCTCAGGCTTTCCTTGTTTTTGGCGACCTTGCCAGTTTTGAGGGGTACTAGGCAGGTATTCTGCAGTTGTCCCTCTATTTGTCTCCTGTTTTTCTAATGATTAGACCAGGTTATAGGGAGGAAGACCAAAGAGGTAAAGTGCCAGTTTCCTTGTATCATATCAAGGACACATAGTATCAATGGATTGCCTCGTACAGTCATTTTGTTTCTTGGACTTTTTTTTTTTAACATTTTTATTGGACTATAATTGCTTTACAATGTTGTGTTCGTTTCTTCTGTATAACAAAGTGAATCAGCTATACATATACATGTATACATGTATCCCCATATCTCCTCCCTCTTGCATCTCCCTCCCACCCTCCCTATCCCACCCACTAGATGGTCACAAAGCACGGAGCTGATCTCCCCGTGCTATGTGGCTGCTTCCCACTAGCTATCTATTTTACATTTGGTAATGTATATAAGTCCATGCCACTCTCTCACTTTGTCCCAGCTTACACTTCCCCCTCCCCATGTCCTCAATACCATTCTCTACATCTGCATCTTTATTCCTGTCCTGCCCCTAGGCTTTTCAGAACCTTTTTTTTTTTTTTTTTTTTTAGATTCCATATATATGTGTTAGCATACAGTATTTGTTTTTCTCTTTCTGACTTACTTCACTCTGTATGACAGACTCTAGGTCCATCCACCTCACTACAAATAACTCAATTTCTTTTCTTTTTATGGCTGAGTAATATTCCATTGTATATATGTGCCATATCTTCTTTATCCATTCATCTGTTGATGGACACTTAGGTTGCTTCCATGTCCTGGTTATTGTAAATAGAGCTGCAATGAATATTGTGGTACATGACTCTTTTTGAATTATGGTTTTCTCAAGGTATATGCCCAGTAGTGGGATTGCTGGGTCATATGGTAGTTCTATTTTTAGTTTTTTAAGGAACATCCATAGTGTTCTCCATAGTGGCTGTATCAATTTACATTCCCATCAACAGTGCAAGAGAGTTCCCTTTTCTTTACACCTTCTCCAGCATTTACTGTTTGTAGATTTTTTGATGATGGCCATTCTGGCTGGTGTGAGGTGATACCTCATTGTAGTTTTGATTTGCATTTCTCTAATGATTAGTGATGTTGAGCATCCTTTCATGTGTTTGTTGGCAATCTGTATATCTTCTTTGGAGAAATGTCTATTTAAGTCTTCTGTCCATTTTTGGAATGGGTTGTTTGTTTTTTTGATATTGAGCTGTATGAGCTGCTTGTAAATTTTGGAGATTAATCTTTTGTCAGTTGCTTCATTTGCAAATACTTTCTCCCATTCTGAGGGCTGTCTTTTCGTCTTGTGTATGGTTTCCTTTGCTGTGCAAAAGGTTTTAAGTTTCGTTAGGTCCCATTTGTTTTTGTTTTTGTTTTTTCCATTTCTCTAGGAGGTGGGTCAAAAAGTATCTTTCTGGGATTTATGTCATAGAGTGTTTTCTATGACATTTCTTATGTTTTCTAAGACATTTATGTCTTAGAGTGTTTTCCTCTAAGAGTTTTATGGTGTCTGCCCTTACATTTAGGTCTTTAATCCATTTTGACTTTATTTTTGTTAGGGAGTGTTCTAATTTCATTCTTTTACATGTAGCTGTCCAGTTTTCCCAGCACCACTTGTGGAAGAGGCTATCTTTTCTCCATTGTATATTCCTGCCTCCTTTATCAAAGATAAGGTGACCATATGTGTGTGGGCTTACCTCTGGGCTTTCTATCCTGTTCCATTGATTACTTGCTCTTTTGGGGGCCAATCAGTATGATACTCCAGCAAGAGAGTGGATAAAACGGTGCCCCAAACAGTAAATTAAATGAGAATTATCCAAACTCTGCGCTGTGAGACAATGGAGTCCTTTGTGAGGTTAACGGTGTTGAGATGAGGTATATTTCTTCTTGTAAATTTCACTAGGTTATACACTATTAATTTTCAGGGATAGCAGATGTAGACACAACTTTCTAAAAGTTTATTGATTATGGAGAACACCTCTTGGCATGCCCCAGGATACCAATATTCTACTGAATATAGCTTGGGATATATGGTGTCAAATCATAGTCTTAGAAGGTAATTCCAGCTCATTCCTCTGTCTCTTGAATGGGTATGTATAAACAATTTCAGAATTAGATGTTCAATTGTCTCATCTAGAGAAAATTCCTTACAAATCATCTTATTATCTTAGTTTCTTTAGAGTTAGGGCACCTCTGTCATGTGGACTCCCTCATGCAAAGGAAGTTGCTTCCCTAATCCATGTAATTAACAAAAGCCAAATGCACACCTGCCTAAGAATATCTTTTCCAAAGGCCAGCTATGGGGCGTAGACTTTCCAAATATTTATTTTATGTTTTTCTTAGGGGATTATTTCTCGAAGTCTCTGTTAAAATGGAGCCAAGACTTGGAAAGATCAGCCATAAATCCCAGGGATTGGATTTATCGGAGACATTTAGAACTTAGATGTAGAGAATGGTATTGAGGACACGGGGTGGGGGAAGTGTAAGCTGGGACAAAGTGAGAGAGTGGCATGGACTTATATACATTACCAAATGTAAAATAGATAGCTAGTGGGAAGCAGCCACATAGCACGGGGAGATCAGCTCCGTGCTTTGTGACCATCTAGTGGGTGGGATAGGGAGGGTGGGAGGGAGATGCAAGAGGGAGGAGATATGGGGATACATGTATATGTATAGCTGATTCACTTTGTTATACAGCAGAAACGAACACAACATTGTAAAGCAATTATAGTCCAATAAAAATGTTAAAAAAAAAAAGTCCAAGAAACAAAATGACTGTACGAGGCAATCCATTGATACTATGTGTCCTTGATATGATACAAGGAAACTGGCACTTTACCTCTTTGGTCTTCCTCCCTATAACCTGGTCTAATCATTAGAAAAACAGGAGACAAATAGAGGGACAACTGCAGAATACCTGCCTAGTACCCCTCAAAACTGGCAAGGTCGCCAAAAACAAGGAAAGCCTGAGAAACTGCCCCAGCCAAAAGGAGTCTAAGGAGACATGACAGTTATATGTAATGTAGTTTCTTGGATGGGATCCTGCAATGGAAAAGGACATTAGGTAAAAACTAAGGAAATATGAGTAAACTACGGGCTTTAGTTAGTTGCCTATTTACTGTCTCCCGGCTTGTTCAATTTACTCACAGATCATTTCCTATGCAGAGCCCTGCAGCAGTTTGTCTCTCATTTACTTCCTTAATCAGTTCAGGTTCTAGGAAAACCACATTTTTAAAAACGTGCCCTTCTAAAACCTCACTTCCATCCACAAAAGCCCCTCCTGCACTCAGAGCTGAGCTAGTCCTGTTGAAAAGCAGACAGCAAGAAGCCAAAGGAATTAAAACATCCCTGGTCTGAATTTCCCTAAGAGCCAGTCATCAAGAAACAAAGAACCAATAACTGCAGATACATTTTCCAACAAGCTTAATTCGACCTTCTTAATTTCTCATCCATTCAAGGGTTTTCCTGGAGTTCATCCCTTCTACTTAGTAGCTCAGTAGTACGTTTTAGTTTCATCTCACTGATTTCATCACCCTAAATCATTCATTCCATTTATTCTGATGGCTAAGCCAAGGAAGGAAGACAAGCAGAAAGCAAACACTGTGGATTATCATGAGAGACTGCTTAACAGGTCTCGATCAGGGATGAGATGAAAAGTAGTCTTGGGTTTATGGGGGTACTTAGAATATTTGTTCCCAGGTTACTAAACTATGTGTTTGCAGTTGAAAACTCATACTTGGTTTAAGATTTCAATTTCACCTTTTAGATATAAAATGCATATATATATATATATATACATACATATATATATATGAATACATATATACATATATATTTTTTTCCTCATTAGCTGTATTGAACAATAGGAGTCAGAGAAAAAATAATTTGTCAACATCTATAGTATTAGTGAATATATGCCCAACCTAGGAAAGGGAAGTTGGGGAAAGGTACTATAGTTCTGAGATTTTCTATTTGCAAACATAAAAGCTCTATGCACAGAGCTGATGTGTGCCTGGATTTTGGCATCATGATGCCTTTATATCAGGCATAATCAGTATGCTGTTCACACATGCAAGCCTCGGCACTGGGTAAGACTAGATAAAGGCCATTATCATGTAATCTGATTTGATTGGACCAGTATACCTGGATCTACATTGACCTAGATCAGAGAAAGCTACAGCTTAAGTGATAAGCACAAAGGCATGGCTTACAGTTGGCTGTTCAATATGGTAGCTGCTAGCCATGTGTGGCTATTTAACTTTAATTTTCAACTGATTAAACTTAAATAAAATTAAAAATTTAGTTCCTGAATCACACTAGCCTCATTTAAAGTGCTCAGTAGTCATATGTGGTTAGTAGCTACTATATTGGGCAGGACACGTATAGACTAATCCCCTCATTGCAGAAAATCTTTTGAAGGACAGTAGGGGAGTACCATTGGTTTATGGATATTCAGAGCACTTTAGGTAGCTCTGCCCCCCCCCCAGAATATTCTAGTCTTTATGTCCTTGAAGCAGCCATATTAGAAGAAATAACTGACTTCATCTAGATAGGAACTTCCCTTGTTACCATCTGAAGGAGCATTGCATTGAGGTCTTTGTGGGCCAGGTCAGGAGTGGGAAGATTTTATTTCCAAATATGGAAGGACTAGGTAACAAAGGAATTTTCTAGTGCAAGAATATATCTCCTCCTCAGAGACTTTATTTTTTCCCATGGGAAGGCTGAAACAAGTACTTATTCATGTCCTTTTCTCCATTTATTGGAAATCATCTTACTCTGTAGTTTAGTGAGACACCTACCTCTGCCATAGTGTGTTTTGCACTTGTGATTTACAGATGTAAATACAATCTTGTTTCTTATCATCACCTTATTTCTTAATAAGGTCAGATTTGCTTAGACAGCACTACACACCCTCCAGGTTGTTCTACCTCCTCTTTTTCTGAGAGTTGTCTTTTAGGAATTCTTTCTAAACCTTCTGATTTCCTACCCACCTATTTGTTTCCTATCATTCTACATACATGTATGTGTCTGGCTTCAGGACTGGCCATTTTGCTTGAAAACAAAACAAAACAAAACAATTTCAGCTGCTTGAAAGAGGTCATCACTATTTCCATGAACACGACCCTTGTTCTCGGTCCCTCATCTCTTCCAAGAGTTTGATTTGATTTGCTCTCTTCCTTTGAGGGCTACAGATCACTTAGGTGAGACTATTTATGAGTTTATAATAATAAACGGTTAAAAAGTAACTTTAAAGTGAAAATGTAAGGAAAATAGAGTAAACAATTTTTATAGGTGTAATAATTTCAATAATGTTTAAAAGAAACGGCATAGAAAAGTTTGAAAAGAATAGGCCATATTAACAATGGCTATTGCTGTGTGGAAGAAATATGGACATGTAAATCTTCTTTATACCATTTTGCATTAAAAAACACTTTCTTATAAGAAAACCATTTGAAACAGCATCTATATGACTATGATTGTGCTGTAAGAATTATTTTCAGTTCTTTGTTCCCTTCTAACCTGTACCAACATATTTGTATATTTGTGGTCTGCATGCAATTTTGTTTTCTGTTTCTCTTAAAGAAATGGATAAATACATTTCAAGTAAGAAAACATGAATTGTATGTCAAAAAAAGAAAAGACATAGATCTAGCTCTGGAGACCTTGATATCTAGAGAGGAAAATAATAAACAAGCTACATCTTGATAAATGTTAGAATAGAGGCACAAAGTTCCATAAAAACATAGAAGGGAACAAAACTGGACAAGACAGAAAAGGTTTTATTTAAAAAAAAAAAAGACATTCAGATTGGCTCAGGATTCCACATCACTATACTGATTAATTTTTTAACAGCTTCATTATATTTCAATCAAGTGATATGTCAGATTTTACTTAACGTAATTGTCTAATTATAATAATGCCAACGTCTTAGTTACTTTCAAGCTTTCACTACCTTAGGTAGTGTTACTATGGTCAACCTTAATTCAAAAATCCTACCTCTAGGAATTTAGCTAAAAGAAATTGTTTAAAAAAATTGAGATAAAAACCTGCAGTATTACACTGGTTACCTGTAATTTATAAACATTTTCTTGACTGTCATTATATATTGCCAAATTATTATTATTATCACCTTAATTATGATTATATAAATTCATAAATTTTGCACTTACTTTGGTCCTTGTTTCATCCTTTAATATTTTTGTCCTTTAGTCTTTTTTGGCCTTGGTTTCTTCTTCTTTCCCATTTTTCTGACCGTACTAAACATTCTTGGTACATGCTTTGGCTCAAAAATCAGATATTGAATCATCAGTTGTTATCCGGACTTCTAAGTGAGCAATTCTGAGTAGCCCATATAGTGACTAAGAGATCAACTTAGTCTTGGCTTGAGTTATATTTTAATTCAAAGGAAACTAGTTTATATGTATATATATAATATATATGTATTTACTATTTCTGTGTGGTGAAAGCCATCATAAAGAATCACGTGAATCATTAAAAATATGAACAAATGAAGCAAGCAGTAATATTCACAGTATATAAGTACTCAAGAACATTCATATAAAAATGACAACTCTAGATAAAAATGTACACTAACCATGGAAATGTTTCATAGAAGAGGTACAATTGAATCATATAAACATATGAAGGAATCTTGTATGAAATCAGACAAATGCATGTTAAAACAGTGAGATACCATTTTCTTTTCCCAAGAGAAAGACAAAAGTTAGAAACGATTGCTATATACTGTAAGCAAGAGTGTGGAAAAAAGACTTGACACAGCGTCGGTGGACAGAAACAGCTCTTTAGAAGGCAATTTGGTAGCAACTCTGAGCATTTTAAATGCACATACTTCCTCAGGCAGTTCAGGCTAATTTATGCTCTTGTGTTCAAGAGCCACACAACTGCAGTCATTTACAACCACAAAGGCTTATTATTTTTTTTTTGGTCTTCCTACATATCCATCATGGGTCAGCCGGCACTCAGGCTGGTGGAGCAGTCTCTATATCCGGCATCTTGTGGCAGTGGGAAAGAAAACAAGGGCATGCTAGTTTCCAAAGTGGCCACCCAAATCCCTTCTGCCGACACTTTATTGGCCGTAGCAAGTCACATGACCAAGTCTGTTGTCCATGGAACAGGGAAACATAACCTCCTGTGAGTGAGACAGTCTGCAGAGGGGAGGGGGAGGAGGGGGGGCAAGTGTTCTGAATAACAACACATTTCTCATGTATATCTTTATCTTCTCACCAAGCAGTTCCTCTCTGAAATCAGCTATTACACAAAACCATCTGGACAAATGCTCAGAGATAGATAACCAAGGATATGTATTGAAACCTTATGCATAACAGGATAAAGGGGAGACAAACTGGTATTCTAGGCAACTACCATAAAGAATGGAGTAGCACTGCATGTACTAATGTACTTACATGGAAGGATGCATAGGTTATACTAAGTTAAAAAAATGTAAGTTATAAAACAGTGTACTCATTTCCTATTGCTGCTGTGACAAATTACCACAAATTTTCATGGCTAAAAACCACACACATTTATTTTCTTACAGTTCCGGAGGTCAGAGGTCTAAAAACAAGGTGTCAGCAGAACGGTTTTCGTTCTTCAGGGAAGACTCAATCAGTTTCCTTGTCTTCCTCCGTATCTGAAAGATGCCTGCACTCCTTGGTTTGGGTCCCCTTCCTGGAGTCACTCCAACCTCCTGCTTCTGTCATAACATTTCCTACCTCTAACTCTGATCCTCTTGCCTCCCTCTTCTAAGGACCCTTGTGATTATATGGGCTCACCCAGATAATCCAGGGTAATCTCTCAATCTCAAGATCCATAACTTAATCACACCTGCACAGATCTTTTTGCCATGTAAGTTAATATATTCATATGATTCAGTGATTAGAATGTGGACATCTTTGGGGTTATTATTCAACCCATCACAAATAGTATTGACACAATAGAAGTCAATATTTAGGCACACAAACATATAGACACACATGCACGTGTACATATAATATATGTATGGATAATGAAAAGAAAGTCTGGAGGAAACTGTGACAAATTATTGACATAGTTATCCCTAGGGGCGGGAGTAGAAATAGGGTAGGAGGTGGGAAAAATTGTACTTTTTACTTTGTACATTTCTGTACTATTCTGTACTATTTAATATTTTAGAGGAAATCGATGAAATAAAACATGTAATTAACATGTAATTAAATATGTTAAAATGTGTTTACTAGTATTGATCTAAATAGACCAATGGAACACTTCTTATGAATTCCATATTTTACGTTTTCACTGAAAGCTCTGCTTATATTTTAGTGTTAATAGAAACAATTAATTATAGTTATATGAGCTAATACAATACCTTGGACACCTCTGTCTTCTGAATCATAGTTTGGGCATCTTAAACTTAGAGAAGGTTTAAGGAACTTAGGTATATTATTATTTTAATTTATTTACTTACTGTTATTTTGTGAGACATCCTCTGTCTAAATCCAATGGTAGGAATCCCCTCTCCAGAAAATTACACCTCAAACTTTACATGATTATCATCTAATTTTAGGAGTTCAAGTTGCCCATTGATTCCAGTTTTAAAACCTCTGGCCCTAAAAATGTTTGCAGAAATAAATATTGTCTTTCTTAGAAACTTATTGCTGAAAAAATCTGAAGTTATAATGAAGTTACCCTGTAAGGGGCAAATTCTATTCTGCAGCTGCACTGTCCCATTGAATAGCTACTAACCACATGTGTCTATTGGAATTTGAATTTCAATTAATAAAAATTAAGCAATTAAATTCGGTTTCTCAGTCATACTGACCACGTTTTGCATGCTCAGTAGCCCATGGAGCTAGTGCCTGCCATATTGGATAGTACAAATATGGAATATTTCCATCACTGCAGAAAATTGTGTTGAGAAACACTGTTCCAGATCAGGTACTCCAGGCTACAAAGTGAATAAAGATGAAATTTAGATTAAATTATTCTAAATAATCAATTATTTAGAAAGAAGCTATATTTCTTCAGCTGTAGGCACTGTCATATAGGTTATCTTATTTATTCCCTATAACAGTTGTGTGAGGGAAGTCATATCCTTATTTTACAAACCTGGGCCCAAGCAGTTTGAATTCAGATGGTGAACTTTGGTATAACCTGCATTTTCAAACCCAGATCTTGGTCGTGCTTAGTGAGCAGAGTCAGAACTACTCCAAGCTGCCTTTCCTATTCGGGTGCTTCAGGCTCACACACCTCTGGAAAATAGAATTTTAAAGCTTTCCACCAGCATAGGTCTCACATTCATTTGTTCTGCATAGACTAACTGTTTTCTGACTATTTTCTCATATATTTGTACTTACAGTAATGGGACATCTTGCCTACAGGTATGCTTGCCAATAGCCAAGGCTCAACAATTGTAAAGCTTATTCCTATAAAGCAGAGTTGGCACCAGGAAGTGTGTTTCTCTCCCTCTGCCTACAAATGGTACCTCCTTGCTTAGCCTCTGGATCAAGCCATTGTTGGAATTTGAAATTATACTACCGAGGATATTTCAAGGGAAAAACTGATACACAAGAAAGCCCCTATTATAATCATCAATGGCGCAAAAATAGCTTTGAAACATTGCCTGTGCTTGGAATTCTCTAAAAAGTGAAACTTTAAACAGGACCTAGAATAAATTTGAACTCATCCTTGTTTACAAAATATCTTTTGATAAATTAGAGTTGGAGCTAAAAATAATAATATGTAAATAGAGCTTTCCTGGGTCATTATGTGAGGAGTTCACTAAAACCAAGACCCCGGCCAAGGGCCCAGGTGAGATCTGAAACTCATTGCTCAGCTCACCAAGCCATGAGTAGTTCAGGTCTGGGTTTGTCAAGGGAAGGGCTGGCTTTTTCTAATCTGCCTATAGGTACCATTGGCTTGCCAAGCCATATTGTCATAGGAACTTTTCCACTGAAAAGAAGTCCATACAGAGGGAAAGGCTTTTCTAATTTTCTTGAAAGTATCATACATATAGATGTAGTTAAAAGTTTTTTTGAATGATGTTTTATCACAATTATAGATTTAAAGAACATCAAGTAGGAAAGCCTGGGACTCACCATAGGATTTAAGTGACACACTGTGCCCGTATTAGAGAGAGATGGATGCTTTGAATACTGATTCTCAAAAGCACTGGTAAAGGAAAATAAATCCTAGAAAAGAGAACTCTGGATAAAGATCAATTCATCTGTTTATTCAATAATTCACTTTGAAGAAAGGCAGCTGTATGATAGTACATTACTTTTCAAGTTGTGATCTGCAGAGCACTTTAGGGGTTACCTGGGTGGAAATGAGGCTGGGAGAGAGTAGGATCATGCACGCCTCAGGTCCCCCACCTCTGCTTAAAACAGAGCAGCTCAAGAGTTACTCCATTTTACATACGGGGTTTCTAACATTTGAAGAAACTTTCATGGCTAAACTATATTTAAAAACAGCTACCCTAGAAACTTTATTATAGCTGATTCACATAATTTGTCCAGCTGTGTCTTCTGTGACATCACCTACCAACCTGACCCTTAGATCTCACAGGGAAGCTCAAACATCTTAAAACCATCATTTTTTCACAAGTGTACATTTTTGCAGTCTGTTCCCTCTTCCTACAATAAACTGTCCTCTGAGTCTCATCTGGTGCACTCTTGTTCACCTTCGAAGGTCTCCCTTTCTTACTTGGCCTGATATTCTTACCCAGCTATGCAGCCCCCTCCTCTGAGTGCCTGTAGCATTTTGAATAAAGATTTCATTATATTTCTATAAACAAAAATATAATAAAACATGCTGCAATTATCTTTTTATACATCTTGTTGGGCAAGGATTATATAAGATTCGCCTTTTATATAATCCAACATCCATTAGAGCTGCAGTAAAAGCTGGTTGAACGAGTAAATATATAAATGAATGGAAACCACTGAAAATTTCCACACCTTGAAAGCGTGAATGGTTTAATGTGGTTTAAGAACAGTTTCTCCACCCAAAGAGACTTTTTCAGAGCCAAGAAGACACTTTACCAGCAGGTAAAGATCCAGGAGGTGATGCAAAACCAGCCCCAATTCTCTTATCTGATCCATTCTATAGTAAGTTCATCCCTCCACCCTTTAGACCTCAGCACTGGGAAGGTTTTGCTCCTTGAAGCTTGAGAATATACCTTTCAACTGTAGAGTGGCATTTATGGCCACCCCTCCCCATAACAGCTCAAATTGGAACATTAGTACAGTGGAAGCTTTGGAAGTTGCCAGAGAGATTCTGTAACTGTTTTCTTTCCCAATGCTATTAACTCCCTTGCATTATTTATACGTGACTTTTGTATATAACCTACTGTGTAATGAGCTTCTTTGGGGGTAAGGACAGATACGACGAATTATTATTATTTTTTTACATCACACTTTCTCACCAGCACCTTCATGCAGGACTCAGCACAGTGCTCTTTACAGGTAAATCATCCCTGAGGCAAACAAAACGACTATCTCTGGTAAATCTCTATACAAAATGCAATAGAACATACTAATGCATTGCAAGTATATTAATGCATTGCATTCTCCATGGTATATCACACAGGACTACATAAGGAATAATTTTTAGTCTCTACTCATAGAGAATTTTTGTTTAAGTTAGTAAGAAATATTTTTCTTCTTTACTAGGCACTTGATGG
Organism: Lipotes vexillifer; assembly: GCF_000442215.2. Lineage (NCBI taxonomy): Eukaryota > Metazoa > Chordata > Mammalia > Artiodactyla > Lipotidae > Lipotes > Lipotes vexillifer. Next base: position 876,157 of record NW_006776983.1, on the reverse strand, counting down.
CATGAAGTGCTTGTCACACTCACAACCTCATTTGAGATGAGTGGTCATGATCAGTTCCATACACCTAGGGTTTCATGTCTGTCACGTGATTCTGTTGCTCTAATCACAGTTTTGGAAGAGGAGTCTGGGAGATTTTGAAAGGCTGGATCTGTGAGGTGTCACAGCATGAGAATATTGACCACTAGTATTCCTTCTTACTGGTTGGTGACTACTGATTCAATTGGGAATTCTTTTGGTAAAATTTTGACTATAAGAGCCATGGAAAAGCAGTAGAAAGTGTTGAAAGCAGCCATAAAAACACTGGAGACGTGGAGAGAAAATTAGAATAAGAGAGAAGAAGCGATACAGAGACTGAGTCACATGTAGGAGAAGCCTCTTGAATAAGAAATTATTCTTATAAGCCAGTATTTGAATGACAAGATACTTAAGTAGAGCTCTGGGAAGTCAGGACTACTGTCGCATCTGGAGAGTAATGACAAAGCCAGTTCTCCATGAGGTTTGACCAGTTCACTTTTCACTCTCTTTTTTACCCCGTTTCTGTGGTTCATGAGTTTGTTTCCCCTCAGGTTACCTAAATGCCTCAGGCTTTTTCAGGTTTCTTTGTGAAACATTATTCTGTAGATGAACTTCCAGTTAAGTAAAAAAATTAAAGGTTAATAACCTTCAGGTTAACTATGAGCTCACCTTCCTGTTCAAGATTTGGCATATGAACTGATTTTGAATGTAAGCAGTCAATATACACGTTTGCTTAGTGTTTATGAATCAATACAACTAAACTATAGATGTGGGCAGAATTCCTCATTTCTGTTTGTCCTCTCCCAGTATCTGATTTGTTGCCTTTGCCCTTAAATACAAATACTGAAGTTTATATTTAGGGACCAAAGAATGTCCAAAGGGATTAAAATCAGTGATAATATTAGTTGTGAGAAAGAGTTAAGGCAGTTAAGGAGGTTCTGTGTTCGGTCTTAAAAAGTGAATTCTATTATGTGGCTTCAGTGAGATGAAGGAGGTATGAAGTATTTTTTCAACCCCACAAAGGAATGGATAAATAAATAAATAATAAATAATAAATAAATAAATTAATAATAATAATAAATAAATAAATTATATGTATATATAATTGGCGTGTGTGTGTGTGTGTGTGTGTGTGTGTGTGTGTGTGTGTATAATTTGCTGTAACTTACTCAACTTATAGCAAAGCTCGATGACCAAATGGTGATCAAGTACCAAAACAGTCTATTTAAGGTACTGTGGAGACTCCAAGTCTGGTGGCTTCTTAAAAGGGAATTACAACCATATGTCTTTGATGGTTTGAATATTTAACTATTTAAGGCAGTGGACTGGATAAAATTACTTTTTGGAAGTCCTCTTCAAAGGTATGATTCTGTGTTCATTTATACATTTTGTATAGCAGAGTTTAAAATGTGGGTAAATGCAGCTTGAACAATAAACAGACTAGAAACATTTTATCAATGTCTCTGTATATTTGTGTCTTCATAGCCTTGTAACATGTAGTAGCCTTGCTACTACAATGTTAGAGTATTAGAGTACAATGATGCAGTATCATTAGGAGTTATAGCAATCATTGACGTGATTAAGAAAGCCCCATGTCATGGTTAATAATGATGACCTTAATGAGTTGTTATCGCTATAAATACTCCATTCTGCTTAGTTATCCCGCTGCTTTCATTACATCTGCAGCTGAAACAAGAAGCAAGACAAAGACTATTGGAATGAAGGGTGCTACAAGTACAGATTTTTCACAGAAAAACCCAGAATCACAGTTCCTAAGTCATATGGTATTTCCCACATGTAAAAACTGTTCTCCCAAGCCCACTTGGGTGTCAACACACTTAGAAAAAGCCATTAGCAAGGCAAACGCTTCAGTACCTCTGAGTTTTTTAGAACAGAACACAATTCCCAAGGAGGTTTTTTTTTTTTTTTTTTTTCCTTTCTCAGTGTTCTCTCATAAGGCATAAGGGGCATAAATGGCTGAGACCAACAGAGACTTTTGGACCACTTAGGTTGAGGTTCCTTGGGAGTGTGTACTCACTCTGACTTACTTCCCTTTCAACTGGGGGTGGAATCTATTTCCATGAACAACAAATGTTGCCACATCCTCACTTGATAGTTGCCTCATTCAATGAATCCAGATTAAGTATGTCTTATGCATAGACGTCATACTGGACAAGCCAGAACTGGAAGGACCCTCTAAAAGAAATGTAGATGGTTTGTTGAGAACCATCAAAAATTATCTTTGAAAATAGCTCTTCAAAAAGAAAAAGGTTAGAAACAATTTGAAAAGTTTGAAAAAAAAATCCTAGAAAAAAAGAACTGAAGGGGATTTTTCAAGAGAATTTTTTTTAACAATTTTTTAAAATTTAAATTTATTTATTTTTGGATCTGTTGAGTCTTCGTTGCTGCGCGCAGGCTTTCTCTAGCTGCAGCGAGCAGGGGCTACTCTTCGTTGCGATGCGTGGATTTCTCATTGCGGTGGCTTCTCCTGTTGCGGAGCATGGGCTCTAGGTGCGTGGGTTTCAGTAGTTGCAGCACGCAAGCTCAGTAGTTGTGGTTCATGGGCTCTAGAGTGCAGGTTCAGTAGTTGTTGTGCACGGGCTTAGTTGCTCCGTGGCATGTAGGATCTTCCCGGACCGGAGCTCAGACCAGTGTCCCCTGCATTGGTGGTGGATTCCTAACCACTGCGCCACCAGGTAAGTCCCTCAAGAGAATTTTTGAAGAACCTTATGGAGTGTCTAGACCAACAGAATATGTTGATTGAGTGAAAGATAAATGCTATTCTGAGAAAATTCAGTCTAGGTCTCCATAATCAGAAAACAGAAGGTCTATTATATTTAGAATGGATAAACAACAAGGTCTTACTGTATAACACAAGGAACTATATTCAATAACCTGTGATAAACCATAATGGAAAAGAATATTTTAAAAGAATGTATATGTGTGTATAACTGAGTCACTTTGCTGTACAGTAGAGATGAGCACAACATTGTAAATCAGCTATACTTCAATTTTTAAAAATTGAAAAAAAAAGAAGAAAACAGAAGGTCATCATAATCTGGATTCTGATAGAGATGTCCCATTGAAATTTGTGACCAAATTTAAACAGAAGGAAGTTTTCATTGGGTTTTGTTTTTTCTTTTGTTCCTCTGTGATGTGATCCCAAGGGATAAATATATATTACTAACAGTCCATCTTTGCTACTGGCTGGATTCATATTATGGATCACCGGTGCCCACACCACTAAAAGCCACTTCCTCTCCACTTGTACTCAGTTAATAGTTCCCTAGTTTGTAGCTGTGATTCTGTGCCAGAGGCGTGAACCACCATCTCTGAATCAGAAGCTGACAGATATGAAAAAGGTATAAACAAAACCTAAAACCTCATCTAGAGGAAAAAAATCAGCCTTCCCAGAGTCATTATGAAAAAGTAATAGTCCTCACCAACTATAAATAATATTTATTAAAAACAAAATCTGTACAAGGCTCTTTGTTGGACATTTTTCATACATTATTTCACTGAATGCTTTCTCTCAGCCTACAAGGTAGAAATTATTTCTCCTCTTTTATAGATAAGGAAACAGGCTCAAATTGAATAATTTGTTTTCACCCACACAGCTAGTAATTGGATTCAAATGAAGATGTGTCTGATCCCAAACATGTATCCTTACTGGCATACTAAGTATTTTGGGGGGCATGCCCCCAGACAGGTGCAATGGGGTGATGGGTGATAGGAAGAGAGAGAGAGAAAGATTAGAGAACAGAGAACACAAAATAGTAGAGAGAAGCAGAGAAGTACAAACTCTAGATTCCTATGGAACTAATTCATGTCCATCCATAGCTCTTACCAGCTATGTTACTTTATTTGTTTTCTTTTTTTTTTTTTTTTCCAGTATGTGGGCCTCTCACTGTTGTGGCCTCTTCCGTCGCGGAGCACAGGCTCCAGACACGCAGGCCCAGTGGCCATAGCTCACGGGCCCAGTCACTCTGTGGCATGTGGGATCTTCCTGGACCAGAGCATGAACCCGTGTCCCCTGCATCGGCAGGCGGACTCTCAACCACTGAGCCACCAGGGAAGCCCCAGCTGTGTTACTTTAAACAGGTCTTCTGAGCTGTGGTTTCCTCCTGTGCAAATTGGGGCCTACAGTTGTATATATTATTTTCTAAGGTTCTTGTTAATTTTAAATGAGGTCAAGCATATTGCATAACTTCCCTATTGCTGTAACAAATTACCACAAACTTAGTGGCTTAAATCAACACAAATTGATTATCTTGTAGTTCTGTAACTCAGAGGTCTGAACTGGGTCTGCTGGCTAAAATCAAGATGTCAGGAGGGTCACATTTCTTCTAGAACCACTATTGGAGAATCTGCTTCCTTGCCTTTTCCAGCTTCCGGAGGATATCCACATCCCCTGGCTCATGGCCCCTTCCACCATCTTCAGAGCCAGAAATGACCAGTTGAGTCTTTTTCACATTGCATGGATCTGACATTAATTTTTCTGCCTCCTGCTTTCAGTTTTAAGAACCCTCCTGATTACGTTGGGCTCACCCAGAGAATCCTTAAAAATCTCCCTATTTTAAAGCCAGATGATTAGCAAACTAATTGCCCTTTGCCATGTAACATAACATAGACACAGATTCCAGTCTTTAGGATGTGAATATCTTTCAGGGAGCAAGGGTGAAGGCTTTATTCTGCGGACCACCGATATAACGTCTTGTGCTTTTAAAGAATTCAATATGTAATTTCTGGTGCAATTATTATTATTACTTGAATATGCAGGTAATATAATGTATGAATCTATTCTCCTTTGAAAAACTCAACTCAGACACACACATAGATATTTTTTGTATGTGTGTGTGTGTATCTATAGCCCTAAATTTTACTCCCCCCTGGACATAACTACTGTTAAGAGTTTAGCATGTACCCTAGTAGAGTTTTTATAATTCATTTTCAAACATATAAATAGGCATTCATATATGTGTATATTTAGGTAAATATACACATATATGAAATTGTGTGTGTATATATATACATATATATATATGTGTATATATATACACACACACACTTTTTTACACCTGAAATGAAATCACGTCATGCATATTGTTTTATAATTTGGACATTTCAAATAGTCATTCTCCTTAATAAGTATATCTCTACCTTACTCCTCATTCTGTGGTGTTCTATAGTGGGAATGCACTATAATTTATGAATCCATTACCTTCATGGTGAATTTATGAATCCATCACCTTCATGGTGAATTTTAAGTTTTATTTCCCTTTTGTTATTATAAACAATGCTACAGTGAGCATCTTTGTGTACCCTTGCAAATGTTATCTCCTGAAGGGATTCCTTAGAGTACAAACTGATGTGGTAGTTTAAAAACATTATCGAAATTCTTTAAACTAGACATACAGACATTTCCTATAGATGCACGAGTGTAATCAAATCATATGTCTCCTATCCTGTCTCTTCTGCCCACATCTGTACCCCACCAAGGTACCTTTGCAGTATTTGCTGGTAGTAGATTGCATCTCCAGACTGTGGCCAGGCTTATGGATACAGAGTATAATATAATTCACTGTTGTTTTATCTTATGTTTCCTCACTCATCAGGGGTATTAGATGAGTTTCTACATGTTTAATGGTCATTCAAGTCTGCGTTTTGGTAAATTATTCATAATGTCTTGCCCTTTATTCTATTGGATTGGTTGTCTTTTCGTTTTCAATGTATAAGTGTTCTTTATTATAGAGACTAGTCCTGTGTTATCTGTGTTACATATATATTTTCCCAATCTATCAATTTTCTACTGTAATGTAATCACGGGAGTAACTATGCCATCACCCTTGCCATATATAGTGACACAGTCAAGGGAGTGATATCCCATTATATCCTTCCCCAATCCTTCCCAAACTCTAGAGGATGGGATTATACAGGGCCTGTATCCCAGTGGGTGAAGATCTGGGAGGCCATTTTAGCATTCTGCCAACCACAGCTGTGGAGGGGGAATTGGGGCCATCCAGCTGCTTCACATACACCTTCAATTAACCTTCTTATTTCTTCATATTGTACCCTCACTCTCTGAGACACCCAGGCCTCAATTTCTCAGCCTTGTTGGGGTTCATTAGTACAAAATGACTTGCTGATAGGTTTTCCCAACTATTGGCTTAGATTCAGCTTTCTTGAGTCTGATAAAACTTAGTGATTTAGTTTCTCCAGATGAATCATCTGAGCTCCTAGCTGGGGGCAGAGTTGGAGGAGGGAGAGTTTAAACCAGGATGTGGCTCTCCTGAAACTTGTTGGGGAAAGAAAGTTGAAGGTCCCACCATCCAATATACAGACTTTCACTTTGTCGTTCTGTCTACAGGTCAGCCTCTCATCTGTACCGTCTTCCGCCTGTAACTCCAAGTCTGGCATCTCTCTAGTCTAATTTTTTTCCAGAAAAAGCTCTCCCTGTCTTCTATGAAGATAATGCAGGAGTGGTGGCCTGTCTGCTCCAAGTGGTGTTGAAACACTGGGCTTTCAACTGCTCTCCTGTAGTTAAACCAATTCTTTTTTTTGGCCATGCCGCGCACCTTGCGGGATCTTAGTTCCCTCACCGGGGATTGAACACGTGCCCTCAGCAGCTGAAGCGCGGCCTCCTAACCACTGGACCACCAGGGAATTCCCTAGACCTACATCTTCTAATGCCCAACCTTGCCTGCCCCTTTCAATGTTCTCAGCCTTTGTGGGATTCTGTGAGGAAAACCTCCTTGTTGATCTCCAGATTTGTATGTTTGATAGTTATCTGCCCCGGTGACTCATTTACTCTACTAACAACTTTTCATTTATTGTGTTTCCTTGTTATAGATATCCATCCTCTAGTTCCCTGAATATATTCACTGAATAGAAAGCTTTCACTTCTGTGTCTATTATGATTGTTGTTTGAGGGTGAGTGATTCTCACTTGAAAAAGGGGTCACACGTATCTTTATTCTACCATGAAAACCAAAGGTCACTGTTATGATAATGATGATTACTGTCATTATTTTATAATAAAGCTTATAGGGCATGGTATTTGCTCAGGGAGTTTGGGTTCTTTTTATGGAAAAAGGCTTAATCCCATTGTCCCTGATGGGATAAGAGAGAAAGCAGTGTGCCCCATAAGCACAAGCCAAACTGAGAACATGCATGGATTATCTGTGCTGCTTTAGTAGTCTACCTGCTGTTTGCATTGAATATCGGAAACCACCTTGTTAAGTCGGTGAATTCCCTTGAAGTTGATGGAGTGAAGATGAGATGGGTTTCTACCTGCAGACAATTCATATCAGCAACAGATCTGCTGGCAGCTTTTGTGTTCTGCCAAGTCACTTAAAAATATTCAAGTAGCAAACACCAAGATCAATGGTTTGTATGGAAAAATATGAATAATATGGTCCATTTGGGAAAGAATTCCCATTAAAAAATCCAAACTGGGTTAGGCATTTTTGTCTAATAAAAATCCATTATTAGAGAGTTACTTGGCCTTACTGGGAAGAACGATGATACGTTTCTATTTGTTGAAAAGATTGTTCAAGCTTCCGGCTAAGACATTATGGGAGATACTTAGGTGAAAAAGACACAACAGACTTCAGTGAACTCACAGGTGGTACTATTCACCAAGACACAAGATGTCTCTTATTTTTACTGTAAAGATGGATAAAAATGTAGTAGGGCTGGAATGAAGCACACTGGATATCAAATTTGGCTGCGTGTTTTTTAAAAACGTGAAGATCCTATACAGGAGTGTGTGTGTGTGTGTGTGTGTGTGTGTGTGTGCGTGTGCACGTATGTGTGCAAATGCACACACACTGATACCTCAGATCACCCTAGAGCAATTAAAACAGAACCTCTGGGTATGGTGCTCGGGCTGTGGAATTTTAAATCGCTCCTCAGATAGTTATAATGTGTAGCTACTGTTGAGATTCACAGAACCAGGATTACAGATAACTTTGGCAGAATATGTAGATATAGATGAGAGAGGAAGTATTTACATATATTTTTCTTTTTTGCCTGCAACACACAGCATGCAGGATCTTAGTTCCCAGACCAGGGATTGAACCTGGGCCCCCAGCAGGGGAAGCACGGAGTCCTAACCCCTGGATCACCAGGGAATTCCCCCCTTTCTTTTGTATTGATGTCTCATTTTATAATTTCCAAGAAAGCCATATGAGAAAACCTTTTACATGCTTTGTGTTCTCTGTACCCTTCTATATGGATGGGAAAGACAGGTGATGGGCTCTCTGTCACCAAATTGCGGTGTCTCCACATAGAGAATAAAGTGCAAAGTGCCCAGCTTTTAAGCAAAGGCTGGGTCAATTAGCATTAGAGAATTTTCCTCTGTTTCCAAAGGTAGAGTTCTTCCCCACTTCCCCTGCCCTCCCACTTTAATCAAACCACCAATTGCCATTCCATCAATTTAATCACAGGCTTCCTTTAGAAAGGTTTGCTGCTGAGGAAATAGTTTCCAGGGTCACTGAACCCCTGTGAGCAGCCTCACCTCTGAATGCCACAGAGAGCGCTTATTCTGAATTCAAAGGCTTTCCTGCTTAGATCTCTGCAGTAAACCCTAGGATATAGTCAACCTACAAAAACATTGCTGGGAAATAAGGTTATGAGGGCTCGACCGGCCCCCGTGAAGGTATTGAGTTCAGCTCTTATTTTTTAATCATGTTTAAAGGTGGGATCTCTTTTTCATTCCTTGTAATAAAACCTATCTTTCATTCTGAAAGTCAAACTAAGGCAAGAACAAAACAGAGTGTCATCAGTTCTTCTGGCAGTTTGTGTCTAATATGGACGTATTTCAGAATCATGGCTATGAACATGAACATTTTTTATTAGTGTGTATTAATTCTAAGAAAAATCTCCCCCTTCTATTGTCAAAGAGAAGAAAGTTGTCAAAATGATTCCCTCTAACTCAGAAGTAGCTTCTCTCTGCATATCAGTTTTTTTTACTGTCATAAGCAGGTTTTAATATGTCTGTTATAGCCTCTGAAGATCCAGGTAGCTAGGCATAAACTGATCTGGATTCCATTCTATTTCACAAATCAGTGAGCAAAGTAGTCCTCCTGAAAAATTATCGCAAACTCTTCATTACAAATGACAGTGAAGGAAGCTAGAACACAGATGGAGTTCTGAAACCTAAGCGAGTTTTTCAGCATCAGAATAGGCAGGGGTAAAAAAAAAGTCAACTATGTTTGACTTGCAAATTTGCTATGAAATAAATATGGAATGCTTCCATGCCACTTTTACCTGCCTCTCTTCTCTGAAATAATATTGCAAATTTATTTATTTATTTATTTATTCTTTCCTTCTTAAAGATTCTCAAACATTATTTAAGTTATGGGTAAAGATGTTCGCCAGAGAAATAGGAAAAAAAAAATAGCAGAAAGGGGCAGTGAACACTGCCAGCTCTTCAGTGATGCTGGAAACTATTTGAATTCAGGAGATTGGTGACATATATTCCTCCAACATACAATTTCCCAGATTTTAAGTCAAGTATTTGGCATTGGAATAGCGAGCTGCTATATAATAAAGTTTCTATTTCAAATCATTTTAATATAAAGGGAGAGAAATGGAGCCTTAAAAAACATTCATTTACATTATCACAGAAAACAGTGTCTTTAAAAGTGGCCACTAACAAAACTTTTTAATTTGAAAAAGGGGTTTGAAACATTTTGGCGCATTCTAATATTTCCATAGAGTTGGGAAGAACATCCTTCAAGGAATAAGAACATTCGTTTCAGATCCTCCCCCAAGAGAAAGACTTGCTGCTTTGCTGTGCTCTTCTTGTTTTTTAAGAATCTAAGAGAACAACACATCTTTCTTAGAATCTCAGTTGATCCAAATTCACAGACATTCTGCCTGTGGAATTCAGGACTGTGTTGTAGGCTTTGCTCAACTTGGGTTGCAGTGAGATTCTCTAGAATAAATTAGACCTTGGTCTCCTTCCTTTCCTGGTCCTGAAGGCATTGCTATGGGTTCTTGGATCACTGGCCTGGGACACGCCGTATTATAATTTTGGCAACTCCATCAATTACAGTGCTCTGTGACAGCATGGAGCTAATTTATTTTGGTATTCGTTCATTCAATAATTTATCCATGTTTACAATTTGAAGACATAATAATAAGAAAGACACTCCCTGCCCTCAGTGTGCTTACACACTACCAGGCAACAATTTAATAAATGATTTTAATGAAATCCTTTTAAAGAAAATTCATAAGATGGCCATTAGCTATGCAGCACAGGATTCATGAACAAAACCCATTTTGACCAAGGGAATTAGGACATAACATTTCAACTAGACATTATTTTAAATTCTAATTGAAATTTTAAATTCAGATGTGATAAGCAAGGTAATTCTAGAAATATGTAGCTGTGAAGAGCTTGTTTATTGATGGAGTTTGGGTAGTGCCCATACGTAAATTTCCTCCCATGAATTCACGACAGAGTATCACAAAGAGATTGCTACATATAGAGTGTCCCATTTTTTCATTTTGTGGTTTAATAATCACCAGCCAACCAATAATCACATACGAAGAAATAAGCAGCTGAAAGCCCTGTAGGATGGAACCAGGCCACTATAAAGCATAGCCCTGAATGAGGAAGGTGACTTTGGATATGCTGTCATTCTGTTTGCCCCAAGGCTCAATTCTGAGAAGACGCTGTGGGGCAGGACAGGCCAAGTGGTGCACCATCTCCTTTTTCATCCCTGCTGATCCAAAAATCAAAAACAACACTCACATCTTCTCAGAAGTGAAAATAGATGTTATACAAATGTTACTTTGAAATTCCAGGCTGATTTAAAAACAAATATTCAAAATTCTAGGTCTGAGACACCAAAAGCTTTTTTCCATTACTACAACCTATAGCTATGTTTTTCAAAGATTCAGTGTAAACAGAGTAAACAAAGAAATTAGACTTAGTACTGACCGAAGTATAACCTGTTCATTATTGAGTCAGATACACTACAGATCCTTTGGTGAAGTTTGTTAAATGGTATCAACGTTTGAGTGAAACAAAATAAAAATTTTAGTAAAATAAAATATTGTATTCTTTTTATCAAAAATAAGTCCACTGGGCTTCCCTGGTGGCGCAGTGGTTGAGAGTCCGCTTGCCGATGCAGAGTACATGGGTTCGTGCCCTGGCCCAGGAAGATCCCACATGCCATGGAGCGGCTGGGCCTGTGAGCCATGGCCGCTGAGCCTGCGTGTCCAGAGCCTGTGCTCCGCAATGGGAGAGGCCACAACAGTGAGGGGCCTACATACCGTTAAAAAAAAAAAAAAGTCCACTTACATTTGGGGAAAAGTCAAAATATAGGAAGAGAAAGCAAATCAGTGGTTTCCAAGGGTTAAGATTTGGGGAAGTCTCTAAATACAATGGGGAGTATGAGGAATTCTTTGGGATGTTGGAAATGCTCTGTAAACTGTCTTTGGTCGTGGTTATAAAAATCTACATGTGTTAAAATGCATGGAATTATATGCAAAAAAAGAGTGAATTTCACTATTTGTAAATTTAAGAAAATAATAAGATGACTCTATTTTAAAGTGACATAAAATTAAGTGTTCATATTTGCAGTATACTGTAGTTTGTCTGAAACACTTTTTCTATTTTTACAATTGATTAAAAAATGAATCAATCTTTCTTTATTCAGACTATCATAAAGGACTAGAGTGAGGTGGAAGAAAATGAGAAAAGATAGCAGAAGAGAGAAAGACAGAAGTGGAGTCATAAAACACATGGATTATTTGGACTTCGTACCAGTACTGTTCATGTTAAATACATCAAAGTTCTTCTCAGTTCCCATGCATCGGTGTAAAGTATCACATCTGCATTTAAACAGTACAATGCTCACAGCAAGAGACCAAGAAGCAATGATAAACTATTCTGTTATACTACAGAATAAAACTACATGTCTTTATAGGAAAGTTACTTAATATTTCTTCCTGGAATTACATCTAGTATTCACTATTTAAATGTATTTACCTCTTTAGATAAAAACCAGAAGACTCAGTGATTGAAGTCTGTTTCATTTCTCCTTTCTTCATCAATACTCTTCTCATGAAAGAATATTTACTTAGAAAGTGGTTTGGGTGCTAAAGCAATTGGTCAGACCTTTGAATTACTTCTCTCAGAACTGAATTTAAAGCATCTGGTGCAAGTGGCACAACAATAGCTTTAGTTAAGGAAGGAGCTGTAGAGAGATCAGGGAATTAAGAATCCCAAGACCTGGATTCTACACCCAGTTCTGTCATTTACAGGATGATTTTGGATGACAATGATTGTGATGCTGATAATTTTCTTTGTGCCAAATCTAAGGAGGTTGAGATTGGGTTTGAAAATAGGGAACCTGAAAATCATAGGCTCTGCTCATTTCAATGCACAAGGATTATTAACCATCAGAAAAGACACGGGTTCTGGAAATGGATAACAGTGATGGTTACCGAACACTGTGAATGTACTCAACGTCACTGAATTATCCACTTAAAAATGGTTAAAATGGTAGATGTTGTGCATATTTTACCAAAATAAAGAAAAGACAAGACAGAAACAAACACAACATTGTAAATCAACTATACTTCAATTAAAAGATGTGAGTACTCAATCTTCACAACTGCCTCATGAGGGAGATTTTTTTTAATGACTCACATATCCTTATAATCTTTACAGATATTCTTAATATTTATACTCCTTACTGAAGAGGAAAGGTAGATACAGAGAAGATAATTACCTTGTCCAACAAATTTACTTTATTTTTTTTAGCTTGCCCATTTTTTTGCCCGTTTTATTTAGAAGGAGGGGATACCAACAAAAGTGGAAGAAAAAAAACAGTGAAAGAAACATTATTATTTCTACCTGTACAATCCTCTGAGACTGTTTGATTTTTTAAATTCAGCATTGTGCTTTCAGAAGAGAAGGATTTAGGCTCTTTAGGAGTAAGTCATCAATGTTTCCCAAATAAATGATTTACTGAAAAATAATTCCAAGCAATTAAAGGAATCTGAGAATTTATTTTTTAAATGTACTTATTAAGAGCCCATCAGAAGAGAAAAATCAAAAACTCTGCAACATTTCATATTGTCTATTATGGGCACTACAAGGTAAAAATTTGACTTCACACTGTATATAAGGTATTGGGCCATTATATTATATTTTTTTAGTCTTTGAATTGCCTTGTTGATATGTATAAATGTAGATATAGATTTAGATACTGGTTGTGCAATGAAATTTTTTTAGGTGCTAGTTAAGTCTTTGGAGGGGAACTTTTCAGCACCATGGACACCTACACTAACTTCCCTTGGGTGTCACATACTCCTGGTTCGTAACTGTTGTCCTTATACTCTCAAAGGTGTACTGGTACGAGCAACAGATTAGTGATCACCCTAACCATATGCCATCTCTTGATTTGAAAAAATAAATTTTATATCTTCTTGTATTCAAAATAATGTACTATGGAAAAATAAGTGATAAAATAATTATCAGCTAAGAGACAAAGATAGAATTTCAGTTCACAATTTTCTATCAAGGTAAAATTTAAATTTGTGATATAAGCAAGGTTCTTAGTAGCAAAACTATAGAAAGCATTAGAACTCGCTCTTGTGGAGTTTCCAAGCCTGATATTATAACATATTTGATTAACTAGATGAAGTTTGATAGAAGGGTATTGTGTTGAGGAGTGGGTAAGGAGCTCTTTATCCCTGCTCACCTCTGTATTTTTGGTAAGGAAAGCTTACTGATCTTCTCTCCAAGAGCAATCTCCAATCTAGTTTTGGTATACAGTTGATTAAGAATATTACGAGCACTTAAGCCCTCAAAACAATCATGTATTATCACATTTTCATATAAAAGAATTTTAGACACCAGTCTCTTCTCCAAATATGTTTATTTGTAACCTTATTTGTAGCCTTATTTCCCAGTATAAATTTATCTCGAATTGGTCTGGAGCCAGAATTCTTGACAGGTAGAGTCAGGCAACTAATGAAGTTAGTGCTTCAGCTGCACTTGCTTCTCAGGATATAACCCCATTAAGTTAGGTTAGATGGAGGGAGAGTCTTCAACATAAAAGGATTATGAAAAGAAATGCAATTAAGTAGGTAGGTGGAAGCTCACTATATTGTAAGAGTTCTCAATGTTGGAAATTTCCATTGTTTATACAATTTTGTCCTAGAACTTTCTAAATAATAAATCCTTGAGTACCTTTTTTTTTTATTGTTAACCAGAATAATATCCCTTGAGCTTGACCCCTTTTCCATCAACATCTGCTTAATGAATCAGACATGAAGACAGACCAACTAGCTTTATAATAGACCATTATATATTTGAAATATTCTCATCAGCATTCACATACATCCTTTAAAAGGTCAAGAGGTCTCATATGTATTTCAGCTCTAAAATCTTATGTGGGATATACCAATAATTTCATCTTTTAAGAATGACGGTATAAATATTAAAGGATCCCACCACTAAAAAGTATATTCAAGAAAATATTTTTTCTAATGATAATTCAGAAACAACTCATTTAGGTATATTTACAATTTTATTCCAGGTTATTTCTAGTATTTAAGGTCATATATTTTAGTGATCTGAGGTTAGGTAAAGAAATTTGTCCCTAGTCAAGCCATTGGTAATCTGTCATATTTATATGGTGTCTTTATTTTTCCAAAGATCATTTATACACATTAATTTTTGACTGTTGGTTTAATAAGCTGAGTTAGGTATTGCTGTCTTCTCTTTTCATGTGAGAATGTTCAAGACTAAAATCATAGTCCAAATCACATAGCTATGGACAAATCACATAGCTGAGACTCAAAATCCAGTCTTCTGCTTTCAAGTCCAATGTTCTTTATAGTAAAGCATTGTTCTGGGTTAGTTGCAATATATGTTTAGAAAACTCAAGGTATGTTTATGTTTGATTTTAACCAGAGGTCTGATGTTGTCTCCATACTCATAGAGGAGATTAGAATAACCACCACATATTAATTTTAAAAGTGCAAATTCTAACTAAGCATAGTTCATATGAATTAATTACTAGGATACATTGAAATCAATATATTTTCATCACATCAAACAGAGGAGATTCCATGCTAAAATGAGAAGAATAATCATTGACCCATCTGATTTATCGTTTCAGCTGAATGCCTCCATTATGACTGCAGGTCACAGAATGAGCACTGTTGTATGCAAGCACCATGGTACAAGCAACCAATAACGTCCTCCACTCTTGTGCTCTCTGGGTCATCACTGGCATCCTAAACTCATCACCTTGACCTACTGCAAATTAAAACTTTCTGGACTGTTTCTTTTCCTGGATTGACTCTTGCCTGCTCTGTCCTCCTTACAGTTGGTACGTTTCTAGAGTTTAGGATCCTGGCTTTGTTTCTCAACTTTCACTCTCTTTTAACTCTTTGATGACATTGCTTCTAAATGCTTGGCATAAAAGTTCTTGCTGTCTGACCCAGCATTTTTCAAGTGCCACTCCAGGCCCAAGAAAGTCACCAGAAAAATGGGAAATACCAAATTCAGTAGCTTCTGCTTTAGACAAATGTAGAAATATTGGTCACAGTGACCTGGTTTAATCCTCACTTAAAAGTGAGAGCAGATTTCAGATGCCTAATTCAGCTCGTATACCATGTTCATCTCTAGCCCTTTGACAAGCAGTAGCTGTCCAGCTGTTGCATTCTATTTTAGAAATGGCTGTCATTGCAGCAGTGGATGGATTCACACTTTCTGTATATATATCACTTTAAAACTGAAATGAAAATGCTCTGTGTAAGCGTAAGTTATTAACAACTATTTACAGGATTAAGGACTTCCCCAAAATAGGCTGATACCAGATACATTAATAGTTCTGAAGAAGCCATTACAGTTTATGGTGTCAGTGATCTGATGAGAGAATATAATAGGGACATCATCTCTCTGATCCAGCAAAATATCATTTACACCTTCAATGAGATGGAATAGAAGACATTAAACTTCTGGTATATCTTAAGATACAAAGAATGGTAGGAGATTGTTAGGTGACCTTGTGAATCAAGTCTTTTGCTGTTTCTAGGGACAGTATCAAAGGCTAAAATGGAAATATATTCATTTATTTATGAAGCCTTTCCAAAATACCTGGGAAGCGAAGTACATAATTACAATAAAAATAATCATAAGCAATAGTATTGTAGAAACCAACCACAGCATTAATAACCACACAGACTTTCTTCAAATCCCTGAACTAACTATCCAGCCATAATTGCTTTTGTTATGAGTCATGCTGCAAAAAATAATCCTTCACTCCTCCAATTCCCAGTCTCAGAAGATTAACTATACAAACAACCATTTTGCATAATGTAAGTTTCAAGTTCGTTTGTATAGGAATTTAATGTGTATTAATTAAATACTTTCTATCTACACATTTATCTGTCTATGCATTTATCCATCCTTTGAACAGAATTTATGAAGGCAGGACTGAAGGGAACAATTTGTTGTTTCCCTGCCTCAACTATGTTTGTTTTCTCTTCTTTTCTCCCACCAGCTTTCTTTTTGCTTGATTTCACTTTTGGAAAACATTTTTTGCATTTCTCCTGATCTGTTTGAATAGTATCTCATAAGACACCAGAGGAGAGTCAGGATCAATAAACTAAAGCCAGCAGCACTGATAGGGAAGTTAGGTCTCGGTGTGAGTGAGAAACAATATGGAAGAAAGTAAAATAAGAAATTTAGGGGGAAAATCCCCCCCTCCATAGCTGCATGTTTCCTACTTCATTTAAATTTATTTCAACAGGAATAGAATATACAACATAAAGTGTCCCATCGCAGCAAATATGCTGCCTAAATGGGGAAAGTTCAGATGCATTCTAAATAGTAAGCAGGGTTGAAAATCTGAGATCTGTCAAATGGCAAATGACCCAGTCATGGGGTGTTATTGTCATCATTATAATATTTGTGCCCCAGGTCTATCAAAACTTTATATTTTTGTGTATTTGGTAGAAGATTATAAACATTTCCTTGTGTATAAACTCTTTAGAATCTCGAAACATCTGTGTAACGTAGACAGAGGTTATTGTCTGTATCTTACAGATAAAAATATTAGGGCACAAATATACTACGTAACTTGTCCATGATTGCAGAATTTGTAAGTAAGTGGCAGAAAAGAGATTTGAAACCTAGTTTTTTTCTAGAGTGCAAACTTCTCACTACTGTCCTTCGCGGCCTCCAAAGACATAGTTAGGAGCAAATTTCAACATGTGTATAATTTCTGTGTAATTGTCTGTATTAACTGGTGGGTTTTTTCCCCTCTAATTAAGAGTCACATTTTCTTGCTTTCTCATATATATCTAATAGTTACTTACTGGGGGCTGTACGTTGAGAATATTACATTTTTGAGAGTCTGATTGTCAACCTCAGCTTGTTCTGGTCAGAGTTTGCCTGCTGCTTTCTATTGTATTGCACTTCCTCGTGCTGTGATTTGGATTTGGCTCCAGACAGAAAGGCTGATGAATTTGGAGCTCACATTATATATTTCCCTTATCTCAGGGATTACATTGCTGTACTGTACGAAATGAATTGCTTCATATATTTTGTCCAGCTTTGCGTTTTCTTAAGGTGAAATGATAAGTACAATATCTATTGTTTCCTAATGACTTGAACTGAAAGTCACTTATTTCGACATTTATTAAGTCATTCTACCAATTTGGCCAATGTTTCAAAAGATTCCAGCGTTACCATTTTCCAACATATTACTCTAAATGCCTGTTTTTCTTCCTAGTGCCCAGCACACACCAGCAAATATATGAGCTTGTACAGATTTTATAGTGCAAAGAGTGGGGGATCTGGAATACTAAAAATATTTTAAGTGAGTGACTACTGGAAATAGTACAGTGTATTCTATGTCATAAACACCTTATCAAGGGACAGGGAAAGACCAATACGTAAGTATAAGGACATTCAATGATACTCCGCTTTTTGAGGAAGAATCACAGATCTCTGGTTAAGGCAGAGAGGACGAAGAAGAGACAATTAGAAGTTTTCTGCTTTTTGGCACAATTCACTCCAGTTTTGTTTAAATTTCAGATTTTCATGTGATTTATAGCAGCCCTCCAAAATGTTAGCTTTACAGGATGCATGAATATGATGATTTAACTTTACCTTTTATCTTCAATCCACCCTTATAAGAATGAAGGAAGTGAGGTTTTTAAAACTTCTCTTCTAACCATAACCTGGATGTTCCCAGCATCTTCTTGCCAGAGAGGCAGCAATATTTGTTGGCAATCCATGAGACCAAGATAAAAGAGAACCAACCAGAATATAACTGTTTTTATTCTAAGTAGTGGTAAGAACATGGACAAGTCATACTCTTCCCAAGCCCCAGTCTTTTCTAGCAATAAATCCATATTAGGAAATAACTCTTTTGTTTAGCTAACAGGCAATGTATGTGAAAATACTTTCAAACAGTAAAATGCCATACATAATACAAGGTTACAGTTAAATTGGGTGCTTATGTGGTATGATTTATGGGACATCAAAAAGCACCAGCATATAACCTTTGCTAGTTCTTAATATTGTCTGAAAGTCCCATCATTTGACTCTTTCCTATTGTTTAAGACAGTGACTTCGGAGGGCCCTGCCTGAAATACAGGAGGGATTAGTTTATGTAACTGGCTTTGGTCATTTAACATTGAACCTAGGTTACGGAAAGTAGAAAGTAAACCTTTTTAGAAGAAGGGCTTGGGAATTTCTGAAGCATGGTCTACCACTGGCCTGAGCAGGCCTAGAATGGTGAAGTGGCCTGAGAAGTAGGGAAAAACATCAAGCAAAATAAGGCCCTGAAAGGAGAAGGGAAGGATCTAGAAGAAACAGCTGCTCTCTGCACTTTGGTTTAGAATCCACTGTATAGAAAAATTTTACAGGACTCAACCATTCATCTTTGCATCACCCTACACATAGAAGGTAATGGTTGTGAGGGGCATCATGTGGGGGGTAGTGGGAAGCACAAACTCTTGGGTGTAAGATAGACTCAAGGATGCACTGTACCAACACAGGGAATAGAGCTCACATTTTGTAATAGCTGTAAATGGAACGTAATTTTTTTAAATTGTATAAAAATAAATTTTTTTTAAAAAGGAATTAAAAAAAGAGATAATGGTTGTACAAAAGAGGATATATCAGAGAGTATTGGAGATAACCTAATTTTAGTTTGAAGATTCACATTATGCATTTTCACCTAATTCTGTAGCCAAAGAGTATAGAATGACTTGCTTTTCAACCCAGAGCTTGTTAGTATTAGATTTGGGACTAGAGCTCAAGGCCTCTGGTTCTTGGCCCTCAAGTGTTTCCATGCCTCCAGGACTCCTTGACTTTTCTGGTTATGGGCACTTTAAGTGAGGACATAGCCTACAGTCACATCACAAAAACTAACAGGCAAGATTCAGTCGCTGCCAAGATTTCTGAACACATGCTCAAACTCTCAGGTGTTTCCAGACCTCTTGAAGCATGCTCTAGTAAAGTTTTGGACAGAAATATAGATGTATGTCTCTATGTACAGACAGTGATCTATCCTTATAGTATATATCTTCATTTTCCATAATCCTGTGCTGACATTGTTACTACCCAAGAGGTTGAAAAGATTGATATATAACCTGGAGCTGTTTCCATTTCAACAATAAATACATGTTGCAAAACTGTCTTCTGGTTTTAGTCATTGTCAAGCCTGTGATTCCTGAGATTGCATATGTACATCAATAAGCACCCTTAGTAGGTCTTTTGTTCAAAATTCTGTGGAATGAGTATGTGTATGCGTTAGTAAGAAACCTGGAACGTGGAGTGGGCACCAACAATTCAGATTCATCTTTTCCATGTCTAAAAGGAAGGCTATCCAGGAATGACTCCCAATTCATTATAGCTCAATTAATAAACATAGAATGAGACTCTGAAAATCCAACTCCTCTTCTTTACAAATGAGAAAATATAGAGACCAAAAGGTTAATGGCTCACTTGAGACACACAGATAGTTTGTAACAAGGCTATGATGAAATCTGGGTTTAAGGACTTAGTCTAGTGGTCAGGGCTCCTATGAGGATTTGTACTATTCCAATGGAAAAAAATCTAAGTCAGGAAAAGGTCTTGAAAAATAGAGTTTTTCACATTTCAAAAAGAAAATGAAACAATGGAATATTTCATGATCAGCTGTCAAAACATGTGTCTTTTATTGGGTCTGACACTCATAATCAGACATATAAACACAGACATGTACATACACACACTTACTCAGAAATGCATTCTGGATAAAAATTGGGTGAAATTCCCCAAGTTGCTGTTATATCAGCCACTGGTATCATCAAACATTTTTAATCTCTTTTCTGAGCACAACTCAGATATTCAACAGATGGGAATAAATAAGCAATATAAATCTCTATTTCTTGAAACCAGAAATAAAGTCTATACCTTTCAGATAACTTAATAACCTCTAGCATCAGTAATAAATATCCAGCTTTCTGTGTAAATTACACTGGGTCTTGGAATATTGTACTCAGCCTTGAGTTATTTGTTTCATATATCGTATCGCTAGGTATATAAATTAAAAAGAAATGCTTCGGAATGTGATTAAATCACCATTGGAGGGAGGTGTGTGCTGACAATATAACTCTGAGAAGTGTTCCTCTCTATGGGTTCCCTGGTTCTTTGTTATAATTGCCTTTTATTAAATAACTGCTCTGGAATTTTGGAACAAGGCATTCTTTCTCAATGTCAAGGGAACCTGCCTAGTGACTCATACTGAAATAGTTTAATCTTGTTCTGGACAGTGAGGGTTGAAAATTTGATGGTCAGGGCTTCCCTGGTGGTGCAGTGGTTAAGAGTCCGCCTGCCGGTGCAGGGGACACGGGTTCGTGCCCAGGTCCGGGAAGATCCCACA
This sequence comes from Lipotes vexillifer, assembly GCF_000442215.2. Taxonomy (NCBI): domain Eukaryota; kingdom Metazoa; phylum Chordata; class Mammalia; order Artiodactyla; family Lipotidae; genus Lipotes; species Lipotes vexillifer. The sequence goes on along the minus strand of NW_006776983.1, from coordinate 855,228 downwards.
TGCTGCGGAGCGGCTGGGCCCGTGAGCCATGACCGCTGAGCCCGCGCGTCCGGAGCCTGCGCTCTGCCACGGGAAAGGCCACAACAGTGAGAGGCCCGCGTACCGCAAAAAACAAAACAAAACAAATTTGATGGCCATAAGCTTTCATGAGCTGTTCTAGCCTTTGTAGAAAACCAGGGACTGAGCAAAGCATGGCACCATTTTAATAGCTTTATGGTTAAGATTGAGTTGCGGTGCTTTGTTTATATTTGACTAGTAACCAGGCATGTTATGTGGCCAATCTGATTTTTGAACCTCTCATTAAGGTTTGATACTGCCCAGCACAATCATGCTGATCCAGGACCGGTCTTAACCAGGATCCATTCTTCCATGGCTCTCTAGTAGCTCTGAGCAACATGTCATTAGAGAGATAAAGGTGATGAGTGGGTCTCCTTCTCAGAAAGACATTGAAAAGTTGAAATGAATCTTTATTATGAAGCCAGTAAATTTCAGCACCAACTAAACAGAACCTCTATGTTATAGGAGAAACTGGTGATGATTATTTGGGCAATGCATTGATTGTCAGTTCAACGCTTCACTTTTAATCAGAATGCATTCTGCAAGAAGCTTAAATCTGATACGGAGAACAATGAATTTCTATCTGCCTGTACATAGCCCAATACATGAAAGAAAAACACCCACAGCATAAGATGCACTGCATCCTATCTCTGCAAATCACTATTTCCTGGAGTCACAGATTTCTTTATGTGAAAATCTCATTATGAATTTTGCTTGGATCACTGGGTTCTTGACCTTTTTACAGTTTTTTGACAAAAAATATTTTCAACATGTTAATATTTTAGACAATAAATGAAATGTGTTTGAGAGAAAATGAAATCTATGTCATATATATGTATATCCATAAATGTTGAATTGAATATAACAAATTTGTCTTGTGTTTTTCTGCAGATTTTTTTAAAGATTCATAATAATTCAAAAGGCTGTGAGTCAAAATGTTAGAACTTTTAGTTTTGTAGCTAGATGGCAAAACATATATGCAAACAGCCTCTGCGTGGTGCATTGTATATGTTCATCTTACAGGTGTGCAACATGGCAATAACAGTGTGCAACTTGAGTCTGGTAATCAGCACAGTCTTGGTATGTCAGGTGCACTAAAGGAGCAAAAAACAAAAAAAAGGCAGAAACTCATTTGTAGGAGGTCCTAAAATTCTTTTGGACAAGTTCATCTGGGGGAAGGAAGAAGCCATCCAGTGCTTGCCCTGTCCCCTGGATACATCATGGAATTAGGGATTGACTGTTTAAAAGAGGAATCAAATGACCTTCTCTTTTATTTTGTTTTGTTTTGTTTTCTCAAAGGAAACTTTTTATTGAAGAGTAATATACATACATAAACATGTACACATCGTAATGAACAATTCAATGAATTTTCACCACGTGGCACGCCCTTGTAACCAACACTCAGGTTAAGAAATAGAACGTTACCAAGCATCTCAGAAGATGCCCCCTTCACCTCGCTCTCCTGTAGTTACTACCCCCGTCCAAAGGTAACTACTCTCATAACCTCTAATCCTACAGATTGGTTTTGCCTATTTTTGAAATTTATACACATGGGATCATACACATACGAAGTGTGTACTTGTTTTGTGAAATGACCTTAATCTTAATCTTTGTATTACATTGGGGCACAAATATACTATTCTGAGACCCTCTAACCTAGTATCGCAAAAAGGAACACTCCTCTTCTCCAGTGTAACCATGGATCACCTTTCAGCTTTGATACCTTTGGCTCTATGGGACAAGCTAGGGTGTCCAGGGGCAGATGTCCTAACAGTAGTCATTTTACTGTACCACCGAATATTGGTTTAACAGAAACAGATTAGGAACAGAAAAGATCCATAGTGAGTTCCAGTTTGGCCACCAGTTTCCCAAGCCAACAGTCTCTTGGAGCATGGATTATACATTTCTGTTAACTCATATCACCAGTGAAAAAACTAAAGTTCATTTTACTTCTTTTGTTCTAAGGTTTTCATACCCCTCACTAGTGTGACTGTGATTTAAGATGGTTAACATGTACGCAACGGACTGATTAATAATATCATTACAGCAGCTTATAATGATCTTTCAGGATTATTTTTGATTCCTACAGATATGGCAAAAAGCTTATATTATGCTGTGATTTGATAAATATTATATATTATTAATGTTGAATAGTGTAGTTTTCAGGGCCAAACATCTTTGGATGATAATTAAGCTTTTAAACTTATTAGCTATATGATTTTAAGCAAATTAATAACTCCTCTATGTCTCACTTTCATTAACTGTAAAATGTTTATAAAAATAGTTTCATCTTTAGAGTTGCTGTGGGGTTGAATTATTAATACTTCTAAAGTAATTAAAGTCGTACTAGACATATAGAAAGAGCTCCATAAAAATTAACTCAATACCACTGTATATATATATATATATATATATATATATTTTTTTTTTTTTT
>NW_006776983.1:839402-852676 GCF_000442215.2 Lipotes vexillifer | reverse complement strand
TTTTTTTTTTTTTTTTTTTTTTTTTTTCGCGGTGTGCCGGCCCCTCACTGTTGTGGCCTCTCCCGTTGCGGAGCACAGGCTCCGGACGCGCATCTTCAGCGGCCATGGCTCACGGGCCCAGCCGCTCCGCGGCATGTGGGATCCTCCCGGACCGGGGCACGAACCCGTGTCCCCTGCATCGGCAGGCGGACTCTCAACCACTGCGCCACCGGGGAAGCCCAATACCACTATACTTTTACAAAAAGAGAAAGTATGAAAATAGAATTCTGAACTTTATTCCAAGCCTAGAGAGTTTCATTGATTCCCTGTAGGTTCTGAATGGATCCTCATGTGATCCTTCTTTCCAAGGCCACAGAACCAAGTTCAGTTTCTTAATTATAATATGAACTCAGTAAATATCAATGTAAGTATTTGTCTCTTTTGCAATCTGTGAGAATGACTGTAAGGCTCAGTACTTAGAGAAGAGTGAGATTGCCACTTGGAAAAACAAAAGGGCTGTGACATGAGTAGTTTCTTTGTTTCTTTGTTTTTTCTTTTTCTTTTCTTTTCAGTTTGAGTATGAGTAGTGTTAAATATTTCTTGTAATCCCCAAGACCCATTGAACATGAAGACTTTTCATCTATGGTTGCCAAATGGTGGGAAAGATACAGTAAACACTAGAGAAGTTTTCATAGCCTTATGAGTTCTAAAACATTATACAAATGAATTATAACATCAAAGTTGATTAATTCGATATGAAGCTCAAATTGAGGAAAGGGATATATTATTCAGTGAAACTATTTATTTTTAGATCACTGTACATTCATATGCGGCTCCTAGAAATAATACAGAGAGACATCATGTACCCTTTAAGAAGTTTCCCCAGTGTTAACATCTTACAGGACAATGGTACAGTAACATAATCAGGCTGTTGATACTGATACAGTCAAGATTCAGAATATTTTCATCACCACAAGTATCCCTCTTGTTGCTCTTTAAAGCCACACACACTCCCACACCCTCGAACCCTCACCCCCCCTGCAACCATCTTCTTAATCCAGGGCAACCATTTCTACAATCATGTGTTTTGGGGAATGTCATATAATGGAGTCCTACAGTATGTAAACCATTGGGACTGTGTTGTTCACTTACATAATTCTCTGGAGTTTCATCCAGGTTGTGTGTATCAATAGTTTGTTCCTTTTTGTTACTGAGTAGTATTCTATGACTTGAGTGTGAGACAGTCTGTTTAACCATTCTCCCTTTAAAGGATATCTAGGTTTGGGGGATTACAGCTACTATGAACATTCATGTACAGGCTTTTGTGTGAACATTATTTTTTATCCAGGAAAACTACCCAGGAGGGCAATTGCTGGATCATATTATAGCTGCATATTTAGTTTTTTAAGAAACCTCCAAACTGTTTTTCAAACTGGGTCTATCATGTTACATTCCCATTAGCAATGTATGAGAGATCCAGTTTCTCCAAATTATTACCATTTTTTATTTTAGCTATTTTGATATACGTGTAGTGGATATCTCATTATCATTTTAATTCACATTTCCCTCATGGCTAATGATAATGAGCATCTTTTCATGTGTTTATTTGACATGAATATCTGTATATCTTCTTTAGTGAAGTGTTTATCTTTTCATCATAGTTTAATTGGATTGTTTGTTTTTTACTGTTGAGTTTTGACAGCTCTTTACATATTGTAGATGCTAGTCTTTGTTGGATATATAGCTTGCAAATATTTTCTTCCAGAATGTACCTTGTCTTTTCATCCTTTTAACAAGGGCTTTTGCAGAGCAAAAGTTTTTAATTTGTATGAAGTCCAACTTATCAAATTTTCCTTTTATGAATCATGCTATTGGTTTCAAGTCTAAGACTCTGCCTATCACAGATTCCAAAGATTTTCTCCTATGTTTTTTTCCCCTAAAAGTTTTATAGTATAACATCTTACATTTGAGTTCATGATTGGTTTTGTATTAATCTTGAGCATAAGATATGAGACTTAGATTGAGGTTAATATTTTTGCTTATGGATGTCCAATTGCTCCAACACCATTTTTTGAAAAGTTATCTTCTCTCCTTTGAATTTCTTTGTATCCTTTTTGAAAATCAGTCGGGTATGTTTGTGTGGGTCTATTTCTATGTTCTCTATTTTGTTTCATTTATCTGTATGTCTATGTCTTGACCAGTAACTCACAGTCTTAATTACTGTAGCTATATAATAAGCCTTGAAATTGGATAGTCTGATTCCTCCAACTTTATTCTTCTTCAAGATTGTTTTAGCTATTCTATTTCCTTTGCCTTTTCATATGAATTTTAGAATAGTCTTCTCTATATTTACAAAATATCTTTCTGGGATTTTGACAGGAATTTTGTTCACAGGAGTTCACCACTGTGTTACTTATTCTTCAGATCCCAAGCCCCCTAGTCAATCTTTTTTCTTTTCTCTACCTTTCAGAATCTTCTCTATTTGTTGTACATATAATCAAGAATTTTAGTTGTAATTCTACTCCATCTTCTTGAAAGTGGACGTTAGATATGTTTTCAAGGGTTGTAACCACTTTAATTGCTGATGCAAGTAACTAAGAAATGTCAAACTCAATTTTAGCACCATGACTTGGCTATTAAAATTCTCATTATCCTCTATATGTTAAAAAATATCTGATTTGTGTGGGTTGAAGTAAGAGACAATGTTGTCTCTTGCCTTAAAAAAGTAAATAAGTAAGTTGATTGTTTCATTGCATTAAGAATTATTACATATGAAATTACTGTAAGGATAATCAAAGCCTTGATTCACTGAACCATAACTAGTAACCAGTCCTGGGGACCACTGTTTGTCAACAAGAGCAATTATAAAAGGTGTTTGGTCTGAAAGCATCTGTTAGAAGCTAGAGATTGGCTTAGAGTCATGGCTTAGAGTCATAACTGATAGCTAAACTCTTGTCGGGGAGCATGATCTGTTAATGCAAGCAGAATTAGGCACTGGAGGACTTGGGAAGCTAGCTGATGGTGACAGAATGGGAACAGTACTAATTCAAGAATGTGAAGAACTGGTCTAGAGTCCCAGCTTGGCCTCTAGTCAACTGTGGAAGCTTGCTCAAGTAAGTTACACTTCCTAAACCACAGCTATTGTGGTTGTTTAGATGTGAATGAGCTTATTCACTATTCAAATGAAAACTGGTATGTATTATTATTGTGAGGATGGTGATGAGGAGGTTGATGTATCCTGACACATATAATAATTATTACTTTGGAGATTTTCATTCGTTTAATTTTGAAATGCTACAAGTCATAGGTTTGCAGATTAAACATTTAAGGTTAACTAAGTAAGTTTCTATAGAACATTGGTTCTCAACTTTGCTGCACATTAGAATTACCTGGGGAGCTTTTTAAAAGCTTCAGTGCCTTGGCCCATCTCCCAGAGATTCTGATTGAACTGATCTGGGGTGAGACCTGATCATTAGTACTTTTTAAAAAGCTCCCCAGGTGATTTTAAAGTGTCCAGGGTTGAGACTCACCAATCTGGATAAACATCTCCAGTCCTGACTCAAGATGTCACTCAGCCTGAGTAATTCAAAATTACTGTTGGTCTCGTAATTTTCAAAACAAGGTTGGAGAAGAGGGCTAGTTTGTGTTCTAACTCCTTCATCCCTCTCCCTGTCCCCCAAGATGAGGTCTTAACATGTATATTTTGAAAATGTTCCCTAGTGATTCTGATATCCGTCTTGTAGTTTCACATTCCCCATCCCACCTCCATTTTCCTCATATCTTTTTCCCCTTCCCCCTGGGAGCTGACCTGGTGCAACTGTACCTTCAAAGTTTAGATACTTTCTGCAACTTTAATACCAGCTTCTTCTTGAACACCTTCTGTGACAGTAAACGCTCCAACTCCTTGGCATCTCATTTTGGTTTTGGAGAGTCTTCAGTAAGGTAACATGTAAAGGTGACAAGGAGACAGATTTCAGCTCAATACAAAGAGGATCTTGTGTGGTAATTTAAAAACAAATCCCAGCTTTAGTTATAATGTCTTTTGAAAATAGCTAACTTTTTAAAATACTTACTATATTTCATTTACTAAGCCTTCTACCTCAAAACAACCCTGTGAAGATGTCATGATCATCTTAGGAAATAAAAGGCTAGTTTCCTAATTTTGATAAGTGAGAAAGATGAAGCACATGGAAGATAGTAAGTTGACAGAGTCAGTCAGTAAATGGTCAAGTGGAATTTGAGCTATAGAATAGCTCCCACAGCTGGATTCTGACAGGAGATTTCCATCTATGGCCACGAGTTCGTTTGTTCTTATTTTTGTTTTTTAATATGAAGTAGTGTTTTTTCAGTAAATACGAGTAATATTGTCCAAAATAGATATTCAAGACCGGACCATGTCTATGAAGAAGTGTTGATGGGGATGAAGGGATGTTGTTGTAGCCAACATTCAAGAACGCATGGGTGAAGGGAAGGGATCTCAGGAATCAACCTGGGGGTAGTTTTATGGAAGACAACATCAGTGAGAGCCAGTTGACTAACCTTCCTGGCTCTTTCCCTCATTGCTGTTTCCAGCAAAGTATGAACTCTGGTCACTCCTTGCGTTTAAAGGCAAAACCTGTCACTCCCCAAAGGAGCTCCCTGTACTGGTTGGTTCCCTAATTCACTGCTGACTGGGCTTGTCTGGTAAGGGAACACATTAACTATCTAAATCTTGTCCTTCCTCAGATGCACAGCAGCAAAGATGATTTTCCACGGAATTTAACATTAAGCTCAGGCAATTTGTACAGCTGTGCATATAAATGGCTTTTCACATAGTCTCTAGAGGCCAGGGTCAATGTTCCTCGTACATTTTAATACTGTAGATGACATAGCGACATCCTTCCAATTTATGTTCCCTCATAACTGAAAGGGGCTTAATAAAAGTGAGGAAAAGGCAGTATGTACACAGCAACATGGATTTCTGCTGACAGTTGAGAGGAAGTTAATTGTAATTTTAATGTAATTTGTTCCATGGGTGATGTTGAGTCCTGGAACATAACTAAATCCATTTTAAAAGAAATAGTTGTGTGTTTATGTGTGTGTGTCTGTGTTATAATATTAGAATGACCCAATTATACAGCTGTCAGGAAGACACCAAATATAACTTCCCCAGATGAATACTTTAATTATTTTTCCCAAATTATATATTTGTTTAAATAAATGGAAACCTGGCATTTATTATCAACACAGAATTTTATCCAATCAGATTTTGGGGTGACACGGGCGTTATGCTGCTTGAAGTAAACACACACAATATTTATTAAAGTACGAGTATAACACAGTCCTAATTGCTCAGTTAAGCTTATCTGCATGAACTGTAGTTAATATTTATTCTGGGTGAAGTAATTTTTTATTAAGTTATTTTTTCATTTAGTAGAGCAAGAATATGCTAATAGTTTTGTTGCTAATTCAAACATTTCCTGCTGTGGGTAAAAACAGATGTAAAACTGAAGAATGATGGTGTTCTCTGGCTCTGAAATTTGTTAATTGCAGAGCTATTCAATTATAGGTAATATCCTTTTATTGCTAATAAGATTACCGTGTGTCAACACAACTGCTGTTCTGAAATGGTATTTGTCCAATTTGCCTTGTATGGAATTTAAAACTGTTTTGTGTAAAAGGCTTTAGAAAATTAGCACTGAAATATGAATGACAAGAAGAAATCAGTAAAATACCAAATCTAACTTTTTTTCACCATCCAGATGCTTTTCTTTGGGGACAATTTCAAAATGGATTTTGCCTGCAAAAAAAAAGAAAAAGAAAAAAAGAAAGAAAAGATAAACCAACAATGAAACAGGCAAATGATTGACTCTATTGCCAACTAGGTTAAAAATGTCTTTAACTTGTTTACAATCTATTTTTTATGAAATTTGGTATTATTCAAACTCCCCTCCCCCAGCCCATGCCTAGTATCATGTTAGGTACAGAATAAGCAAAGAATGAAGTTTATGGTTTAGATCAGGAAATCAAGAAAGCAACAGAATCAACTAGCTGGGAGAGGAAGCGGCATGTAAAAGAAATATTCTGCAATATATTAAATGTATTAATCAAGGTTCTCCAGAGGAATAGAACTACATATGTGTGTATATGTATATCTATAAACATACAATTTGTATACATTATAATATATATTTATTATATGAAACATATATCATAAAGAGATTTATTATAAGGAATTGGCTCATGTTATTTTGGAGGCTGAGAAGTCCCATGATTTACTGTCTGCTAGATGGAGACACAGGAAATCCCATGGTGTAAATTCTAGTCTGAGTCCCAGGGTCTGAGAGGCAGGAGAACTGATGGTGTAAATCCCAGTCCAAGGGCAGAAAACCAATCTCTCAATTTATGCATCAGGCAGAGAGAGAGAATGCTCCCTTCCGCTGCCTTTCCTTCTATTCAGGTCCCCAGTGGATTGGATGATGCCTACCCACAGCAGGGAGGACAATCTACTTTATTCAGTCTACTGATTCAAATACTAACCCCATCCAGAAACAGCCTCACAGACACACCAGAAATAATGTTTATTCTGGGAACCCTGGGACCCAGTCAAGTTGACACATAAAATGAACCATCTCACTAGCAATCATGCCAGAAAATGTAGATATTCAGGCTTCTCTGTACCTAGCAGGACCCTTCAAGAGTATGAATGACAGATTGCTTGGGAAGTCTGATCTTTCCTTCTAAAATGATGTTTCCAGAAACGTAACCTATGGACCATGTGTATCAGAATAATTTAGGATTCCAGACCCATTCAATCGAAATCACAGAGAATGGATCCAGAAATCTGTATGTCTTAACATGCTGCATCACAGCTCCCATCCTTTCCCCACCCCCAGTTGAGTCACTGGCATTTGATGAGCTTGGGAAAGAACTTCCTTCTCCTTTCCCTGGATTTAAGGTGAGTAACTGTTTTTGTTTGCCCGGAACTTTCCCAGCTTTAATATTATAATTCCCATGTCTTGGGAAACTCCCCAGTCCTGAGCAGATTAGACCAGTTGGTCTCCCTAACTAAGATGTAATTTCAAATTTTCTTCTACCATGTATCAGCCGTAGGGCTTTGAACATGGCAGTAAACCATTTTGAGATACAATTTCCTCATCTGTAAAATGGGTGCAATATCCATTTCACAGAGACATTGTGCAGATTAAATGAAATTAAATGTGATTACACATACAAATCACCTACAAGAGGACGTTCTTTCTGTAAATGTTATTTCCTTTCTCTATTGTTGGCAAAATCATATTCTCAGTCCCAAGGGGAGTATTCTGTTCTACACAAGAAGGTGGGTGCCATTTAATTTGTTTCACCTGCCAAAAAGAGAGCTACTTCTTTGTCAGTAAATAACAGGTTATCGTGAGCTATTTCCAGGCAGATTTGGTTCTTTTTTTTCAATTTGCAAATATGCAAATTGAAAGTCATGTTTCACTTCATTTCCATGTAAAATTAATTAACTACAGAATTCTGGATATTAACAAAAAAAAAAGGAATTCAGAATATGGGGCTGCTAGTCTTAGAATTTAGATAAGACATATGGAATCATATAAATCAAAGCAGGTACCCCTTCTACAATTTGAAATGATGTTGTGTACAAAGCCTTAAGGTTAGGTTATGTTCCTACTACTAACTATAATACGCTATGAAGATTTAGGCAGTTCTCAATTTTTCTAGACCTTTGATTCCACATTTATAAAACAATGAGGTTGGAATAGTATATCAAATTGATCTCTAAAATTCCTTCAAGCTTTATGATTCTGTTCTAGTTAAATCATTATTTTGCTTCTATTTGAATTCTCTTAGCAAAAGAGAGCTGGTTACTTTAAGACAGTTAAATGTCAATTAATTTTATATTGCCCTCCTTTATTTTGAAACAAAATCTTCTTTCTATAACTTATTCCCACTAGTCTTAAATCTGCCCTTAGAAAAACTCAAAATAACTCTTATTTTCTTCCTCATGGGTTGGTTCTTCAACTATTTGAAATGAATGACCACATTAAGCCTTGGCAAATTTTGTTTATACATTTGCTGGAAGTGGACATGACTTGGCCATGTTTAACCATGGTAGATTTGATTGAAGCCCTGAGGGTTTCTCAGGCCAGGTGACACTGTCCTGACCAATTTATGACTGAATGGCTAAAATCCAGACTGGCGATTTGGAGAGGCATGTATTAGCATCGAGTTTGGACAATCAAATCAAAGGGCTGACCCTTTCTTAGTCAGTTAGCTTAAAATAAGAGGGTCAGAAATCAGAGATAAAAGTAGATTGAGGGAAGGTTAAGTGGGTAGGAGCTCAGACATAGGGAAACTCCTTACTAGAATGGATCGATTTGGCTGGGGAGTCTCTGGGTGGAGACTGAGAAACAGAGGTGTTTAATCAATAATAATATCCCACTTGGGAGTTGAAAGGACAGAACGCTTAAATCTAGATTAGAAAAACTATTCATTCCTTCAGTCGTTAATTCACCGAATAATTGTTGAGTACCCACTCTGTGCCAGGCACTGTTTAGGCACTGGATCTATCGGCGAGCCAAGATAAGCCTCACTTCTATCCAATAGAGCATAATGTACCAAACTTACCACCTGCCAAGCATCTCCTGCTAGCACATTAATGATCATATTGAGCCTTCCTGTGATTAAATTGAGGGAGAGGTTGTAATATATAGCATGTTAAAATGTACAGATCTCTGGATCCATTCTCAGTGATTTTTATTAAGTGGGTCTGACGCGAGACTTGGGAACATGCACTCTTAATAACCTTCCTAGATTATTCTGAAACACAAGACCCACAGTATTTTTAGAAAGATAATTTTAGAAGGAAAGATCAGATTTCCCAAGCAATCTGTCCTTTACTCTCTTAAAGTGTCCTGTTATGTCCAGAAGAGCCTGGATACCTGCACCTGTTGAAGCTGTCATTTCTTTTTATTGGATACATGGCTTGTTCAATGCCCTGACAATCATCCGTCATGTTCACGACCACTTCCTACTTTCCACCAGATCTAGGGATCTGAGGACAGACTTTCACTCACCAACGTTACTTTTAAGGATGGACCCAGAATTAGCCATGTAGCCATATTCTACTACTAGTGGGTATTAGAATTTTTCTGAACAGTAAATTTTTTTTGATGCAAAGAGTGCATTTTTATCTCTAGTGAAGTAATGTTTTCCGCTTTTATTGATATGGTAGTTAAAACCTTCATATCTTTCACATATTTCTCAAATGAAATTGTATCATACAATCACCTCTGTGCATTGGCGGATCAGCCCCTTTACTCAGGGGGAAAGCCAAATTCTCAATCTGTAGTATTCCATGTTTTGCTGAGTTGACCTTCCCCCAAGAAGCTGCTTCAAAGTCTTCAATCTCTTTTCTGATTTCCGGAATTAATCCACTGCACCTACATCTTGGATGTCCACAGAAATCCAGGTTTCAGTATGGTATACCATAATACAAATGATTATCCCTTTGCAATTGTTTACCTTCACTGATCTGATCCTAACACCTAATGTTCCCACCTGCTCAAACCCTTCAGCATCTTTTGGGATCACAGGCATAAGCATGCTCCATTCTATTCTCAACCCTTTCTTTGAATGGTCCTTTTATCCTCTCACTTAACTGGAACATGGCTGTGCCGAAGATACTGCATTTCTGTAACCCCTTGAATGTAGACTTTTTCCTTCTACACTCCACATAACTCAAGTGTCCTTCCTATTACCTATTGCTACTTGAAAGCCATTTCTTCTCCTTCCTCCTTAAGAACACTAGTCTTGGGCTTCCCTGGTGGCGCAGTGGTTGAGAGTCTGCCTGCCAATGCAGGGGCCATGGGTTTGTGCCCCGGTCCGGGAGGATCCCACCTGCCACGGAGCCCGTGAGCCATGGCCGCTGAGCCTGCACGTCCGGATCCTGTGCTCCGCAACGGGAGAGGCCACAACAGTGAGAGGCCCGCGTACCGCAAAAAAAAAAAAAACCCAAATACACTAACCTTTTTCAGTTTCAACTCATCAGACTTTTTTAGCTCTCACTTCTGATACTGTCACCTACTGATATCTTATTTACTCTCCCCATTCATAGGGCATCTAGCTGTTGCCTCCCTCTCCGTAGCTATGATTTTTTGAGATTTCCTTATGCAAATAGATGATACATCCAATTCCTGTATTCTTAGAACTTTCATCTATTTGTTTCTTACATTCCCTTCAGTCTCACTTGGCCATGCAGTCATGTGATCATTACTTATACCTATACTACTCCCAAAATGTTAGTTTCAAACATTTTAATAATCTCTGATTACCAACTTCTCTCCTTCCAACTTGCACTAAAACTTTTATTCCAAAATTCAACAAACTCATGAAAATCTGTAATCCATTTATCTTAACACTTTCTCACTGTACATCAACCACTCTAGGTCCTCACTTTCCTTAGAAACCTAGATTTTTTTTTTTATTCCAGCCCTGTGTTCTCTTGGAAATTCTCTGTCCTCTCTCACCTGAAATTCTATTCACCCGGAATATCCTTAACCCTGATTAACTCAACTATCCTTTTATTTTGCACCTACGAATGAGTAGCCCAACAATCAAGAGAAAATTCACTGATTGGACTTTAAATTTATGTCCACATATCAAAAGAAATATCAACCCTGACAGGTTATCCTGATAAACTTTCCTATTAAATTTACTTAGTTCCTTTTATATATATATAAATTTATTTATTTTATTTATTTTTGGCTGCATTGGGTCTTCGTTGTTGCACGCAGGCTTTCTCTAGTTGCTGTGAGCGGGGGTTACTCTTCCTTGAGGTGTGTGGGTTTTGCATTGTGGTGGCTTCTCTTGTTGCAGAGCACCGGTTCTAGGCACGCAGGCTTCAGTAGTTGTGGCACGAGGGCTCAGTAGTTGTGGCTTTCCAGGGATCGAACCCGTGTCCCCTGCATTGGCAAGCGGATTCTTAACCACTGAGCCACCAGGGAAGTTCCACTTAGTTACTTTCTAAAGTGACAATTTCATTTCTTATCCTCAAATCTTCAATACCCACTCCCCACGTACTGTCTTAGCTGATGATCTGCACACAATAAGTGGAATTAGATGAAAATTAATTAATCTTGACTAAAAATCCTACCACCCTACTGTATTGTTTCCCTTATTATAGTTTTCCACATTATGGTTTCCCTTATTATAATAAAAATGATGTTCCTACTTAAGGCCAAGTTAATTTGTGCCACAAATTCCATCTGCTATTACCATCTTAAGGATTTAATTTCTGCAATTTAACTCTTTCTCTCCTGATGCATCAAATTTCCACTCTTTATTGGTTCTTTCAAAACATTAAAAAAAAATACTGTCCCTTACCTTCGTATAAGCTTCCAGGTAAGAGTACCATTGCTCTGCTTCTATCTATGGGAAGAAAAAAAATCATAAAAGTAGTTCCTCATATTTGTGTTCTCTAAGTGCTCATCTCACATTTTGTTTCCCACTCATACCCTTTGCAACTGGACTTTGGACCTCATCATTATATCTAAACAGTTCTTAACAAGGTCACCATGAATCTCCATCTTCCCACGGCTAATGGTTAGTTTTCCGTCATCTTGCTAGCACCCTCTACAGTATTTAACATGACCCATTATTCCATCCATAAGGAAACATGTTTTCCTTTGTTTCTAGGACACCATAATCTCCTGGGTTTCCTCTTACTTCACTATGTGTACTTTTCAGTCTTCTTTCACAGGTCCACGTTATCTATGAAATCTCTGATAGAATTGCCCTTAGACTCTGGGCTCAGCCCTCAGCTTTCTGATCCTCTTTATCTATAATCTTTCACTATGTGAGGGCATTTAATCCCGTTGTTTCAAATATATTTGTATTCTGCTACCCTTTTAAAATATCTTAATCCAAACATCTCTCCAGTGCCCAAGTCTGATATAACCAACTAATATAGTCAAATAATTACGACTAGGGTGTTCTATAGGCATCACAAATTGGCCAAAGCACGACTATCAATTATAGTCCTTCACCCCTGTCCACACTATCCCATCACCTCAAGAAATGATTCTACCATTGCAACCTAGATGCTCAGGCTATAAATCTAGGTGTTAATAATTCTTGATTCTTCTCTTTTTTCATATTCTAGATCCAATCTATGAGTTAAGTCCTGCCAGATCTCCTGACAAAGTATAACTAAAATTTAACCACTTCTCATTTCTAACTGCAAGATTGTAGTCCCAGGAACCATCATCCTATGGAAATCTAGCAGGAGCCTTCTTACATATCTTCCTGCTTCCACTTTCATCTCCCTATAGATCACTCTCCACAAAACAGCCACAGTGATATTTTCAAAAGTAACTCAATGCATGTTCTTATTCAATGTAAAATCTTGCATCATTATTTATTAGAGAAGTGCAAATAAAAACTACAATGAGATACCACCTCACACCAGTCAAAATGGCTATCATCAAAAAATCCACAAACAATAAATGCTAGAGAGGGTGTGGAGAGAAGGGAACCCTCCTACACTGTTGGTGGGAATGTAAATTGGTGCAGCCACTATGGAAAACAGTGTGGAGGTTCCTCGAAAAACTAGAAATAGAGTTACCATATGACCCTGCAATCCCATTCCTGGGCATACATCTGGAGAAAAACATGGTCCGAAAGGAGACATGCACCACAGTGTTCATTGCAGCACTGTTTACAATAGCCAAGACACAGAAGCAACCTAAATGTCCATTGACAGAGGAATGGTTAAAGAAGATGTGGTACATATATACAATGGAATACTACTCAGCCATTAAAAAGAATGAAATAATGCCATTTGCAGCAACATGGATGGACCTAGAGATTGTCATACTGAGTGAAGTAAGTCAGACAGAGGAAGAGATATATCATATGATATCACTTATATTCAGAATCTAAAAAGAAATAATACAAATGAACTTATTTACAAAACAGAAACAGACTCACAAACTTAGAGAATGAACTTATGGTTTCAAGAGGGGAAAGGTGGGGGGAAGGGATAGTTAGAGAGTTTGGGACTGACATGTACACACTGCTATATTTAAAATGGATAACCAACAAGGACCTACTGTATGGCACAGGGAACTCCGCTCGACATTATGTAACAACTTAACAGGAAAAGAATTTGAAAAAGAATAGATACATGTACATGTATAACTGAATCACTTTGCTGCACACCTGAAACTATCACAACATTGTTAATCAACTATACTCGAATATAAAATAAAAAGTTAGAAAATAAATAAATAAAATAAAACCTTGCATGG